>NC_041214.2:124647813-124680131 GCF_002837175.3 Physeter macrocephalus
AAAAAAAAAAAAAAAAAAAAAAAAAAATCACACCTAATATAAAAGCATCTGGTTGTTCATAAGAAAAAAATTAACTAGAAAACAATCCTCAATACAAAAAATTTCAAATCTCACATTTAAAACAGTTATTTTTACGTAAATTGAGGTTTATAATGAGGACATTTAATCCACAAGCATTATAAACACTGATCCCACAACATATTTTAACTTATTTAAAATGTATACTGATCTAATAGTATAACTGAAAATTGTCAATCTGTATTTAAAATTAAAATATATAAAGTTTTCTATGTAACAGATAATAGTACACCAAAACTTCAATATCTATAATAGAGTTTATTTTATAAAATGTATTGAATAATCATTTCTACTCATTTTGTTAATCTCTTGTCAGCATAAGTGTAAAGTATAATTTAAATAGTGTATATGTTTTTCCTAGGAATTAGAAAAATATTATTCTGAATGTTTTCTTAATAAGAGCAATTGTAATTAGCTTATGTATTGAAGTTAATTAATTACTATATATATCTGCTCTATATTCAAGGCTATGTCAAGAATCCCCATTATAACTCCATTAGCACAATGAGAATTTATATATATGTATATTTTTCACTCATGGTTATACTTTTTCAATATTGATGTCAAACATAAATGTGATAGTTTAATGCTCTTTGTGTGTATGTATTGTTGGGAGACAATCAACCATGTATTTCTCATGTTTGTACATGGCTTGGTATTAATAGCAAGTTCTTTTCAGTCCATCACTTTTCTTTGTTTGTGCTTGTAAGTGCACACCCTCGGAAGAATAGAGACAGTGGTTCCCACTGAAGCAGATTTACTTACATTCCAAGATAGCAAAGACAGAGACATCTCTCTCTTTTCCCAAGGAAGGTTCAATTGCATTCCAGGATATTAAGATAACATCTTTCTCTAGAGTAGGATAAATAGTCAAGTTTATGGGCAGCCCCCATATAAAATCAGGGTTTCTTGATCTCAAGGTTCATCTTTTGTAATACTCTGACTGTATACACAGGCAATTCACAGTCTTTAATGTGTCACCATGAGAGAATTGGGACTTGAGGAACTGATGCAATATGTTATTCACACCTATTGCTATGATTAATACTGTCCTTTGTCTCTAACCCAAAAGCCTTGTGTTTATCTGCCAGGGTATGTGCAACCATGAGAGGCTAACTAAGTTTCGAGTGTACAATTAGGGTAAAATCTCAGACCCTTCAAAACTCCTGACTTGACATTTTAACATGTGAAAATATTACATATCAAAAATGGTCTATTTTAAAAAGAATGATATTAATGGGCATTATCTCAAAATTATAACATATATATGTATATGTGTGTATACATGTATACACACACACATATCCTGGATAATTTATATATTTTTTTTAATGTAATGATGAAATGTAGATTATCCACAATGATATAATGTTTGATTTAAATGTGGAAAAAAATATATTTTTCCTTATATTTTTTAAAAGGCACAACAGGGCTTCCCTGGTGGCGCAGTGGTTGCGCGTCCGCCTGCCTATGCAGGGGAACCGGGTTCGCGCCCCGGTCTGGGAGGATCCCGCGTGCCGCGGAGCGGCTGGGCCCGTGAGCCATGGCCACTGAGCCTGCGCGTCCGGAGCCTGTGCTCCGCAACGGGAGAGGCCGCAGCAGGGGGAGGCCCGCATACCACAAAAAAAAAAAAAAAAAAAAAAAAAGGCACAACATATTACAGATGTCTAGGGAACAATGGTAAATTTCCATTTTCTTCTATTCTTTCACCTATTTCTACTAACCTTTGTTATTTTTTGGTGTCATTTGATTGAGGTATGAATGGCCACAGATTCCCAATGACTGATAGTTACTGTGCAGTTCATATACAAATATTCTTAACAAAATATTTGGCTAAAATTGAAGCTATAAAAATGAATATCATCATTCTTTAATATCCATGATAAAATCTGATAATAATTTCCAGTGTAACATTTCCTAACAGATTAGTGTAATACTGATCAAAAATGCCTTAGAATGGTAAAACCACAAATGGGGGTCTTCTAGAAGGGGCATAAGAGGGAGAAAGCTGGGTAGGATTTATATCTAAATCTATAGCTCTAACTGTACATAGTAATCCTATAGCAGAAGGATAAAGATGTAAATCTGCTGTCCAAACCTTTGTGAGTAGCAGCATCTACCACTCCTGCCTTAGAGACATATTTTCACCTTCATTGTTTAAAACCAAATATTTTCAAGCACAAAAATATAAATGTAGAATCCCATGAAATTCTTCCTTCAGCTTCATAAACTAAAATCTAATTTAGATATAATATCCTTCTCTAGAAAGTATTAATCTTAATTTACGCTTGAGTGTGGCAGAAATATAACTTTACAGAATTCTTTAACTCATCTAAAGCTTCATTTTGGGTCTCCGTCCCACTGAACTGGTGAAAAGCCTTAACCTGAACCTTACTTGTCTTTTCATAGGTCCCCAAGGGTGGTTTTAAGGTTACAAGGGACTCAGGTAGTGTAAAAGCTTTGGGGAAGGAAGTACAGTTGCTTCTTCTTGAATAATCTTTAAAACTTTAAAATATCTTAAGTTATCATAAAGCTTTAGCTTCAGTGACTTGCTGCCCATGGTCCCACCCACCTATGGGAATCTGCATGCATCTCTTATTAGTTTCTCCTGGTGTATTACTGTCGCCAGCTATTCTGTATGAGAAGTGGGTTGGTCCTTCTATGTTCAGGGAACCACAAAACACCCTATTCTCATCCGTTCTCCCTAAATTGGGTACTCATTGATACAAATAGTAGTTTTAATCATAAAATAGTTAAGTTATGAGTTAATTAATTAATTAAAAGGATTTTTTTGAGATAAATGACTTCAAATAATTGACACATCCCCATTCAACAGCTGAGTATGATTTAGAAAAATTTCTTAAATCCCCTCCCCTCATATTATACTCTTCCTTCTGTTGCTGGAGCTGTAAGACTAGGAACTGTGTTTCCTAGACTCCCTTGCCTACAGAGCCACTTCATGTTTGTTACGTCAATGAGATGAAATCATGTGAGATCTTGAAGTTAGAAGAGAGATAAAAGAAATATTCTTCTTCTGCCAGCATCATCAGACAGATGGCTGAGCTTGGGAATTTCTGCAATGGTTTCTAAGCATTCCCTTCTGATTCATCTACCTGAATATGGCAGGAAGTTGTACACACCAGTAGTGAAATCCTGAAATTCCTTACCTGAATGAGAGGAACACCTTTCTCATTCTCTGAAAGCTGTAGTTAAAGCTGGGAGTTAGTGGCATCAATGTTTGACTTTGCTCCTCCAGGCTGTTCAATAATTTTAAAGCACCTAAATGCCTATGCTAAATCTCACACTAATTAAAAAGAAAGGAATTCTATAATGGTTTCTGTGTTCCTCATGAAATCTTAACTATGCATCTGGTATCTGGTACCATGTCCATGATCAAAAATATGTGTATCTGGTACCATGTTCATGGTAAAAAATAATTTATAATCTACTTGGGGAGACTAATTGTTTATACACGCAAACTGCAGAAAAAAAATAAAATAATCGTGAACAAATGCTGATATGATAATTGTGCCAAATTTATACTAATAACATTAGGGAAGATGACAGTAAGTTACAGTTCACATTCCAGATAGTCATTTAATAGGGTTGCTCGTTATAGGGAACCATCATTACGGAAACATTCCTGAGGAAGTCAGACTTGAAGAAATGCTGAATGAGGCTAAACAGAGAAAAAGATATTGTACAGAGTAGAAGTAGCTACTTCTACAGGTGAGCAATGCAAAATAAATGAACAAAAATTCGATTAGTTGTAATAGAAATTTCACTTTAGAGTTTAGGGGAAGATATAACTGAACACATAAAATAATACCAGACTTTGAAAAAAATATACAAACCTCATAATGTAATTTATATTTAATGTTATCACTTTAAGTTTCTGAAGTGCCATTTCTGCACTGTGATGTGGTACCATCACTGCAAGAAGACTCTCCTATAATTACAATAAATCACTGGAATGTGGAAATTATATTTTATTAAGTTATATAGCTTACATCTTTCTCTGATATTTTTAATTTCCACCATTTGGTTGACCACCTTTCCTCCAATTATTCTTTCTATGTTATCTACTACTAAGGATAGCTACAGCACCTTTTTTGAAAAGCATTTTTCAATTACCCAGAGAAAATTATGGTAGAATAAATTAAGATCATGAATTCTACCTTTATTAACACCTGCCATAATTAACCACTAAAGTGTTAAAACGAACAAACCAAATCGTCACACTTGCATCAACAGCATGCATGAGACACAGCTCTCAGCAAAAATTCCTCCTTTTCAGACAATATTGGTTTGTGTGTTGGACGACAGCTTGGTTTTCATCCAAGTGTTAGTTTTACAGTGTTAGTTTACTTCTTAAAGTACAGCAGACTAAAGGATGTAGCAGTGGGGCTTCCAACCTAGATTATCAACTCTAACTTCCCATTGACTCCAATTTCTCTCTTAGCTATCTGTACTTCATGGGGAATGACCACTCAGGTCCTTTGTTTATATCTCTTGTCACAGTTGGAAACCTTTCTCTTTTTTAGTGGACTCTCCCCACTGATATCACACCACTGATTTTTCCACCAGTCATTCACTGCTCTAACACTTGTGTACCAGATGGTTTAAATGGCTAAGCATGTATTTGCTGAGTGAACATAAGGAAATCTGTCACTTGGCTTATTTCTCTTTTATTACTAACATTTTGCTATTAATGATTAGACAAGGTTATGCTTGATGGAAATAACAAGTCCTGCACTTTTTGTGCTTTCTCATATAAGGTAATTAACTTTTTATTCCTATTTTTTGGAAAGACTTTTTAAAGAAATCAGTAATTTGGTAATAGTGACATCTTTGCATTCTCTTTTTAAAATTATTTATTAAGCTAATAGTAGTCAGGTTTCTTTTGTTCATCAGGTTTACCTGTCTCCCTCCCTCCCTCCTTCCCTCCTTCCTTCCTTCCTTTTTTCCCTTTCCTGATTTTGTGCATAGTAATTATACAATTTTAGTGATCGTTATCACAACAAAATATTTTGGTAATTTCCTAGTTATCTTGCATATAATTGGTGAAGGGAAATTTCTCTTTATCTTGTCAATAAAAATGTGCCAGGATGCTTGTCAGAACTGAAAAAGTAAGGAGCAAATGTGATTTTCAAAAATGTCCCCTGAGTAAATAGATTATTGCTTTCTACAACGAAACCTCCTACATAATAAGTTTCAACCATAATGCCGTAGATGCTCCATTAAAAGCCAGAGATAATATACATACTTCTTCACGATCAAATTTCTTCACCAATAAATTTACATGTTCTCTAAATGACTGCACTTCTGTTTCTCAGACCTGCTATTTTTAAAATAGTTTATGTTTGATGTGTTTTCCTATGTATCTTATACTCTTTTCAGGTCATTTAGTTCAGAGAATTAGTTTATTTTTTTAATGTTCTAGCTCCTCATTATAGTGGTCAACCAGAAAAAGTATTTACTTTTAACCTGTAAGAATATCAACAAAAAGACAAGAAAACTAAATGTTATATTACAGGAACTTATTGATAGCATACTGAGGTAGCTGAAGTATCAGTGTTGCAGTGGAAAAGTGTTTAAGTGAAATATGAGTACAATGTGAACAGGCAATAATTTTTCCTAAAAATCATATTTTCTTGGGATATTATGTGCTGAATGGAAATAAAATGTTGTTTTCATGAACAGTTGGAAAAGAAAATATAAATTAAGTGTTCCCTTAAAACTTTACTCTTAATTATCATCTCATTATTTTTTAAATGACATCTATTTAAATTCTTTGAAGTGAAAATTTGTTTAGAATTATTTTTCCTTTCTTTAGTGCATTGACACTTAAGGAAGGGTTGTGTCCAAAGATAGCAGTGTGCCTTTTTTTTCAATGCTTTCTCCCAACTCTGCCTTGTAATACTGGAACTAATAAAAACTTCCCGAAGGTTCTCTCTCAACCTTTCATTTAGTGAACTGCCTTCTCTTGGCTAGTTCAGCCTCTGCCTTACCTTTGTCAGCTCCATCTCTAAGGAAGGTACTCTTTCCACTTTCTGGATCCGTTTTGCCCCCGGGGTATTCCTCTTCTCTAATTTTAATCCACTGAGTTGGTTCTGTTAACATTTTCCCACAACTCATTCTTGTCAGTTATCAATAACTTTGACTAAATCTTTTGTTTATTGTGTTTGTTGTTGAATCTGGTTGTTATTGAGGATGATATTTTAAAGTTATTATAATCTTAACTATAAATCAAATGTTTTTAACCCTCCTAAAGTTTGTGACTATATCAGTTTTTAATTCTACATCGTACATGTAAGTTATCAAACAAGTATAAAAAATTTGGTAAATGTGTGTGCAATTTGATAGCTTGTTAGTTATAATTGACTTATTTAAGGTGTATGCTCCTGCTTAAGATTGTAAAGAAGAATACTAAAGAAAATAAAAATTGTTTATGAGATATTCTAAGATAAATACACTATATTATAAATGCTGTACTTATAAAATTAAACCTATAAGAAACATATCTATCTTGCATACATTTAAACCACTGAAGAGGAGATGATCATATCAGTAATTGTTAAAAATCATTCAGGATTAATAATTTGAGAGTGGAGATAACTCATTCAGCATACAACAATTTTTATTTTTTATTTGTCTGATTCATCTTGGCTTTTATTGCTTTTACTCATGTTTTCCTGTTTTTTCTTTGTGCCCAGTGTTCATTGTCTTGAATTTATTTTCCATCATAATGCTGTTAGTTGACATAACCAGTGTGATTAGGAAATATAGTTATATTACTTCAGTTGCTGTTTTTTTCTTCCAGTTTTATGAAGATGTAATTGGCATATAGCACTGTATCTGATTAAAGTGTACAGCATAATGATTTGACTTACATACATCAGGAAATGGTTATCACAGTAAGTCTAGTGAATATTCAACATCTCATATAGATACAAAATTAAAGAAAAAGAAATAAAACAAGCTTTCCCTGTGATGATAACACTTAGAATTTACTCTCCGAACTTTCATATATAACATACAGCAATATTATCATGTTGTACATTATATCCCTAGTATTCACTTTTCTCACAACTGGAAGTTGATACCTTTTGACTGCCTTCATTCAAGTCCCCTCTCCCACCCCCATCTCTGATAACCACAAATCTGATCACTTTTTCTATGTTTGTTTGTTTATTTTTAAAATACAATTGACCTACAATACTATGTTAGTTCTTCTAATACATTACTGATTCAATATTTCTATACATTTTGAAATGATCACCACAATAAGTCTACTTATGACACCAAAGATATTACATAGTTATTGACTATATTCCCCAGGCTGTACAATTCAAAACCATGACATTTATTTTGCAACTGGAAGTTTGTACTTCTTAAATTCCTTTACCTATTTCCTTCCACCCCACACCCACCTCCCCTCTGGTAACCATCTGTTTGTTCTCTGTTTGTATAACTCTGTTTCTGTTTTATTATGTTTGTTAATATCTTATGCTTTTTTTAGATTCCACATATAAATGAAGTCATATGGTATTTGTTTTTCTCTGTCTGACTAATTTCATTTAGCATGATACCCTCCAGGTACATCATTTTGCTGCAAGTGGCAAGATTTCATTCTTTTTATGGCTGGTTAATATTCATTGTATATATATATGTATATATACATATACATATATACACACCACATATTCTTTATGCATTCATCTATTGATGGCCATTTAGATTGCTTCCATATTTTGGCTATTTAAATGATGCTACAAAGAACATATGGGTGCATATATCTTTTCTAATTAGTGTTTATTTTTCTTTGTATAAATGCCCAGGAATGAAATTGCTGGATCATATGATAGTTCAACCTCTAATTTTTTGAAGAATCTTCCTACTGTTTTCCATAGTGCCGGTACCAGTGTACATTCCTGCCAACACTGCAGGAGGGTTCCCTTTTCTCTACATCCTCCTCACACTGGTTGTTTGTTGTCTTTTTGATAATAGCCATTGTAACAGGTGTGAGATGATAGTTCATTGTGGTTTTGTTCGCATTTCCCTGATGATTAGTGATGTTGAGCATCATTTCATGTGCCTGTTGTTAATCTGCATATCTTCTTTGGAAAAATGTCTATTCAGATTCTCTGTCCTTTTTTAAATTTGGTTGTTGTTTTGATGCTGAGTTGCATGAGTTCTTTGTATATTTTGACTATCAACCCACTATCAGAAATATTCTTTGCAAATATCTTCTCCCATTCATTAGGTGGTCTTTTGGTTTTGTAGATAGTTTCCTTCACTGTGCAAAAACATTTTAGTTTGATGTAGTCCCATTTTTTGCTTTTGTTTCTCTAGCCTGAGAAGACATATCCCAAAAATATGTTACTAAGACCAATGTCAAAGAGCTTCAAGAGCTTACTACCTTCTTCTAGAAGTCTTATGGTTCCAGGTTTTACATTTAAGTCTTTAATTCATTTTCAATTTATTTTTGTGTATGATGTGAAAGATAGTCCAGTTTGATTCTTTTGCATGTAGCTGTCCAGTTTTCCCAACATCATATATTGGCTGTCTTTTGGGACTGCCTTTTCCCCATTGTATATTTTGGCCTCTTCTGTCATAGATTAATAGTCACGTAAGTGTGCACTCATTTCTGAGCTCTATATTCCATTCCATTGATCTATGTTTCTGTGTTTGTGCCAGTAGCATAGTTTTGTCTTTTAACCTTCCTACTATCTTTGTGCATGGATGATTTCCTGCCTTTACTGTAAGTTTGCCTTTATTGATGAGTTTTTTCCTTTTATAGTCTTCATTTTCTAGTTGTGGCCTTTTCTTTTTTGCTTAGAGAAGTTCCTCTAATGTTTCTTATAAAGCTGGTTTGGTGGTACTGAACTCTTTTAGCTTGGGCTTGTCTGTAAAGCTTTTGATCTCTCCATCGAATCTGAACAAGAGCCATGCTGGGTAGAGTATTCTTGTTTGTAGGTGTTTCCTTTTCATCACTTTAGATATATTGTGCTACTCCTTTCTGGCCTGCAGGGTTTCTTCTGAAAAGTCAGCTGATAGCCTTATGGGAGTTCCTTTGTATATAACATGTTTCTTTTCCCTTGCAGCTTTTAATATTCTCTCTTTATCTTTATTTTTTGCCATTTTAATTACAATGTGTCTTGGTGTGCTTCTCTTAGGTTGATCCGGTTTGGGACACTCTGTTTCTTGGACCTATATGTCTGTTTCCTTTCCCACATTAGGGAAGTTTTCAGCTATTATGTCTTTAAATATGTTATTTGCACCTTTCTGTTTTTCTTTTCTTCTGGGACCCTAAAATGCAAGTATTAGTACACTTGATGTTGTTTTTAAAGGTCTCTTAACCTTTCCTCATTTCTCTTCTTCTTCTTCTTCTTTTTTTTTTTTCTTCAGTTTCAGTGGTTTCCACTACTCTGTTTTCCAGCTTGCTGATCTGTTCCTCTGTATCATCTAGTCTACTGTTGATTCCTTCTAGTGTATTTTTTAAATTTTGGTTATTGTGTTCTTCATCTCTGTTTGATTCATCTTTATATTTTTAAATTCTTTGTTAAAAACTTTTAACTTCTCACTCTATTCATCCATTCTCCTCCCATGAATTTTGAGCATATTTAGGATTATTACCTTGAATCCTTTCTTAGGTAGGTTGCTTATGTCGACTTTACTTAGTTTTTCTTTTGGAGTTTTATCTTGTTTCTTCATTTGAAACATATTTCTTTGTTGCCTCACTTTGCCTAATTTGTTGTTTTTATTTCTATGTATTTGGTATGTTGGTTATATTTCCCAACCTTGGAGAAATGACCTTTTGTAGGAGATGTCCTGTGCATTCCAGCAGTCCACTCCCCTCTGGTCACTGGAGCTACATGCTCTAGGGATGCCCCTATGTAGACTGTGTGCATTCTTCCATTGAGGTGGGCTGACTGTGGGTGGCTTGGTAGATGTGGCTAGACCCTATTCAGGTTGATTGTCAGGCTCTTGTGCAGAGGCTGCTGACCACTGGTGGGTGGGGCTGGGTCATGAGACAGATGGCTAGGGAGTCCCAGGGGGTCCTGGGGCTAATGCTAGTCCAATGGTGGATGGAGTCATGTTCTGGGGTGAGGGATTGTGGGGCTAGGGGTCTTGGATCTAGTTTTGGCCTGCTATGTGTAGGCTCATTCCTGACATGGCTGGGTGTAGTATGTGGGCCATCCCCAAGGTGATGCTGACCCACTGGTGGGTGGAGCTGGATCCCATGGCAGTTGGCTAAGATGGTTCAAGTTGTCTCATAGCTGGTGTTGTCCTCCTGGTGGGAGCAGCCGGGGCACAGGTGGTCTGGCTACAGGGCCCTAGGGGTTCCAGGGCTCATGTCAGCCCACTGGTGCATGGAGTCAGTTCTGACATGGCTGGCTGTGGGTCCCAGTATCACAAAGCTGGTGTCTTCCTGCTGGTAAGTGGGGCCAGATCCTGGGGAAGCTGGCTGAGAGCCCCAAGGACACCCAGAGCTAGTGTTGGCCTGCTGATTGTCAGGGCTGGTTCTCTGGGGGTCCCAGAGCTGTTGCCAGCTGCTGGTGGGTGATACATATAACAATTTTAAAATGTTATTATTCATTACTTTAAGAACATTAGTTTATAACTAAAATATTAGCTATAATAACTAATATTTTCTGAGTACTTAATTAGAGTCTGGTGTTAAGTGTTTTATATAAGTTTTCAAATTTTTGCTTATAAAAATGTTCATGAGATGGAAAATTAATGTTTATTTTACAGATGAGTAAGTTGAGGTTTAGAGAGTTCACCTAGGAAAGGTCCTGTAATGATTACCGGTACAATACACTGGGTTTTCTACTTCAATCAAATAGAAAATACTGTACTCCCCAAACATGTAAGGCTGAAAGTGCTAGGAATTTTGTCTGATAATTAAAGCCATTTTTAACAGACACTATACCCTTATTTACCAACTGTAGGTAATGTTATGCACAATTTCCTATAATGGCTAAATAATAAATCATAAATATGTCTGCAGTCAAAAGAAGCATTATTATAATACAAAAAATGTCAAGAGTATAGTATTTCTGAGACAAAACAATTTCCTTTGGATTATTTCTGATTTTCCAAGGTAAATCAGTGGGATTCAGTCAATTAGGATAAGACTTTATTTTATTTCAAAAGTAAACACAAAATCTTGTCAGTGTAAACTTCTTTGAAAGCTATAGATCCTTCATAGAGGTTTGAAGACACTGAATTCTTCTGAGGGCTTAGAGTAAGAGAGAACAACTGAAGGGATGGTAAGACATTGGCAGAGAAGCTGTGCGCTGTGAAATTACCTAGTGTACTACTTTGCTTAGGTCTGGCCATATTCAAGACTGTGTGACGAAAATAAGATTAGGACCCTGCATTTATCTTCTCTTCCTCTTTAGAGTATAACCATCACATAAACAGTTTCCAACTTCTGTTGGCTGTATGTTAGCAAAGATTTTTTTTTCCTGAATATTGTCCTCAATATGACAGAACAGACTTGTTCAAAGTAAAGTTTTGATGAAATGTTTTCTCAAGAAAATCTGTTTCTGCTGCTAGGAGACTGCCACCTACAACCATCTGTGGTTTTGTGTTCCTTGCCAAACTTTTCTGTTGTCTTTATGTAGATACCGCCTTTGTCATTTTTGTGGTATCCAAACATGCCAAGCCCTTCTATCAGCTGCATTCTTTTGTTAAAACTGTTTTACTGTCCTACTAAATATTATAAGGCACATTCACACACATATAAATACATTACATACTTTAATATATTAGTCACTATATCACTCTCGCTAACTTAACCAAATAGAAGCATAAAATTGTCTCAAGTGTTCTTATCCCCAACATTGGCAACAGTGATTTATATAAGAATTATGGATCATAAAAGAAATTAAGAAGCATAAACAAGAGATAAATAAACTATACAATTGGTCCAAATATAGTTCTAATGGAACAAAATACAAAACATGACAGATAAGAAATACTGGAAATGATAATTACTAAGTTTCCAGAACTGAAGAAAGACATGTGTTCTTCAGTAACAAGCACATGCTGATTTCCAAGCAAGATAAATAAAAATAAATTCTCAGCTTGATGCACTGTAGTGAAAAGACAGTACATTTAGAAAAAGTGACAAAAGCCATTAGCCACAGGAAAGGAGTAAAGATTACCTAAAAAAAAGAAAAAAAATACTGTTTGCAGATATAATAAGGTAGATCATATCAAACTAATACTTCTACTTGGAACAACTAAAGAGCTAGATTTATTGTTGTTATTATTATTATTTTTGCCACAACAGCAAGAAGAACCCTCTTTGAATTATTGGAGGGTAACAAAATCAAAGAGAACTTGGGAACATATGTATATGTATAACTGATTCATTTTGTTGTAAAGGAGAACCTAACACACTATTGTAAAACAGTTATACCCCAATAAAGATGTTAAAAAAAAAAAAAGAGAACTTAAGAGACCAAAATATAAAAAAAATTAAATGAGATGAGCCTTACATTTTTCTGCTGATTTTTTTTTCTTTTTTGAGTTTGCTGATTATTGGTGAACACCACACTGTCTAAATTAAAAAAAAAAATCTAAATTTAAGGCAGTTACAAAGGTCTGGGGAGACATAATTTGAAATTTAGAACTATCAAGATAGCCAGGGATTGGAGGACCAAGATCCAGAGGAAAGAGAGCTGCAGGCCAACAGATCCATCACTCAGAACACAATTTTCCTGAGGCATTTTTCATCTCCAAGGCTGTGTCTGTTTGTGTGTGTATGTTTGGGGGGCGAGGGGTAGTGCTAAAAGAAATCCAGAATAAAGAAACAGTTGTAAATTAAGAAGAGAGAGAGAAGGATAGGGAGAGAGAGCTTGTTTTTTGTTTGTTTGTTTTTTTGTTTTTATTTTGTTTTTTCTTGGCAAGAAGACAACAGTTAGCTAGGGATAATGAGCCTTAAGAAAAATATATAGCTTTCAGGTAAGATTGTGAAGAATTATACTTTAAAAGTGCTGGATTGAGGTAATATACCCATTCTCTATCAGCCTTCCAAAAGAAACATAAATACTCTGTAGAGAAAGTTAACAGTTTGGAGTTACTATTTTTTTTATTTTTCTCACATATGCTTGCTGCAATAGTCAGCTATTGCTATCACAAGATTGTGTTATAAAGCACACTAAAATTTATTGCTTGAAATAATCACTTATTCTTATATTCATAGGTTCCAATGTCTATACTTTTGTCTTCCATAGGCGTGGTTCAGCTGGGCCTGACTCCTGATCATTGCTGGGATCAAATTTGATCCACATTCTTTTGTGGCTAGTGGCCCTTTTAGGGTGCATTCATAATTATGGTAGAAGCAAAAGATGGTGAATTACACACAAAATGACTTTAAACTTGTACTTGTGCCATATCCACTAATGTTTCTCAGCCAAATTAGTAACATGATTAATTCCAATTTCAATGTCAGAGAAATATGCTCTACCTTTAGTGGGAGGAACTAAAAGCCATTTATATATGCTGAAAAATAATGCAATTTACCAATTCCTACTCTTATTTAATACTTTGAAGAATGCAGGAAAACAGAACCATATGTTAGAAAACCAAAAAACACATTTAAGTGATCCAAAATATAGAGTTAACAGATATTGACAAAATATAATTATGATTAATATTTTGAGAGAATAAAAAAGGGAAAAAGATGAAAAATATCACAGGGATATCCCAGCACTGATTAAAAAAACACTGAAATTAGCATTCAAGTAGTATTAATAGCATACTGTACAAAGCAAAAGGGAAGACAAGTGAACATGCTATATTCAAACAGAAGCAAAAAGAAAAAGGAAAATGTACAAATAGAAGCATGGAAGGGACATGTGGAACATGGTCTAACTTATATTTAATTAGCACAGAGAAGACAAACAAACAAACAAAATATGAGAATGTACAGAAGTAAAATTTAAAGACATAATAACTGCAAATTTTCAAAAAATGATGAAAGATATAAAGCCACAAATACAGTAATATCAACCATCTCTAAGCAAAATAAATACAAAGAAAATTAATCATAGGCACATCACAGAAACATTGAAATTTAAAGACAAAGAGAAAGCTTACAATAAGTCAGAGCTTATTCCACTTCTGTTTAGGTTTTATAAAATTTGAAAGGGTGATGCTCCCACCATAATAAAAGAAAAATATGAATAAAGTAAATCATAATTTTTCTTGAATCCATCAGATTTGCAGGGCAATTAAGTAGACTGAAATCTAAGGAATGACAAAACCTTCTATAAGAGACAGGACACAATCAATTATTCACCTGTAGCAAAACAAAGGGAAGAGGCACTGGGTGCCATAAAAATGGGTCAAAATAATCCAATTAAAATTTTTATAAATTGCTATAGGCCAATTGTAGGCTAGAATAAGTGTATGGAAGGACTTGGAACCAGAGATACAGTCATCCATCTTCTGTGTGAACTTCCATGTGATGCACAAAAGAACTGGAGAACAGGTTGTAGATAGGGAGGTTTCACAAGGTAGTGCAATCCTAAAGAAAGGAATCAACTTTTTTTTTTTAACATCTTTATTGGAGTATAATTGTTTTACAATGGTGTGTTAGTTTCTACTTTATAATAGAGTGAATCAGCTATATATATACATATATCCTCGTATCTCCTCCCTCTTGTGTCTCCCTCCCACCCTCCCTATCCCACCTCTCTAGGTGGTCACAAAGCACAGAATCAACTTTTACTACAGGAAATACACAGAGCCCCACACAAACCCTTATCCATTATGAATCAAACGCTTTATGCCACTGAAGAAGGGCAAGAAATACTGTCACTGCCAGGACCAGGATGAAGACAAACTGTAGCTGGAAAAGTTCCTGGAAAACAAACCTCTACTCATAGAAGTGAGATAAGAAAGAATACTGGACCAGAGATCCTATGTTAATAGCATTCAAAGTCTCCTACCACTGAGGGAGGAGCAGGAAATACTTTCTCTTATAATACCTACCAAAGCTACAAAATTAGATGTTAGCTGCAAGTAGAAAAAAGAGATAGGACCACTGAGAATGGCCCTCTCCTGAGACCTGAGCACAAGTTTAAACCCAGTATATAGAGAATCACCTCTAACCCTCATCTTTGGGTTAGAAAATGTCAAGTAACAGCAAAAGCATTACAACACTGGGGAAAAACAAGAGTGTGGAGAGTGACTACTTCTGTGGTATGAGCATAACGACCTATTATTAAGAGTCAAAGCAATAAACAATCTCAGACCCTGACCCAGGCTCATAGATGTCTCTGATGTTGACATTACCATAAATAAATTTTACATGACTATGATTAATATATTAAATGCTCTAGTGGAAAAGGTAGATGACATGCATTAACAGATGATGAATTTAAACCAAGAAATAGAAACTATAAAACTCAAATAGAAATGCTAAAAACAAACCAACAAACAACATGGGGACAAAAATAAAACATGCCTTAGACAGGCTCATCAGTAGATCTAATTTACATGTACAGAAAAACCTACCCAATGACAGCAGAATACACATTTTCTTTAAGTGTGTATGATTCACCCAGGTAGATCATATTCAATGTGAGAAACACATCTCAACAAATTTAAAAGACTTTAAATTATGGAGAGAATTGTCCTTGTCTACATGGAATTAAGCTAGAAAACAACACTAAAAAGATAACTTTGATAATCACAAATATTTGGAAATTAATTATACTTTCATATGACCTTTGGGTCAAATACAAAGTTACAAATGAAATGTAAAAGTATTTTCAATTGAATGACAATGAAAAAAAATCAAAATTTGGGAGACACATGTAAAAAGCAATAGATGCAGAAAAAGCCCTTGCAAGATTCAGCATTCAGAGTCATTTTAAAAGGTGCAGCAAATTCAGAATTAAATGAAACTTTAATAAAATGAGGCATTTACAAACAATCAGTCTCTACAGATAACATTATGTATGTATGATGAAAGACTAATTATTTGTCCCTAAATTAGGAACAAAGCCAGAATGTCCATTGTTAGTCCTCAAAATCAATAGCTTTATATCCTCATGAATACAATAAGGTAAACAAAGAAAAAAAGATGTAGAGAATTAAAAAGAACAAAAAAAAAAGAGCTGCAATGGAAGAAAAATCTACATTTAAATTTTCCAACCAATATATGACAATTTTTTAATTAGTAAGTGAATTTAGCAATATCAGAGAATATGTCAATACATAAAAGGTGATTTCATTTCTCAATACTAGTAATGAATAATTGGGAATTAAAATTGAAAAATGTATCATTTATTAAGCACAAAAAATCATTTAGAAGCTAGGTGTAAAGCTAACAAACATATGCAAGTTCTGTATGCTAAAAAGTAAAAAAAGAAAACTGATGAGAGTAGTCAAGAAGATGTACATTAATGGAACTTAGAATTTTTTAAATGTCAATTATCTCCAAACAGATTTACAAATTCAATACTATATTAATCAAAACTCCAGCAAGATATTTTGTAGAAACCAGGTTAAGGTGTTAGTTTAACTGTTAATTAATTCATACAAATGAACTCAAAATAAATTACATAAGAAACAGGTATTTTTATTATGGTACTTATCTCCCATTTACTTATCCTGAAAAGACCCATCTATGCTCATATACTACACTATACATGTAGATTTTAATATTTTTGCATATTTAATACATTTTAGGAGAATATAATATCCTTATACAGTTCCAAAAATCTATACTTATATATTAAGATTCTAAAATTGCATATGTTGTTTCTTGAATAGAATTTTTAGACATCAGTAAGACTTGATAATCAGATAATATCCTTGAAGCCTGTGCTTTAAGAGTGGCTAGCAAGTACAATTGCTTTATTTTAGGAATTTTTTCTTGATAATTCATAAAGAAAATATGTTCAGTTAGAATGTGTATAATATTGAAGTACAGTGAGTAAAGGACAGTGAAATACATACATACATAATATTCACTGTAAGCCAGTGAAAACCTGACAAAAGAGCTAAACATTAGATAATTCTTCTTACTTTTTAGTGCATTAGATATTTCATAAAGTCCAGAGAGGAAAGAGAAACATTTCATTTCCTCCACTGGGTTTATTGAAGATATGTATCTTTACTTACAGGGAAGTTTATGAAGCAGAAGAGTAATGAATCAGTGGCCAGTATGCTTTGGCTGTATACTGCAACATTGTACCATCCTAACAGCCACTATTTAATAGTATCATAGGCAATTCTGAAAGAGGGATTAGGAAAATCTATGAAACCAAAGCCATTCCTATTATTTAACATGAAAACAGTATATCACCAATCTATGCTAAAATTTATGTAAGAAAAAGTATATTTTAAAGGCAATAGTTATGATTTTTGTATCTGTATTTGTAAAAATCAGTTGATCATTTAGGATAGTGTCTCTCAAATAGTCTGAGTCCTGTAGGGAGCTTCTACACATCAGGATTGATTGAATACACAGAGGTGTGTGGGAGTTCAAATTGCTTGCCAGGTGATTTAAAAGATATATATGAATGACATCTACAAAAGTCTCTTTCAGAAAGTGTAGTGCTTATGGTAGAAAGCATAGAAACTGTTGGACTAAATAAATCCATTTCATGATAACATATTTAATGAACTCTAGAAATAACACTTGCTTTACGTGAAATTTGATGTCAGGTATGGTAGTGAATTGTTATCTTGCTAATTTACAACTAATGATGCCCTCTTGATCATATAAACATGATTTGCTGATGTGTTTTTAATGTCCACATTGAGTTTTAAAAATTAATTAAGGACATATTTTTGTTGTTGTTGTTCTCTCATAATATTTACATATTTGTTGAAAGTCCTAATTTGGCACCTCAAAAAAGATGGTAGTCATCATCCAGCTGAAACTGAGGATCTAAGAATGGACTGAAAGACTCTTCGTGGCAAGTGACATATCACCTGTATTCTGTTACCAAGGCAAGAAGATATACATATTAGCTTCAAAATGAGCCTTAGTCAAAAGAGGATAGAGCCTTTCTTTATAAAAGATATTTGCTTATCAGTTGGTTCTAAACCTGGTAAAACAAAGCACTGTGGTCTTAGGGCAAGAATGTTTTATGCCATAATGATTATATGATTGTGACAAGCAACCTAAAAGATCGAGTTGTTAGTATTATGTGATTGCTGTTATACATCATTTTCTTAAATGTATTTAATATAAAAAGTGTATGTACTAAAAATATAATGTAATAGTAAAATACTAAGAGATAAATTAAGCCTTAAAAATATGTTTATATATAAGATGTAAAAGAAATAATAGCTATAAAATCTTTATGGCATTTCTATATCAATAGAAATAAATGTTCTCCTATGAAATAATGAAATAATTGAGAAATTAAATATTGACACATAAAGACCAAAAAGTACAATATTAATTTTATCAAAAATGGTAAGGTGAAGAATGTTTTAAAGACTAAAAAATATTTTAAAAATTATTTTAAAGACATGAAACCTAAAAAAAAAAAAAAAAAAAAAAAAAAAGACATGAAACCTAAAACCCAGAAGAGAACATAGAGCACTTTTTGACATAAACTGTAGCAATATTTTTTTTGGCTGTTTCCTAAGACAAGAGAAAAAAACACAAAAATAAACAAATGATATCTAATTAAACTTAAAAGCATTTGCATAGCAGAGGAAACCATTGACAAAATGAAAAGACAACCTACTGAATGGGAGAAAATATTTACAAATGATATGACCAATAAGAGATTAATATCCAAAACATATAATCAACTCATGTAACTCGATATCTAAAAAACAAACAACCCAGCTCACATGATAATGCACTTACCACGCAGATCCTTATTGGTCTTAGGCATCTGGGATTTCATCTGGGAAGACTGGAGGCAGGTGGCAAGCTTCTTCTTATGGTTCAAAAGCATATGGAACAGCTCCTGCAAACTGATATCAGTTTTGGCAAATGTCTTCACGAAGGTGCAATTTTATTCCATTGCACAAACAGCACCATCCCTCAGTGCCAGCTCCTTGGCACATTTTGCTCACCAGCATGATAGGGTACTTAGGCAGGTTGTTGCCTTTGGTCTCACACATCAGCTTATAGGCAGGCTCCAGCTTCTCCAGGGTTTGCTTCTTGGTTCACATATTTGTTGAGTAATGAGTAAACCAGGATGAGTAAATCAGGATGAAGATGTGGCCCCTGGCAATGGCAAGGTGCTTCAGGGCACCCAGTGATGTCAGTGATGTGCAGGGTGTCCAGGCTGTGGTTGCAGCTCAGCACTTGGTGGTAGGTGTCTTCAATAGTTAGCAGGTGTACATCACAGAAAGGGCCAGTACACCTGCCTCTGCACCAATGTGTTCTTGCCCAGGCCAGTCGAACTTGAGCGTCACTGTGAGGTAATCTTTGGTCCACTTCTGAGGCATGAAGGCAGATATGATAATCAGGGTGGGCAGAGGCCAGAGCCATTGAATCAACTGTTTCTTAAAGCCAGAGCAGGCAGGAGTTGCCCATTGTTGGGAACTGACGAGGAGACCTGTGCACAACTCTCTGGCACTTAGCCAGCACTAAGGGAAGCCTCGTGAAGAAAGAATACTACCAGACAAAATTCTAAATGTTCCTGGATCACACACATCCTGCAGCATTTTCTCTTTCCTCCATCATCAGCAATTAATTTCTTTCTGTCTGTGCTTCAAAAATGTGTGCACAGAAAACTACATTTAATATGATTTGTCTTATTGTAGAATGGGTTTTACTTCATTAGTTAACAAATAGTTTATGTCAGTTACTGTTTCAGGTGCTAAGAATACAAATTATAAACAAAATAGACACATACCCCTGCTCCCTCTTAGAACTTTTATTCCAATGTTATGAGCTACAAAAATTTTTTTTAACTACAAAAACTATATATTGTACCATCAGATGCTATGAAGAAAGATGAAGCTATCTTGATAATGGCAATTTGGGGACAGATCTAAATCTCCCGTAGATGTTCAAACCTCCTCTTTTTCTTTACTTCTGTTGAAAAGGTTGAGAAGCACTTCTATGCAACACTTAATGGAACAAAGAGTTCTGTTGCATTTTACTACTTTGATGGATTAGTTTCCTATATAAGTCACTCCATCATTAAGGAGTAACTTACTCCATAACATTTTCTAAGTTTTATATTCAAAATCATCTAATTTATAATTCAAACAGTTTGAATTAATTGTTTTATACATAAATATCCAAATAAATTCACATGCATTGCCTAGTATTAGGAGAATGACAAGATTTATAGGAGGTGAGACATAGTTAACTTTAGATGGTACAAGGTTTATATATTTTTTAAAAAGGTCAAGGAGACTTCTAATATTAGTAACATTTTATAACCAAACATTTTCTGTTAGAAAAAAAACCCTAAAAGCAACAAGAAAAATGAAATCAAAACAAAGCAAAAATCCATGTAAAATCCATTTGTATAAACTCTAGAGCAGACATAAAGATCTGAAGTGTTAGTAGTGCTATACCACTCAAATCAAATGGAGGCACTCTTCTCTAGCTTCTTAGAGTGTTGGCTGCTCACAACTCAGCCTTCCTAGAATTGGTCTCTGCCAAAGGGAGTTGCCTTCCCCAAGTTTTTAATTCACTTTATGGCAGTTCAACTTTTCTGTCTGCCAAATCCTACTACTCTGACATCTTTACAGATCTTATTCCCCAAAGCACTTTCTAATATATTTCCTGCATACAAATCTATGTATTTCAGAGTGTGCTACTCAGGGAACAAAACTAAGACAGTTGGAACAAAAGGTAGCCCTATGATGCAGGTTTTAAAAATGATATTCAGGAACTTCATTGTATGTTTCCTACTTGGCAATGGAGTAGGTACTCACCACTGATGGAAGGTCGAATCCTGATAGCCTATGGCAAGCTATAGTGGTACAATTGCTATACTTTAGCTGAGAGTGACCTGAGACAGGATACTGATGAAAGGAAATGCTGTGGAAGGTACAATATCTCAGGCATTTGAGAGGTTTATGGGAAGAAATAATGGCTGTGAAATTGGATGACTATTGCTGAAGGTTATTAAATCATTGGCAAAGGAAAATATAAGGCTGAGGGAGATTTGACACCTATTTTAAGTAAAATATAAAAACCAGAGGATTTCCTTGGTATCATATAAAGAATCATTCATCTCCATCAGGAAGAAGGCTGTTCATGCTGATGATCAGGATTGAGATTTAATTTTTTTGAAGAAAAGCTCCGGAGAAAGTTGAATGATCAACCTCAGCAAATGTGCTACGCTGATGGGGGAGGAATGGGACACTGAAATTTAGTATTGGTTTCTTCGAAGTCTATGAGAAAAAAATTGTTCAGTGTTGTTCACCTAGCTTCTGGCAGTCTGCTAGAAATCTTTGGCATTCCTTAGTTTGTAGAAGTACAACTCCGATTTCTGCCTTCTTCATATGTAATTCCCATTGTATGCATGCCTTTTTCCAAATTTCTCTTATTTATAAGAATACCAGTTATATTGGATTAGAGGGCCACCCTTCTCCAATATGATCTTATTTTAGCATAACTAATTATTTGTGCAACAACCCATTTTAAATAAGGTCACATTCTGAGGTAGTGAGGTGAAGAATTCAACATATGCACTTTGGGGGGACATAATTCAACCCATAACAGCTACTATCTGACTGTATACACTGTGGAAGGACCTGAAGAACCATTTTTGAATGTGGTAAGAGAGATATTATAGAACTTATTCAGTGGATAAGGGCTTCCCTTATTCAATGGAGATAATAGGTTCCCAACATAATAAAGATCAAGCTGGAACTCTTAACCATTAGAATCAAGGTAGGCACAAATATTGTACTGAATTTCAAAGTCAGAGTGTCAGCCAAGGTGCCCTACTTGCTTTATTTATTTAACTAATCAAGGATAGAGTATCAGAAGGCTGTGGGCAACATTCCCAATTCAATAGTTCACAATCCTTGGCCTAGTTTTAGGACATAAGAAAATTTTCAGACTTGATATTCTTTGAAAGGAATGCCCATTCTCCATGAAGAAAGACCTTATAGCACCACAGCAGATTTATATGCTTCCTCGAAGGACAATACAGACATTTATTCCAATAGCCATACATTGGGAAAGGGATAATACACAGATATTTTAGGATAATTTTACACATGGTTAAAATTGACATCAAGACTCAGGGGTGTAAAGTGTCCCATTGGCTGCTCTGGGAGCACATAGAGTTCTAGTCAAGATTCAGTTTATAAAACACAAATCTACCCAGTGATCACTTCCCTTGCCCAGAAAACACAATTAGAATGGATATACTTAGTAGTTGGCAGAACACACATGTTTGTTCCTAATCTTGTAAGAAAAGAAAACAATCTACAGAGAAGGCCAAATAGAGGACTTTGAACACTTTCCTCACCCCCATCCCCACCCAAGATAATGCATCAAAAACAATGCCATATACAACGAATGGCAGGGATTAGTGAATGGCAGAGATTAGTTAAAAACCTAGAGAACTCCAGGGTGGTGGTCCCCATCGTAACCCAAGTAATTTATCAGACTGGCCCTTGCAAAAACCTAGTGGATCCTAGATATTGACAGCAGATTACTGCAAACTCAACTGGGTAGTAGCCTCAATTGAAACTCATGTGACATCTTACCCAATTGAAACAGATGTGATATCTTACAAAAACCTTACAACACAGATTGTGATATCTTACTAGAGTATATTAACATGAATCCAGGTACTATATATATATATATATATAACATGAATCCAGGTACTATATATATATATATATATTACTTTTTAGCATCATTTCTAATTTGCATTGATGTAGGATGGGTAACAGTATACATTTAGGGTTTTGAACAAGGGCTATGTCCACTTTCATGCCCTCTGTTATAACTCTAAAGAATGTGGACCATCTGGACAATCAACAGAATATCACATTGTCCAACTATGTTGATAGCGTAATGTTAATCACACTGAATGAGCAAGGATTGGCAAGTATTTTGAGGACCTTAGTAAGACATTTTCCAGAGTTTCAGAGGATCATCACTTTGGGGACATTTTTAGGGAACCAGTCTAGAGCATGTTGGACAGTTTAAGGTAAAGGGCAAAAAATTGCCTTTTGCAATTTTCATTACTAAAAAAGGAAGCACATTGCCTGGTAAGCCCCTTTAGGTTCCAGAAGTAGCATATCCATATTTGATAGCTGTCAAGAGTTTAGCTAAGCTATTCCTTGGTATTTCTGCCTCAGCAACATTTTGTTTGGTCAAGCAGACTACATTGATTTTACACTGACACTAGTCCCCTCATGCAAGCTCAGTGCCCTAGAGAGCAGCCTGCAGTCACAAGCAAATGTGAGTTCCTGATATGACTCCCTAAACAACCCTTGATCAAAAGTGTCCCCGGTTTCCCAGTTCCTTCCCTTTCTGTTCCCCTTAGATATAGCCCACATGTGGCTTAGCCCACATGTGGCTTTGGTTTGAATTGACCAATCCAGCCTTGATCAGAGAACCCTAAAGCACTCCATGCACAGACTCTAATAAAGGTGTGTGTACCAGTTCCTGTCTATGACTGAACTCTGTTTAGACCTTCCCTGTGTAGTCACTTGAGGCATGCCATATACTTCCTCCAGGATCTGTGAGTAATAAACTTCTCTATTTCTGTTCCTCTTGTGGTCTGTTGTTGAACCATGGCTCACCATCTGGCACCATGTGCTTCACTTAATAAGTATTAATTTGACCAATTCATAAAAATAATATTGCTAAGTCCTATTTACTGAATGGTATAAAAGTCTATCAGAGTTGGGCTTCCCTGGTGGCGCAGTGGTTGAGAGTCTGCCTGCTGATGCATGGGACATGGGTTTGTGCCTGGGTCTGGGAGGATCCCACAGGCCGCGGAGTGGCTAGGCCCGTGAGCCATGGCCGCTGAGCCTGCGCGTCCGGAGCCTGTGCTCCGCAACGGGAGAGGCCACAACAGTGAGAGGCCCGCGTACCGCACACACACACACACACACAAAATGTCTATCAGAGTTGAGTGGAATAAAAAATAAGAAAGAACTCTGCATCAGGTATAGCCCTGCCAATGGAGATATGTGAGCCTGCCCACCACATATCACTAGAGATATCTATGATAGCAAAACAGGCTGTGCAGAGTTTTTATCAGGTCCAACAGAAGAATCAGGAGGTAGACCCCTAGAGGTATAGAGGAAAGCCATGCTACGTATAGCAGAAAAATATACATCTTTCTAAATTTAGCAGCTAGCATGCTATTAGGTCCTGGTAGACATGGCACCTAAAACATGAAACGTGAAAGGCCCATATGGCCAGAGCTGCCCTCATGAGCTAAGGCTTCTGAGTCACACTATGTTAAAAAGTTGAGTTTTTTTTCAATAGCTATCTGTATGGAAGCTATACATCCAGGTTCAGTCATGAATAGAATCAGAGATCATAGATAAATTTCTTATTTATGTCTCCACTACCTCCTAAGAAAGATGTTGATGCTTACCAGAATTAAGAGTTGAGATAGGTTCTGTCAGAGCAATGATAATATGAATTTTGCAGTCAAACTGAATGGGGTAAATTCCTGATAACTTCAAGCTTTGTAAGTAACTTGGTTTCTTATGTTACCTAATTTAACCTTAATTTCTTCGTGTGTAAAATGAATACTTAAATTGCCAACTCACATATTATGAAGATAAAATAGCATAACCCAAGCAAAGTATGGTGCCTAACATAAAGAAATCACTCATTAAATACTATTAGTAGTTTATAATAGTAAATTATTTAAAAGTTAGACTGAGGGATTAAAATCACTTACATTTGTTTTAATTAGACTTCTCAACTCTTAAGAATTCTAGATAATTGGGTAGTAAGGGAGAAAAAATAAGGAAAACAAAACTTTCAAGTAGCTAGAATGTTGCTGATGTAATAAAATATATTCTTTCTCTTTTTCTCTCTCTCTGCAAAACAATATTTAGCAAGAACAGTATCTCTAGTCCTTTTATGAAATATTTACTTTATTAAAAAAGTCAAAGTACTCTCCTTCATTAAAAATTTCAAGCACAAAAATTTCCATCAATTTTAAGTATTAATTTATGTCTCTCACTCCTTTATTTTTCTATTTTATGTATTTATTTTGGTTTTTATTTATATATTAATTTTGTATTTATTTTTATAGTATAACTTACACTCATGAACCTACCACCTACACAAGAAGAACTAGAACATTCACTGCCAAAATCCTTCAGTTCTCAATTTCTATGCTCCTCTCCAATTTACCTTCCTGCCTCCCTTCCAGAGGTAGCCACCAGCCTGGATTAGATGTGTTTTTTTTCTATGATTCTAAAGTATGTTTCTTTTTTGGTTGCTGCCTTTTGCTGTTGTTGTTGTTGTTTAAATAGTTAACATCTTTAATGTGATTTTTTTCTTCCTATTTCAGGGTTGTTTGAAGGACGTTAACCCCTAGTCAAGTTTCTTTGGAATCATCTAAAAGTATGTATGTATCTATTTGGAGAGTTTAGCTGGGGTTTCTATGCACTAATTAATGAGTACTGAAACACCTTAGGATGTTGTTTTGGGGATTATTTATTGTACGATTGTGGACTTTAGGTACATTAAACAATGGGAGCACAGTACACACCCCTCCAGGTGCTAGTGACTGGCAAGTTTAGCAGAGGCAACCAGGATTTTCAGCTTCCTTGTGCTACTGATTTATGTGTCAGCTCTTGTCATCATCCCGCACAAGAGCATCTTGAGCAACAAAGGGCATCTCATGTGTTTGGGGACATCAGAAGTTATAACTGCGTAATTAAAGCTTCCGAGATCCTGCTGCTGTGAAAGACACTCTATCCCTTCCTAAAGATAACTATAAACTTTGTGCTGGGTCACCTACTGTCTCTAGTTTTCGATTAACAATCCAATCTAGAAACTCACTCTAGTGACCATGTAATCCCTTACATTATTATTACGATTATTATCATATTATTATTTTGATTGCTGTTAAACATTAGAAAAATTATTTACATTGTTCTGTCAGAATTTTATTACTACAACTTATATAGGTTAATACATATTCTACAATACATTCATTCCTATTGTTTTATAATACCAGCACGCGTGCACGTGTGTGTGTGCATGTGTGTGTGTGTAAATAAATAATTATTACTTAATATATATATAGACATACGTATGTGTATATTATATATGTATTACATTCTAACCAGCATTGTATGAAAGTTACAATTCCTCCAAATCCCTGCCAATAATACAATCAGTGTTTTTTGTTTGTTTGTTTGTTTTAGTTTTAGACATTCTAATAGGTAAAAAGGGGTACCTCATTATGTCTTTAATGTGCATTAATGTCCATTCTTCTAATTACTAAAAATATTTAGCATATTTTCTTGTGAATATTCACATTCATATATCTTCTATAGTAAAGTGTCTATTCAAATCTTTTATTCAGTTTTGTACTTGGGTGATTTACTTCTTTTTACTGAGTAGAATCAGGTGTTTATATATTTTAAGTCCATGTCCGTTATCAGATATATAATTTACAAACATATTCTCCCAGTTTGTAGCTTGCTTTTCATTGTCTTAACAGACTTTCGAGGAGCCAAGATTTTATTTATGTTTTTATGAAGTGCATTTTATCAATTTGGTCTTTTAATAATTATGCTTCTGTTGTCATATCTGAGAAAGCTTTGCCTAAGCAAAATCACAAAGGTTTTTCTCTATGTTTTGTTCTAGAAGTTTTATAGTTTTAAGCTTTTCATTTAGATATATGATAAAATTTGAGGCAGTATCTATGTATAATACAACATATGGATCCAGGATTCTTTTATTTTGCATATGGATATCCAGTTGTCACAAAACCATTTATTAAAAATAAATATCCAATCACCACTGAATTGGCTTTGCAACTTGTTAAAAATCAGTTTTCCATTATGTGTTTTTCTATTACCTGATTCTCTGTTCTATTCCATTGGACTATTTGTCTAACTTGACAGTGGTACCACAGTATTTTGATTACTTAGGTTTTATAATAAGTCTTAAAATTAGATAGTGTTGGTGCTCCAACTTTGTTAAATCAATGTGTAATAGGAAATATGTACCTAGAATAGTCAAAACAACTTTTTTCTGTTGCTGCTTTTAAAACTCATGTTTTACCTTTGACTTTTAAGAGCTTGACTCTTAAATTTTGAGTTGGCACACCTTTTGAAAATGTTTATCTTTCTTGGTATTTATTGAACATCTAAATATATAAATTTATACCTTACATGAAATTTGTTAATTTTTCAGTATTTAATAAATGATTATTTTCCTTATTCTCTTTCTTCTTTACTTCTAAAACTCTAATAACATTTGTTTCACTCTTTCATAATATCTAACACTTCTGTGATTCTGTTTATATTTTTCAATTCTTTTTCTCTATTTCTCAGTAGCATCTATTGAAATATCGTTATGCTCATTAGCCATCGTTAAATCGCAATGCTATTGTTAAGTCTACGCAATATTTTTTTTCATATATTTTATTTCAAGAATTCCCATTTGGTTAGTTTTGTAGCTTTATTTTTCTATCTTTTCGCTCTTTAAGAGCAAAATTTTAAAAATATTTTTATTTTATATTATACTTATTTAGATCATCATCAGGTTGTTCGTATTAACTGTCTTTTCTCTTTTGGAAAGACTCCATATACCTCATTCTTTAAATGCCAAATTATTTTGGATTGTATCACCAACATTTAAAATTTTATGTTGTGGAGACTCCAAATTCTGTTATTTTCTTCTAATTAGTGATGTTTCTTTTGTTTTAGTAGCAATTAACTTAGTTGGACATGAACTACAAACTGTTTCTTGAGAAAGAAGACCAAGCTTCAGATTGTTTACTTTTACCTGAGGTTTACTGAGTCTTTTTTGCACATGTGTACTTCAGGGATTAGCCAACATGTTGTCAGACAGTACTTAAGATCTCCTCTTTAACGCTTTCTTTTTTTGTATGCTCTTCCATCGCCAGTGGCCATTAATGCTCTAAATCAGTACTCTGATTGACATGGACAGAAAGCTTGCGGTTGCTTTTTTTTAAAATCCCATCACTTTGCAATTTCTCAACTTCTCCCATCCTACAAGTGATGAAAAGGGGCACTTCCTTTATATATATCTCCTGCTCTGAAAGTGAAATCCCTATGGGATAAAACTCCTCCTCTTCATTGTCTACTACCTTCAGATAGTTGCTTTTTCTATTATTTTTAGATGTTACAGATGATATTTTCCATAACAGGAAAGTCACAGTATCCTACCATAGATATTTAACTTACAAAAGTGACTAAACTCCAATCCCTCCCACCCCCCAACACACACACACACACACACACACACACACACACACACCAGCCACCCCTGCGGAATTTCAGGACTCCTGGCCGGCGATCCCACTCCACAGCAGCAGCGCTTTTTGACTGAAATGCACCCTATTATCGCGACACTGCGCCGCGTCTCAAGTCTCTCACGGTTTTCTTTCTCTGAATATTCCTGTAGCGAGGCTAACTCTTCGTGAAATTGCAGGAAAACAAGTCTAGTAGGTCAGAGATTGCATTTGCTCGTGTAAGGGATTAATAGAGCCCCTGTCTGATGCTGCTTTCCAGAATTACGCTCGGGATTAAAAGGCAGACACGGCACGGCACACATTTTGCATTCTCTTTTGATTTTGACTTTTTTTTTTTTTTTTACCATCAACAGTTAGATTACCCTCATCAGTAAGTTACCCTCGACTCCTAATCCAATTTAAAAACAAAAATAAAAAAACAACCAAGAAACAACCAAATAAATACATTTAAAATTTCATCTTTTTGCATCTTACACCATTTGGGGAATATTTCTTTTTTCATGATGTATGTCCTTTAGCAGTCCATTTAGAGCAGAATTTTCAGTGGTAAGCTTTATGTATTATAAATATTTTACATTGCATTTATTTTTTATTGTGATAAGAACACTTAACATTAGCTTTATCCTCTTAACAAATTTTTTAATGGACAGTACAGTATTGTTAACTATATCTACAATGTTGTATAATAGATTTCTAGATCTTATTCATCTTATATAACTGAATCTTTCTATCTATCCACAATGAAATATCAATACATTTACTTTTGAAAGATGATTTTGCTGGATACACAAAACATTTTTAACTTTTATTTTTTTTAACGTTTTATTTTATATTGGAGTATAGCCGATTAACAATGTCGTGATAGTTTCTTGTGCATAGCAAAATGACTCAACCATACACGTACGTGTATCCTTTCTCCCCCAAACTCCCCTCCCAACCAGGTTTCCACATAATATTGAGAAGAGTTCCCTGTGCTATACAGTAGGTCTTTGTTGGTTATCCATTTTAAATATAGCAGTGTGTACATGTCAATCCCAAACTCCCTAACTCCCTTTACCCCCACCCTTCCCTACAATGAGGTATCACCTCACACCAGTCGAAATGACTATCATTGGACTTCCCTGGTGGCGCAGTGGTTAAGAATCCACCTGTCAATGCAGGGGACACGTGTTCAATCCCTGGTCAAGGAAGCTCCCACATGCCGCAGAGCAACCAAGCCTGGGCACCACAACTACTGAACCTGCGCTCTAGAGCCCGCAAGCCACAACTACTGAGCCCACGTGCCTAGAGTCCATGCTCTGCGACAAGAGAAACCACTGCAGTGAGAAGCCCACGCACTGCAATGAAGAGTAGTCCCCACTCGCCACAACTAGAGAAGACCCCAACACAGCCAAAAATAATAAATAAATAAATAAATAAATTATGTTTAAAAAAGAAATGACTATCGTCAAAAAAATCCACAAACAATAAATGCTGGAGAGGGTATGGAGAGAAGGGAACCCTCCTACACTGTTGGGGGAATGTAAATTGATACAGGCACTATGGAGAACAGTATGGATGTTCCTTAAAAAAACTAAAAATAAAGCTACCGTATGACCCTGCAATCCCACTCCTGGACATATATCCAAAACCAAAACATGGTCCAAAAGGATACATGCACCCCAATGTTCATTGCAGCACTGTTTACAATAGCCAAGACATGGGACAAACTAAATGTCCATCAACAGAGGAATTGATAAAAAAGATGGGTACATATATACAATGGAATATTACTCAGCCATACAAAGAATGAAATAATGCCATTTGCAGCAACATGGATGGACCTACAGATTGTCATACTGAGTGAAGTAAGTCTGACAGAGAAAGAAAAATATCGTATGATATCACTTATACATAGAATCTAAAAAGAAATGACACAGATGAACTGATGTACAAAACAGAAACAGACTCACAGATTAGAGAATGAATTTATGGATACACAATTATAAGTTAAATGTTGTTTTTATGTTCTCACTGTGTAAATATTATTCCACTACCTTTTGGCTTCCATTTGTTGCTGTTGTTTTTGTTGTTGCCACACATTCTGTTACTGTAGTGATAATTTTTCTAATTATGTCTTTCCCTTTGATTGATTTCAAAATCTTTTCTGTCTCAAATGAGCTTTAGTTTCAGAAGACTCAGAAAACAGGGATATACAATGATTATTTATTTGATTCTGCCTTTGATATGATATTTTCCTTGGATCAGTGGAGTCATAGTTTTTTTATCAGTTCTGGAAAATCCATAACTGTTTTTTCTTTAGTTTTTCTTACCATTTTCTCACCATTTTTCCCTTTGGGCCCCCAGTCAGATATTTGTTGAAACTTCTGATTTTTTCTTTATTTTTAACCTCTCTCTTTTGTTTTTGATATTCTCATATCTTTATGCTGCTTTATGAATGAATTTTTCATATATTTCTTCCAGATCAATAATTCTCTTTTCAGCGTTTTCACCCTTACATCAACTTTTTTTTTTCTTTTTTTGGCTGTGTCACGTGGCCTGTGGGATCTTGGTTCCCTGACCACGGATCGAACCTGTTTCCTCTGCAGTGGAAGCGCAGAGTTCCAACCATTGGACCACCAGGGAAGTCCCTGCATCCATCAACTTTTTTAACAGCTATATAATACACTTCTAGAAATTTATTTGTTTGATTTTTCAAGTCTGACTCTTCATTGGAGACTGTTTACCAACTTAGATTTGTAATTTCATTCATTATTTTTAAAAACGTTTTATAAATAACAATTCTACTTTATGCAACTGACACATACAGCATCCATCTACTGTCTTTGGAGTTTACATTTCTTGTAACTGCTTTCTGTGTCTCTTATTCATAGTGGCTTGATTTCACTAAAGTCTGTTGGTATTTGGCAAATTATAGGTGGTAGATTGCATTTTTATACCAATTCTTTCCCTGTGTTTATTTTTCATGTGATCACAGTGCCTTTTATAAGACACAGATGTGTATCCTTATCTCTTTGTTATAAAGCTTGGCGATTTGTCTTATTTTGTCCAGTTGTTTGTGGGTGAAGTGACAGAGTATTAGTTCTGAGCTATGTCTTTAAAGATCATCTTATGTTTCTATTTGTTTCTTACACGTTAACATTGCCATGATAAGAACATTCCTCCTATATTGTACCGATTTCAGAGAGTGAGAGTCACACAGAACAAGGGTACTCCAACTTATTATCAGAACTGATGCTCATGGCAAAGCCATGCTTGTGAACATGTAGACCCAAATTCTGAAGTAGAGATTTATCAGTTGTTCTACTTTCCAGTGAACATAATAATAAAAGTCTATTGTTATGCTGAGATTTGGATTGCCTTTGCTTGCATCATTAGTAACTGATACTCATAATACCCCAAATAATGTCTTCTCTATAGTGACCTCAATCTTTTTCCTAAAACAATGGCCACCAAATCTATAATAAGGATTATCATGTGCACTTACGGTGGTCTCTGATATGTGATGTACTTCTCATAGGCACTGGTGGAATAAAAATATTTTTCCCAACTTGATTATAGTTTAACACCTAAACTCATCTTTGAAATTTAGGAAATACTACTTTTTTTCCCCTGAGAATATATATATTAATTCACATGGTATTTTTTTTTTTTTTTTTTTTTTTTTTTTTTTTTTTTTTTTGTGGTATGCGGGCCTCCCTCTGTTGTGGCCTCTCCCGTTGCGGAGCACAGGCTCCGGACGCGCAGGCCCAGCGGCCATGGCTCACGGGCCCAGCCGCTCCGCGGCACGTGGGATCCTCCCAGACCGGGGCGCGAACC
>NC_041214.2:124680141-124687584 GCF_002837175.3 Physeter macrocephalus
CCACGTGCCGCGGAGCGGCTGGGCCCGTGAGCCATAGCCGCTGAGCCTGCGCGTCCGGAGCCTGTGCTCCGCAACGGGAGAGGCCGCAGCAAAGGGAAGCCCGCATACCACAAAAAAAAAAAAAAAAAAAAAAAAAAAAAAGAATGTATTTGAATGGCTATGTATATATACACAGATATATAATTTTATTTTCTTCTTATTTACATCTACTTTCATAATTATTTACTTGACCTTACAAAAACGGAAATAATTTACTTTATTTTAACATAAATGGTAGTGTAAAGTCTTTGTTGTCTCTTAGAATCCTCAGAATTTTATGTTTGATAACATCGTTTTATAAGTACACATCAACTTTAATTCCAAGATATTATTCTGATATGAGTATTCTAATTTCACAGTCTGCATGTTGGGGAGATTCCATCTTTATCATAGCAGGGATCATCTCAATTTTGTTATTTATTTATATTTAATTTAGTATGCTCTTACCAGGAGTCTTGATTTTATTTCAACATTTTCAAATGCAACAATACTAAGTACCACAGCTAATGACTTGAAATGGATGGAACTTCATCTTTCTTATGCATGATTTGAAGGCAATTCAGTCACTTAAGACAGAATTTCTTTATGAAAAAAAAAATGCTACAGTAAAAAGTTTGTAGAAAGTGTTTTAGTTTTCTTCACCAAAATTAATTTTGATATTCAATGTAGAGTCCCCTGACAGTTAATAGAATTCTAATCAATGAGAAAAGATAATAAAAAGAAAGCTGTATTGTGTTTTACTTAACTATAACATTGGGACAATCAAATTGTAAATATTTCTCTATGGTTATGTCAAAAATCTAAATGTCCCATTTAAAAAATATGCATATGTAATATTCTAATGAGCTTAAGATAAAACCAAACATACCTAGTTGTATGTAGATCTTCCTAATTACTTAGGAGGAGATTGTCTTCATCATGAACATAAACATTCAGAATCCACAAATTATAACACCGATGCCATTTAAATATACATGTCTCTGTAACATGCCTTTGGGTTAATTTTTGCTGATTTGTTTATTACTCTGATTTCATTGCATTGCAATGAATTCCTATAGGCAAGCACCTGGAAGTAATTACCTGAAAAAAATTTAACTATATGCACAGGTATGGCTTAGGAGAGCAAAAATATGCTTTAGCTCATGCAAAATTCAATAGCTTGCCTACTGTGTTACATTTCTGAGTTAAGTGAAAATCATCACACTGAAATTTTAGGATCTAACTAAGGCAGATCTATAAAATTCAAGCTGGTTTCCTTGACCATATTTTAGTCTTCATGGCTCTGTCTATATAACTAAGACCAGTTTAGAAGATGAAGCATTATTTTAGAAAGGGGAAATAAGGACCTCTACCCTGTGTTATGGCATTAAATTATGGTAAGACTTTATGATTTTCTGGCCTGTATTTAATTTCTCCAACAAATGGATTTCCACTTTGTAGCAATTTTACAATAATTAAATAATATTAAACACATTAATGACTTAGAAGAGTTCAAGCACATTGTTAAAACTGTCAGTAATTTCAACAAAGGTCATCATGGCCATCATTCGCATCATTATATATCCACCATAAACATTATTATCATCAAAGTGCTTCTTACTTTAGGATAGGTTTCTACCCATGAAATGCATTCTCCTCAATTAAACCTACACGTGTATTCTACTTTCCAGATTTGTTTAGAATATAAGTACATTAATTCTTTAAAAAATGCTATTGAAATAATTCAAATTGTAAATCACCTTGCATTCTTTTAAGTGTTATATACCAACATTGTGTTTGAGAAAAAAAAATATATTTTATGAGATAACCTTCATTTGATGAAGCTGATGTCAATATTTCAACATTATTATGGCATGTTGATAACTGCATGTCAATGGATTATTCATTTTTTTAAAATTTTTATTTATTTTTTTATGGCGGTATAGTTGTTTTACAATGTTGTGTTAGTTTCTGCTGTGCAGTGAAGTGGAGCTCCCTGTGCTATACAGCAGGTTCTCATTAGTTAGCTATTTTATATACAGAGCGAAGTAAGTCAGAAAGAGAAAAAAACAAATATTGTATATTAATGCATATATGTGGAATCTAGAAAAATGGTACAGATGAACCTGTTTGCAAGGCAGAAATAGAGACACAGATGTAGATAACAAATGCATGGACACCAAGGGGGGAAAGGGGCGTGGGATGAATTGGGTGATTGGGTTTATTCATTTTTAATCACATATTTTGAGCTCTGATTTGGCTTACTTTGAAATCAGGTATGAAAATTGTACACATAAATATAAAAATAATATATTAGGAGTGATAATAGAAGATGACTACAATCTCAGTTAATATTTTAACTATAGAAATTTCTCTCTATTCCTAAACTTTTGTTCTGACTATAGTTCATTAAGCCTTATTTAATGTATAATAAAATATAATATTAAATCTGTTTTCTTCCGTGAAAATCTATATTTTATTTTTCCTTATTTTTTTCTCTTTAGGTTTATGTTACCAGGATTCTTCAATCTCAAACAACAAAAATGTTTGCTCACTAAATGAAACATGAATAAGTAGTTTATCAAAAGGACATTGAATAGCAAAGAGAATTGAATAAAGATCTGGTATATATCTCATCTCAGGAAGAGTGGGAACTAAGACACGTCCATTGATCTCAGCCAAAAATATGTGTGGAAAGTCTTTTTAGTGCTGTGCCATCAGAAAGCCCAGTATTAATTGACTACTGTTTTTGAAGTCTTAACACATGGTTAAAGTTTTCAGGAAAGAGGATGTAATTGTACTATCTTGTATCACGTTACTTCCTATTGTCAGTGAGTTGATGATATTTAGATAAGATCTTGGACTTAAAGTTGATGCTGTAATGATTAAGACTTTTGCTGATTCTTATGAGTTAAATTGTTTTCCCCAAAAATTATAGTTGGAGTCCTGACCCCCAGTACCTTAGAGTGTAACCTTCTTTAGAAATAGGGTTATTTTGTATTTAATTAATTAGGATGGGGTCATTCTGTAGTAGTGTGAGCCCCTTATCCAATATGACTACTGTCCTTATACAAAGCAGAAATTTGGGTCAGGGAGAATGTCATGTGAAGATGAAGGCAGAGGTGGGGATGATGCTTTTGTACGACATAGAACACCTAAGATTGCTAAAAATAAGTTACATGAAAAGCATGGAAAAGATTATTTCTCCCTGCCCTCAGAAAGAACCAAACTTGCCAATACCTTCAAATGGCACGAGTAGCCTCCAGAACTGTAAGACAATAGAATTCTATTGTATGAGCCACCCAGTTTATGGTACTTTTGTTATGGAAGTCATAGCATCTACTACAATTATGACTTTGCCTGTTAGAAAGTAATTCCAGTGGCAATTCAGAAAATCTCATCCTCGAATATGATGTTAGCTGTGAGGTTTTTTTTTTTTTTTATCTTTTATTCTGTTAAGGAAGATCTCTTCCATTTCTAGTTTTCTGAGCAATTTTATCCTGAAAGTAGATTTTCGTCAAATGACTTTTTTGTATCAACTGAGATGATGTAGGTCTTCTTTTTTTCTTTTTTTTTCGTATTCTATAAATTGATTTTCTTATGTTGAACTACTATTCTCTTCCTGTAATAAATTTCATGTTATAATGGTGCAAAATCCTTTTAATATAGTGTTGGACTCAGTTTGCTGATTTTTTTTGATGATTTTTGCATCTATATTCATTAGGGATAAGGTCTGTAATTTTTTTCTTGTGTTGTCTTTCCTCACAGAATGTGTTAAGAAGTGTTCCACCCTTTTCACTTTTTTTGGAAGAGTTTGAGAGATATTTGGATTAACTAACCTTTAATGTTTGAAAAAATTCACCAGGGAGGGCCTCTAATACTGAAGTTTTCATTGTTGGGGGTTTTTTGTTTGCTAATCCAATCTCTTTATTTGTTATAATTCTGCCGAGAGATTTCTTCTTAAGTCAGTTTAATAACTTGTGTATTTCAAGGGATTTGTACATTTCTTATGAATTATCTAATTTGTTAATGCACAATTGTTTATTGTGTTCTATTATAAACTTTTATACTTCTGTAAGGTCAGTAGTAATGTCCCCATTTTTCAGATTTTAGTTATTTTTCTTTGTCAATATAGCTAAAGATATGTTAATTTTTAAAATATTTTCCAAGAAACAAATTTTGATTTTATTAAATCTCTCCATTGTCTCTCTAATCTTTATTCAATTTACCTCTTCTCATATTTCTATTATTTCCTTCCTTCAACTAGCTTTGGGTTAAATTTTCTTTTTTTTTTCTTTTTCTTCAAAGCATAAAGTTAGGTTATTGATTTGAGATCTTTCTTCTTTTTTAATGTAAGTGTTTACCACTGTAAATACTCCTCTGAGCACTGATTCTACTCCACCCCATAAGTTTTGGTATGTTGTGTTTTTGTTTTCAATTGTCTCTAAGTATTGGACATTGGAGATTGGAGATTGTAATCCACATACATTAAAACCAATAGCTAGTAAAATTTTGTTATTTTTTTCATGTATGTATTTATAGTGCCTCTGTCACTAATTTCCTCCATTACTGCCTTCTTTGGTGTTTAGTTTTTTGGTTTTTTTTTTTTTTTTTTAGGAGTGAAAGATTTTTATTCTCTTCTTGTTTTCTTTTGTGTATATATATATAAATATTTTTCTTCACATAGATTCAGAATTATTTTTCAGTTACAAGTCCATATACTCCTTTTTTTATTAAGATTTTATGTTTTTAGAGAAGTTTTAAATTGACAGAAGAAGGTACAGAGATTTCCTATACAATCCTGCTGCCACACATACATAGCCTCCTTCATTATCAACATCACCCACCAGAGTGTACATTTGTTACAATTGATGAACTTACATTGACATATCTCAATCATCCAAAGTCCATAGATCACATTATTGCTTACTCTTGGTGTTGTACATTTTGTGGGTTTGAACAAATATATAATGACATGTATCCATTATTATGGTATCATACATAGTATTTTAGCTACCCCCCAAATGCTCTGTGTTCCACCTTTTATGTGAATATTTTTTAGATATTTTCTTTATGTTACTGTGAAGATTGCATTTAACATCTTAAATGTATTACAATCTTGTCTGAGTCAATACCCACTTACTTTCAATAGAATACATATACTCTGCTCTTAAACGGATTTTTCCCCTACTTATGTTATTATTGTAATGAATTGCCTCTTTTACATTGTGTTCCACACAACAGATTTGTTAAAATTTTAGCCATTTGTTTTTTACATCATGTAGGAAATAAAAAGCAGAGTTACAACCACCACCCCCCCACACAAAAAATGGTTATTACTAGATTTTATATTTGCCCAGTAGTAACCTTTACCAGAGATCTTCACTTTTTTAAGGGCATGTGTGGTGTTATAAGACTCCTTCAGCTTTTTTCTTTTTTCCTTTTAAATATGGGAATGTCTTAATAGCTTCCTCATTTGTGAAAAACAGTTTTGCCACATATAGAATTCTTGGTTGGCATTTTTTTTCTTTCAGCACTTTAAATATGTCATCCCACTACCTTCTAGCGTCTATGGTTTCTGATAAGAAATTTGGTGTTAATGTTATTGAGGATCCCTTGTATATAATGAGACACTTCACTCTTGATGCTTTTAAGAGTCTCTCTTTGATTATTTCTTTCAACAGTTTGATTATAATGTGTTCAGTGTGGATCACTTTGCTTATCCTACTTTCAGTTTATTGAACTCCTTGGAGTATAGACTCATATTTTTCAGGAAATTTGAGAAGTTTTGTGCCTTAACTTCTTCAAATTTTTTTTTGAGCTTTTTTCTCTCTTCTATTTCTGGGACTCCCATGATCCATAAGTTGGTCTGCTTGATGGTATCTTATAAGCCCCTTGGCTATGTTCACAGTTTTTCATTGTTTTTCCTCCTCAGAAAATGTCAAGTTTTCTATCTTCAAATTTCATAATTCTGTCTTCTGCTTAATCAAATCTGATGTTGAGTCTCTGTAGTGAATTCTTTATTTCACTTACTAAACTCTTTAGCTTCAGAATTTCTATTTGTTTCCTTTTTATAATTGATTTCTCATTTTTTATATTTTCTATTGTTTATGCATTGTAATCCTGGTTTCCTTTAACTCTTTTACCATGATTTGCGTTAATGCTTTGAGCAAATATAAAATAGTTAATCTGAGCTCTTTTTCTAGTAAGTGTATTTTCTGAGCTTCCTCAGAAAAATTTTTGTCAGTTTATTTTTTTCCAGTGAATAGGCCATATTTTCTTGTTTGTTAATATACTGTGTGATATTTTGTTGAAAACTAGTCATTGATCATCATAATGGGTAACTTTCAAGTCAGAATTTCCCCTTCCCAAGGTTTGCTATTTTTAAAATTTGATTGTTGTAGCCCTTAGTGGTCCATTTATTTAGTGATTTTTCTAAACTATTTTATCAGAGATTATATTTCTTATAGAATGTGGTCTCTGAAGTGTCTATTCCTTAGCTTGTGTTCAGTTACTGTTTTGACAAAGATTTCCTTGAACACCAGGGACTAAACAAACAAACTTATCTCAATCTTTGCAAATTGAGTCCGCACTGGAGATCTCCTTCAACACTTAGCCAGGCTTGCCCCCAGCCTAAGGATCAGCTTGAGGTGAAAAATAAGGGTCTTAGGACTTTTCTGTACATGTGTCTTGCTCTGAGAATATGTGTGGTTTTCTCTATTCTTCCATAAGCATGGGTTCTTTTGAATGCCCTATTTCCCAAATAAACTCTCTCTAGCTGTTCCTTCCAGATCTTAGGGTATATATTGTATGTATCATGTGTTTGTATGTGATCTTTTACTACAGGTCTCTTCAGGTTGACCATCTGCCTTATGTTGTGTTTGAGTAATGCTCACTGCTTCTCTGGACTGAATGAATTCTGCAGTAAGCAAAACATAAATGAATATCTTTAATCAATCCTTCAGGCAGATCATAGATAGGTTAGAGTAGACATACACAATAATATGGGAATAAGGTTTACTTTGCTTTCTCCAGAAGCAGGGATCTTGTTTCCATACTGGAAACATGAGTTGCTATCTTCAAGACTTGCAACAAGCCAAGGAAGTGGGTGGGGAGAGGGCATCTAAATATGCCACGAAGCTTTCTTACAGTACTTAAGTTGACTTTCTTTTGAAGATCTAGAACCTTTGACATTAAATCTTTGATTGTTTTCCAAAGTTCTGATAAAGTTCGTTCGAACAGTTTGCACTAGTTTTTCAATGTTTCTGTGGAGGAATATAAACTTGTTGCAGCCTATTCTCTTTTCTAGCTGATATCACTCCTAGATATAGTCATTTTTGGAGGTCTTTGCCTATTTGAAAGTTTAAATTGGTAGTTTTAACATTTTTGTCAAATTGTATTTTAGTTTTTTGCATTTTATTTTTT
>NC_041214.2:124687751-124717930 GCF_002837175.3 Physeter macrocephalus
GGGCCTCTCACTGTTGTGGCCTCTCCCGTTGCGGAGCACAGGCTCCGGACGCGCAGGCCCAGCGGCCATGGCTCACGGGCCCAGCCGCTCCGCGGCACGAACCCGTGTCCCCCGCACCTGCAGGCGGACTCTCAACCACTGCGCCACCAGGGAAGCCCCAAATTTTATTCTTAATTAGTGCTTATGACCCTAAATATTTTGCTCCATCACCTCATTGTTTAAACTCTATTAACAATTCACATTTTCTTGAACTTTATCGGTGCAAATGATGTCAAAAATATAGTTCAAGAATCAAGTAAATTTTTTAGATATGCTTTTTCTCTAAATTCTGAGTAGAAATTTAATATTATATTTGAACATAAAACTTTGTGTAAGCTTATATTGTTGTGGATTTAAGGGGGCTCAATTCATAAGATAATATAAATTGTGATTTTTTCTGTCTTAAGTTTCATGATGTTATTAAATCAGTTATCACAATGATAGCATAATAGGTTCTATTATTTTAATTTTAAAGATTAAGAAACTATGAGTATTTGGACCATGGTCACACAGCAACAACGTGACCATGCTAGAACTCAACACAAGCCTGTATTTCAAAATCAAATCTGATTAAACCAGAAGCTATACCGTCTCTCAATTTTTTTGTTTCTATTTCTTTACTTATCTTTGAATGAATATTAGTTTATTCATTTGTGACATTTGCTCAAAAATCCTATGCATATATATTTCTTGTCTTCTAATATAGTATTTAAATCCTTTTTCTGGAACATAAGTTGGATGGCTGGTTGATGTGAGTTTATATTAACACTTTATTGATTCGTATGCCTAAGCGATTTGGAGAAAAGTAAAGAATCATAGACAAATCCAGTACTATGTGGAGTTTCTTCAGATTTCATGAAATCAACATATTCAAAGCCAAATTTCTATGTCAAGTATTGTGTTTGACCCTTACTCCAGTACTTCTTAGGTCTGTGTCAGTTCTCCTTTCCATAGTTATCATTCATTATTTCATAACTGAGCCCTCTCCTAATAGCAGAAGTTCTGCAGATTTATATTCTATTGTGGATATGCTTCTGAATTATTTGAATAGCCTCATGAATGCACTTTCAAGTGGAATGTTCTGTTGCACAGTCACCCTTGATTCTAGAGCTCAATACTTGTTTCTGCTACTTATGTCATTGCAACACTGAGTTACCTTCTCTGGAGGGAGAATTGCTGTGGACCTTCTACATTATTCTAGCAAGAAGACTTAAAATGTCTCAATAGTGGTAGATGACTTTTCCTAATTTCTATCCGGGATGCATGTCTCTCCACATTTTTATATTTCTCTGGTGTTTTCAGTAAAGTTTTGTTGGAAGGTAGTGGTCAAATTTGTTCTATATCACATAATTCTACATTTTAATTAAAAAATAACTTAATGGAATGAACCCTTTGCATGTATGTGACTGCTGTTTCCGCATATGTTTCAGAATTAAACACAGCCCCAGTTATTTATGTATATACTTTCTAAGAAATTTTATCTACGTATAGACTTTAATAAGCTGTGAATATTCATTGAATTTCCAATATATTTCTTGTGCTATTTCCCTGTTCACCATCATAAATTAAGCTGATAGTCTCTGGATTTATTAATTTCTTTCCGTCATTATGCTTTAGATGTAAGAAGAACATCTCTTTTCAAGTGTTTCACAGAGTAGTAGAAAAATTAAACAAACATGTATGACTGCAAATATATAAACATATAAAACATATGTATATGATGCAAAGTAAGATATACCATAATAAAATTATCACATTTCTGTCAACAATAATGAAAAATTTAAAATTTTCCTTTATAACTACTGAGACTTATTGTCTGAGGAATATTGTAGCAGATTGTAAAACGTAATTTTTTTTCAGAAGGAATATCAGCAACCATTGGGAAAATTAGTGGCCTTTGTAGTAGACAATTCATTTTAATCAAACTAACCCTCTGAACTTTACTCAATTCACTCATCCAATACAGGATTATTGTAGCATATTGTAAAACGTAATTTTTTTTCAGAAGGAATATCAGCAACCATTGGGAAAATTAGTGGCCTTTGTAGTAGACAATTCATTTTAATCAAACTAACCCTCTGAACTTTACTCAATTCACTCATCCAATACAGTTTCCCTGCATGGTTATGTCTGAGCCTGGCTTGAGCTGACTCTAGGTCTTATGAACCATTCAGCCCCAATTGAAATCAGGTGGCTTTATGGTACATTGGACTTTTGTGCCTTAAAGACCTACATAATTTTAATAATAAAAACTTTTTTAAGAAAAAATTCTTAAGGTAAAAATTGCAGTAATAATAAGAACCATAATATAATGATTTTAAAATAATTTATGGTGGTAAATGGAATTTGAGTTTAATAAGAAGTTTTAAAAATGTCTAGTGTGAAAATTATTTATTGCACTTGAGGAGAAAAATAAACCCAAGCATTAGTGGTATTGTAAAATTAAAAATATTTTATGTAGTATTCTTACAATTTGAATAATTTAATCCTTTAAATTATATTCTTAGTAATACATACATTTTAGCCGTTGTAAGGTGGACATATTAGGGATTTTTGATTCAAATAAATGCTATGGTCAGACTGAGGTTAATTTTTAATGCTTTTCTTTGGTGCTCCCTCAAATGGAAGTTCTAAGTTTCTGTTTGTAATATATGAAAGTTAGAAAAAGTTGCAGGAATAAATTTTATATTTGGTAGTATAGGATTATTTTCAAATGCATAAACATATGACACCTAAATATTATGTAGAATTTATAAATGACTATTATTAAATTGCATTATTAGAACTTTTATATTAATCAATAGCTACTTTCAAAAATGATTCAGAATTTTTAAAATGTATCACCAGAACACAGTATAGAACTCTAATGGGAACATGACTTTATGTGAATAAATGAATCTCTAAGAGATATGTATATGTATATTTATTATATATATTCCATAATTGTACATAAAGCAGCCCAATTTCAAATATATACATACATGTCTTTTCAGACTTATATATTCATTCAGTCACATATATAAGCGTGATATAAAATTGGAAAATTTAATAAATAACATCAGTATCTAATCACCATTAAAACAAAAATGGTATTAGTATACTAGATATATCTTTCTTTAATTCTCTAGCTTTAAATTAACATATAGCACAATTATATATTTTTACTTATACATTTTACCTGCTATTGATATGACATACTTTAACTCATACATTATTTTTAAAATCATTAATTTTATTATGTACATTTAAAGTGGAATTTATTGGAATATCAAATATATATGAACTTATGATCTTTTCAAGTTAGTTGGGTAAAGCATGCAATTTTATATTTATAATAAATCTGTTTATTAGATGGTATACATTCTTTGTAAACTTTTGGATGCATGAATATATGTATCATAGGTGAATATTTTTAGTTACAAAAAGTAAATAAGATGCTTAATACTTTACTTAGAATAGTTATTGGTCATGTTTCACATTCTCCTAACTGTAGATTTGAGAATTGAAATCAATTTCCTAGACCCTAAATAGTCATAAGATCTACCATACTATCACTTGTTATTTCCAGCCTCAAATATATTTCTCCTCTGTGGCAAAAATCATTTAAATTATCTTTTAATCTCATTGTAGGAAATCTTTTATCATGCTCCAAACTTTTATTAGTATCAGGACAGCAGATTTTTGAGGATTAAACAGTTTTTTATCCAGGGCTTAATGTCAACAAAATATGGCAAATACACATAATATTACCTGCTAATGAATTCCTAAGATTTAATAACCACTTAATTTTTCCATGTTACACAAATACCCCATGAATACATACCTAGTAGAAACAAAGGAAACTTTACAATATCATTAGTATATTCTAAAATAAACTCCTTTTAAAGTCCTTTACTATGTATTAAAAGCAATTATTTTTTCCTGTAGAAGCCACCATCATAGTTACAACACTTTCATGTTATTTATACACATTTATGTACTTGTGCCAGTGTTTTTAAATTGACACACTTGTAATTATTCTCTAAATATTTTAAGCATCTTTTTTTTTCTTTATTTAAAAAAATTTTATTGGAGTATAGTTGCTTTACAATGTTGTGGTAGTTTCTGCTGTACAGCAAAGTGAATCAGTTATAACACATATCCACTATTTTTTAGGTTCTTTTCCTATATAGGCCATTACAGACTATTGACTAGAGTTCCCTGTGCTATACAGCAGGTCCTTATTTGCTATCTTTTTTTTTACTCCTATACACCAACAAAGAAAAATCAGAAAGAGAAATTAAGGAAACACTCCCATTTACCATTGCAACAAAAATAATAAAATACCTAGGGATAAACCGGCCTAAGGAGATGAAAGACTTGTACTCAGAAAACTATAGAACACTGATGAAAGAAATCAAAGATGAAATGAACAGGTAGAGAATTACACCATGTTCTTGGACTGGAAGAATCAATATTACACATCGTTTTTAACAGTATTTCCACTGTTAGTATTGTAGATACACATCATGATTTTTACCTGATATATAATATATCATAATACCAGTACCTCATACTATAACATGTGAAGAATTACCCATTTCTTATCATTAGAAATATTATGTAATTAATATATTTTGACATATTACTTTATTGACTTGCACAGATTAGCACACAGAACTGCAATTATCCACTAACTTGTGCACTGTTTATTTAGGAAATTTAAATTTTATTTGGTAATTCAGGTTTTGTTTTCACATTACAGAATTTCAGGTTACACATGTTTCTTAGATGGTAAAAAGAAATAGTGTTTATAGTTCTATATTAGGCAGAAGCCTTACAAATATTTAATTCAAACTGAAGCAGTAACAAAAAGCTATTTGTGTAAATATTAGGCAAAACCAGCATTTGGTTATTCGTCTAACAAAAGGTATTTAATATTTTCAAATATCCAGACATTTCAATGATTTTTCTTTCATTTTTAAAATTGGTATCTGATGATTAAAATATTGTAAGTTAAAAATATTATGGGTAAAAGCAAAATGATATCCAAAGTAGGTATTTTCTTATTATGGAATTATGTAACAAATTTCATTTAACCTCTCATTTTAAAGGTAAAATGAAACTACATTTTGTGATTATACAAAGTTACAAACATGATGTACTTTCTATAATACTTTGTTAAATATTAAAGGGAATATTAGTTTTATACGTTCCAAAATTCTAATGACATCAGAGATAAAGTGATGGTGACAGTAATAGCCAATAGTTTATATTGTTATACTATTAAGCTACAAAAGATGAAAATCATGAATACAAATCTGTCTTATATAAAGTAAAATTATTTTTCAATTATTTCCAATTTGACAAAATTTATCAGTATCAACATAAAAATTTTGCAGTGATAAATATTTTCAAAAATAATCAATGAAAGTTTAAATAAATACATAAACACATACAATACTCTATAAGTAAGAATTTTTCCCCAAATTTTCTCTTTAGCTTATATCATCTGACAGTATTTGGCATATATGAATATTGCTTACAACCGTATTTCTAGTGACCAGTTAGGAGAACCAGGGCACCATTTTTGGAGACAAGATAGGAAAAAAAAAAAACATACAAACAAAACTTTCTGTGTATGAACAATAATACTCTTACTGCCTAATAGGAGATGCAGATCCTGTCTGAAATCTGTGCTAGTCATTACTTCATGAAGTTGCAAAAGAAGAGCATTGTTTTCTACTCCATTTACAGTCTTCTCTGAATCTAAGATCAGGCTGTTGTGGTTTAATGAGAAAGAATTTGGGGAGGTGTCCATATGCAAACAAATATTATTTGAAAATGTGCACATATGTCATCTGGAAAAGGTCAGGTTACAGCTTGAGAAGGATTCACTTTTACACTAAGACAAAGAGAAAATCTGCTTTCAGATATATAACTATGAATGAGAGAAAAGTGAAGTTTGCTCTTTATTTTATGACCAATAACTCTCAGAACAATAAAGATTGCCTAATGAGATTTCTTAACTGTCAATTGCATATTTGCATTACTTTATAATCACCTTCATGTATATTAGAATTTTTAATATTTTGTGGAAATTGTTCTCTAATTACACTAAAATAAGATGAAATATTATCAACTTGAAAGAAAGACTACTGTGTCATTTCCACAAGAGATATTGCAAATTCTTTCAAAAAGACTGGTTAAGTATACAGTAAATAATGAGCTTTTATACCAGTTGGATATTGAATTGTTTTGAAGGCATTGAGCTGCTGCATCATCTTCATTTCCACACATTAAAGCCAAGCATATTGCAAGCAATTAATCATGTACTTGTTTATTGTTTTGGATTAAATGTATTTTACACAATTTTTTCTTTAGAATTTAATTTAATTATAAATAATTCCTATGTGAGTCAGTCATTAACTTACCAAGCTTAGAAAAAGGAAGAGAACAGAAAGAGAGAAAAAGAATGGTTTCCTGTTAAAAGGAGAACTACACTTTGTATGTCTAGTTATCTTTGATGAAATAAATGGGATGTTATTGTTAATTTTATCTGAAACTGAGTGGTATTGACAAAGATTACATTTACTCTTTTATGCTTTAGAGAAATACAGAACATCCAAATAGCCTTATTCACATTGCTATTTCAAAATAGCATTTTAAGGATGACCATGGTAAAAGACTCTGTAGTTAAATTTTCAAGTTTTGAAACGAATTTATGTGATTGAAATTTGTGTGTTGACACAGGAAAAAAATATTTTAAAAATCTTTCAAATAATTGAGAGCTAAATGTAAAGATATTGTATTTCATTGTTTATTTCCAATGAAACTTCAAAAATAAATATTATTCCTGAGTTTCTTATTATTCATTAGTCTGGCTATTTTTAGACAATTTTTTTTAGTTGTTCTTTCAGATACACTTTCACAAATCTAACTTAATTTTCAAGGTAGAAAAGATAAATGATTTTGGAGCATTCTATTTTTCTAATGTTATTTTATATAAACTGGGTGTGTAAATAGATTATTATGAAATAGCAAAGTCTGTTTATGGCAACTCATTGTAGTAATGCCTTTCTCAAGTAAGTATTCTTTATAGGAATGATAATTAAATCTTCAAATTTTAACAAATTAGTAACTTACAAAATAGAGTAGTTTGTTTTTGGCATAAGTGTTTTAGTAATTGCGAATTATGAAGACAATTCACAATAGCAAATGGTACTTCTGTTTGCAATGGAAACTTCACTATTTTTTTAAAATTTTTATTTATTTATTTTTGGCTGTGTTGGGTCTTCCTTGCCTCGTGCAGGCTTTCTCCAGTTGCAGCGAGCGAGGGCTACTCTTCATTGTGGTGTGCAGGCTTCTCATTGTGGTGGCTTCTCTTGCTGCGGATCACAGGCTTTAGGCACACGGGCTTCAGTAGCTGTGGCACGAGTGCTCAGTAGTTGTGGCTCACAGGCTCTAGAACGCAGGCTCAATAGTTGTGGCACACGGGCTTAGTTATTCGGCGGCATGTGGGATCTTCCCGGACCAGGGATCAAAGGCGTGTCTCCTGCACTGGCAGGCGGATTCTTTTCCTGGTGACACTGCATCACCAGGGAAATCCCTATTTTTTAATTTAATATTAGTTTATTGGGTTGATATGAAATATTTATTCAATACTTGATACTATTTTTTTGTGTGTGTAAACTGCAATTCATTTTCACTGCTGGAGTTCTTACTGTTCAAAGATTTTTGAAGATGTTGCCTTGTTTCCTCTATTTGGTCATAACTCTGCTGTTTCCAGATTTAATGAGATTTATTGTTTTCCGTTAATAGTGACATTTCATTGGTTTGGTTGCTCTAGAGCCATTACTGTATAAACATTGTCTCAGGGGTTCAGGGATAGGTAGAGAGGGATTTACTCATGTCCTGTCCACTAGGGAAACTAAAGGGGAGGATAGATGGAGAAGTCAATCCTATTTCATGGTTTTGCTAAAACATAACAGTATTGTAGGACTTTCTTGACTCCCTAATGTTTATTGTTCTAATAGACATGATTCATTAATCTCTTTGAATTGTGGTGCTACATTCAATGAGGTATCATTTCCCAAATTATCCCCTTTTTGTCACAGTATTCATTAAATATTCTATTCCTGAAGTGTCAAAATAAAGAAACTTTAGATATTTCTATCTATTGTTTACATTCATATCAGTCCAAAATCAGTAATTTTCCATTTTGAAGCTCTAAAATTTCTGAAATCTAAATTATAATGAGAAAAGTACAATATTACCTTGCATTTTCAACTTAGTTTTAATCCTATCAATGGGGTTTAGAACTTTGAAATGCCATAATATGTTAATATTATGCTTTCTATCAATTATTTTGCAAATATATTTGATTGATATAAGTACCATAGATTACAATAAAGTTTAACTATTGTACATAAGAATTGTAATTGCCAGCAGATATTTTTAATGATCTCAATTAGTTAATTTGGGTGTCTATATTGAATAAATTAATTCCCAGATTGACTTTTTTTTTTTTTGCAGTATGCGGGCCTCTTACGGTTGTGGCCTCTCCCGTTGCGGAGCACAGGCTCCGGACGCGCAGGCTCAGCGGCCATGGCTCACGGACGGGCCCAGCCACTCCGCGTCATGTGGGATCTTCCCGGACCGGGGCACGAACCCGTGTCCCCTGCATCGGCAGGCGGACTCTCAACCACTGCGCCACCAGGGAAGCCCCTCAGATTGACATTTTATTTTTATTACTGCTCTAAGATTCTATGTGTTTTATACTGCAGTAGAATTAAGTAAATTAAACCAGATGTGTGAGCAAGACAATGATGGAGGAAAAAGAAGGAAAAAGAAATTGGAAGGAATAAGAGATAAACTGACAGCCTTCTAAAAGTTCCATTTTCCTTTATTCTGGACTTATGCATAGTTTATTAAACTCCATTGAAGATTAAAAATGTACTAAGCACTGAAACTGAAGTGTTACTTTTAGTGGAAACAATAGAGACTTCAATTATATAGTACTTTCATACATATCTTTGACATCTTGTCTGAAATTGCTTCAAAAAATAAAAATAACAAATCGCAGATAATAATTATCAGATGACTCAATTAAATGTGATGATAAATTCTAGCTTTGACAGAGCAATTAAAGTTTCTATTTTATAGATTAAAAAAGAATTCCTTTTCATTTTGTAAATTAGCACAAAATGCTCCAAATTCATGTTATCAGACACCACTTAATTCAGCATACTAAGGAAAAAAAGGTGTTATAAAGGATAGCAGTAGTAAAATAGCCACTTAAAACTCTAGAATTCATAAAAATGCCTTGTTGGCCATATATTCTTTGAGAATAAATGCTGCAATAATTCAAACTACAACAATTAATATTTTATTGATTCAGAGTCATGTTGCTTGATTTTAATATGGGTTTTGAAATGAAATAACACATAAATGAATGTGTATGGGTGTGTGTACACCCATAACATGATCATTTTTATCGTTTAAAGATAAAATGTAACATTATAGATGATATATTTTTTATTAAAGTATGTCAAAGAAAATGTTAAATTTCAATTAGGCACATAATGGGATTCAAACATTTTATTCTCTCTTTTCAATATTCTTCTAAAGATATACACATTTGTGTGTTTTTTTAAACTCCATTTTGAAAAATTTGATCGATGTGTTCAGAGTGAAAAAATATAGCTTTGAATTTCCCTGAAGACATTTCAATATCTTCTTAATTGTTTTAATTTCATAAGTTTCAAACATAAATTATCTTTGAAAAACAGCAGTGCCTTAGAAGTATCTCAATTTTTCCAAATAACTTTCTCTAGCAATCTCACTTCAACTTCTCTCTCTCTCTCTTTTTTTTTTTTTTCCCCAAATTCTCTTTCTTCTTAGATCTTCATTTTGGAAGGTTATGTGAGAGGAGGTATGGGTTATAATATCATTTCAGCCTCTTATTTCTACAACTATCAAAACAGAAGCATACATTTATCAGTCTTTTTATTTTCTTGGGCCATTTTCTATACAAATGTACAAGATGGGTTCAAAAACTTTATAGAATTTACATTGATTGAAAGGGTGGGACTTGTTGATGAAGATTCTGGTTAAGACAGACTGAGAAAAGCCTTGGGGTTGGTGGGAAACTGGACTGTACTGCCCACAGTACTATCAATAACAGGCACTGCTTACATTTTAAGATGGAAAGTTTTAATAAATATAGATACATAATGTGAAACATTTATATACAAGGAATGAGATTTTAAGCAAAATTAAGACAAGACACCAACTGATGAAGCTATTTACAACATACATAACAGAAAAAGCATTAGTAGTCAGAATGTATGGGATATTCTCCATGTCAATAAGAACATTTTAAAAAAATCCAACTACAAGGGGAAAGGTGGGGGGAGGGATAAATCAGGAGTTTGGTATTAACACATACACACTACTATATATAAAATATTTAGATAATCAACAGGAACCTACTGTATAGCATAGGGAACTCTACTCAATATTCTATAATAACCTATATGAGAAAAGAATCTGAAAAAAAATGGATATATACATATATGTATAATTGAACCACTTTGCTGTACACCTGAAACTAACACAACATTGTAAATCAACTATACCCCAATATAAAATAAAAATTAAATTAAAGAAATCCAACGACAAAAATTTTAAAAGATATGAGTAGGCAATTTATAGAGAGGGAACAAGGATTCATTGCACATATATGCCTATTTTTGACTTGCAAAAGTTTAAATGTTAACTGGGTTGGCAAGACTGGGAGTCATTAGCAACTTTTATGCCTCTGGTAGAAATTTAAACTGATACAAACATTTTTAAGGAATAATTAGGTGATATCTATTAAAGATTAAAACATATATTCCAAAAGACAGTGGACACAGCTAATTGACTATGGAAAGAATTTTAGTGCTTGTTCTCATCCTATTCTTCCCTTTTTCCCAACACATGGAGGATTATATTTCCTACCTTCCTTGAATTTAGGTTGGGCCACATGACATTTTTTGGCCAATAGGTTGTGAGTAGGAATGTCATTTGCTTTTTCAATCCAAAGCATTTAATTGCCCATATGCAGATCCAGTTTTTTCTTCCCTGACCCTGTAGATAAAAGTTGCACATTCCAGCTCTAATATTCAGCTATGGAGATATCTTGAATCACTACTGACCACGTTGTTTCAAATGCAGTGTGAATTTTCTGAGACTATACTGGGCTTAGCATAAATATGTATTGTTTTAAATCAGTGATATTTGAAGTTTGTTATCATAGCACAACATGAACATTCCTGACTAATACTACTTCTTAAAACTGTCATACATATGTAAAAGCAAAACACACACTGTAACAACCTCTATAATTTCAACTAAGTAAACATCTTAATCACTTAATGGAAAACTATGCAGCAAGTAAACAACCTATTTTCCACATATAAAAACATTAATTAGTTGAATAATGTGGACTCACAGGCATACAAACTAGAAAAAAAATTCTTTTTTTCTCTTCACAGACTTTGCCCATGTTCCCCTGAGCATTCAGAATCCCCTTTTCCTAATGACAATATGAGCGGATCTCATGCCTTGTCAGTTATTCTCAAGTAAAAGGATGGTTTCTGTTTAAAATTCTAGTCCAAACTAATGAAAACTTTAAAAAATATATATACAATTCAAAGCTCATGCCCTGCTCCCAGCCTAGGCCTTACCAGTGAACTGAGGACTAATATTTCTTAATTTCTGTTCCCTCAGGAACACTCCACATAGCTCTTTGCCAATGAACACTGGGGAATAGCCCACATAAGAATGGCCTCAGTGCTGTTATTTACCTGCTAAATATTGGCACCGCTAGTTCCATTCTGATTGGCCATTGCATTGTCAATATTTTTTAAATATTTTAAAAATTTACCCCATCAGTGTCCCCTTTAAGAAGTGCAAGCCCAGGTGCCTTTTCTGCAAATTGTCTTTAAGAAAAATCAATTAACATTACCACACCAAATGTTGGATATACAGCTTGACTACCTATAGTGTTACGTACTCTGTGCTTGCTTTTTCAGGCTGCTCCAACCACACACCAAATTTTAGGTGTCTCGGGTTTGGACATAGGGACATCTAGGTTGACACAGGTAGCTTTCACTGAGCAGAAAGCTAGTCTACTGCAATTATGTTTAAATATCAAATACTTTAAAATTTATATACCTGTGCAGAAAGAGTATTTCATATTTGACTCTAAAAAATTAGTATATAGAAAGATGTAATCTTGCAGGAAAACATTCTTAATATTCATCATTATTCCACACTACTCCAGACTCATGAAATACTTAGAAAAGAATATTCTTCTGTCACCTTTACCAGCAACTCTTTCTGTTCTCCTTTAAACAACCAGTTTCTGCAAATCTTTTTGGAAGTTTCACTCTTCTGCATCAATGTACTTTTTTTATGTCATTAAAGTTTCACAGCATTGAACATCTGTTCTGTGTTGTTAACTAAACCTAAATTTAATCATCTCTAGCATTCATTTTGTAAACTATTCCTGATTAGTTTACCATGTTCTTTCCGTTATCTATCTACTATCTATGTATCTATCTATGTATCTATCTATCCGTCGGTCTCTCACCTACCTACCTACCTACTTACCTATCTTTTTTTTAATATTGTTTTCCTGAAAGACAATGAAAATATTTTGGAGGCAGGATGTGTGTGTCCATCTTCATGTGAAGAATACCAAATGTTTATTCTTATAAAAATTTATAAAATAAAGTTATAATAAAATTGAGAGACAGAGAGTAAGAGAGGCAGAAAGAATACACATTAATAACAATGAGTGCTAGGTACATAGCTACATTAAATAAATATTTGCTGAATTAAAACATATTTGTGAACATACTTGAAAACTTAGATGACAAATGGTATAATTCCCAGAAACTTATCAAAATTCCCTTAAATAGACTATGGAAAACCAATTAGTTCTAAGAACAGGAAAGACATTAAATCATATTTTTAAAAATTTCCCTTAGAAGCTATTGCCTAAAAACAGGTAAGTTTTTCAAACCTCAATTTGCAAATAATTCCTAGTTCCTACAAACTGTTTCAGAAAATGGAAAAACAGCAAAACCTATTTAACTCACTTCATAAGGCTACTAAAATCTTACTAGTAAAACTGCATAGGATATCATTAAAAAGAGATATAAACCAATTTCGCTTGAAAATGTAGAAATAAAATTTCTGAGATAATTGTTAAAAAATAAATTCACTTACACATGTTAAAAATTTTGAACCATCATAATCAAAAAGAACTCATACCAATAAGCAGAGATATCTCATTTTTGAAAACTCTCTTAATTTATTTTCCTACATTAACCTATTTAAGGAGAAGAAACATGATTATTTCAATAGATGTAAAAAAAAAACACCAATGAAATTCAAAATCGGTACATGGTAATACAACTTTAAAAATTAATAAAGGATGAGAAATTCCTTGATCTTTAGCAAACAACATAACTAATTTTCTCTCTACCTTCCCATTTCCTAATCATCACATATGTTTAGTCCAAATTGTAGACTTTATATTTATTCTGTCTCAATAATCGGTCTATTCTAGGACATAACTATATGTAGATATTTGATATATGGGGGTGGGTAGAGAAATAGATCCTTTTCTTATAACTTACAATAAAATAAATTGCTAATGAATGAGAAACCAATAGTGAAATTGGAAGTTGAAATGTAATATGAAGTTACATAGTATTTTTTAGTAAAACAAAAACCTCAGAACTCAGAAAACAAAATAGCAATAGTACTGCATTAAATTATTAAACATACAAATGGCAGAGAAACATAAATTATATTCAAAGGCAAGATACAAAGTGGATGGAGATATTTTCAGCATTATCAATAAGGCAATCAAATTCAGAGTATATATAAAGAAATTTCTATAAACTAGAAAAAATAAGAAGTGAACAATAATCAAAGGTAATGCATATGAAATTCAGGCAAAGTGATAGGAAAACAAAAATTTTTATATAATTTCTAGTGACATATTCATTAATGCAATTTCTTGGTAAAAATAATTGGCATTTTTCAAAAAAATTGTTGGTGTATAAAATACACTTAGCAATTTCTATTAGATGCATGAGAATCATGGTCAAGTATTCACTGAACGTCAAATACTGAGTAAGTACATGATCTCCAGAGTGAGACTGTCTGTATTTGGATCTTGAGACCATTAGTTATTAGTTCTCTCATCTTCAGGAAGTTTTTTTAAACATTCTGTGTATAAATTTTCAAATTTCCTCATCTATAAACATATTTTATCTCTGTGGATACATAAATATGCATGCATGCATGCACACACATATGTGTATATGTATGCTTGAATAGATGTATGGGTGTGTGTGTATGTATGAAAATTATAAGAATATGCCCTGGTTACGTGACTAATACATAAATGTAGTTGGTGTTGGAGAAGTGGGTGATAAGTGGAATCTTAGAAGGAAAACAGAGAAGCAGTTTGAGATATCACCTTTATTTGTTACTTTAGGTAAAACATATAAAGCAAATATAAAATATACACAATAATATTGTGGAATGTAAAGAAAGGCATGCCCAGTACATTATTTTTTTATAGTTTATGTACACTTTTGTCAATCATAAAAATATTTAAATACAGAAAAAGGAAAGAAAAATGGGAGGTGTGGAAATGAAGATAATATACACAGTGGGTTTGAATAGCATAGATCTACTTTACTAAAGATGGGAGAATGTCTGAATGGCAATGGAAAGAATTCACTGGAAAAAGCAACTGATGATGTAGCAGTAAGAGGATATGATTTCCAGGAATAAGCTCTTGAGTAGAGTCTGTTTGTGATTGAACACCTAGACAGAAGTGTTGGCTTTTGAATGCTGCATAACTCAACAGGCATAAAGGATACAACCTTAGACACTGAAGCTAGAGGATTAAGGTGCATTTTTGCTTAACTAGCTTTGAAGGGAAAGGCACCTCTCTTGAATCATCTTACCTTCAGCAAAGTATAGGTGTTCTTTGTTTTTTTTTACTTATTCTTGGCATAATTGTTAAATTGATAGTAGTATATCTCTGTGTATGTGTACTTATGTAAAAAGGCATATTCATTCTAACCACGAAGGAATCAAAATCATGTCTTTAATTACTTTATCATGTCCTAGGAGAATTTATCCAAAGGGCAACTTTGTGACTATGTGCAATTTAGAGTCCCTATATGAGACTTATTTGCTAACCTATATTAAAAATAGCCTCGTACCCGTGGTAGGAAACTATTCTGTCCTTTGTAATAAAGCTCAATTATTGGATCTATTTTAGCTTTAGTGTATTGATTTGCTGAGTTGATATTAAAGGTTCAATAAATTAAATTTCACTGACTTATTTTTCTTATTCTCTTTAGTTCAGTTCGTTATCTAGTCACCAACATCTTGAAATGTTTTGTGCATAAATTCCATCCTAATGTGTTCGTTTATGTGTTAAAAGCCATAAGTCCAAAATATTAAGAAAAATAAGCACACTGGTTGATGAAATGGTCTCTGATATATTACAAAAAACAATGTTTCATTGCATGTATATATACACATATAACAAAACAGTTCCAAAAATGTTCTGGTTCTCTTATCCTTTTCATCATTAAAGTCACCCAATACAAAATAATTTGATTTTGTTTTTGTTTTTTTTGGAATTATAAAATTAAAATAGTCAAACTAAAGCATTGTAGGCAGCAAGTGAGCCTAAAAGAGACATTTGAGTACATGATAAATTAAGCATGGCTTCACCCAGAAATACTGCTTCTCAATTTCATGCAACAATCAGAATCAAGATTACTCTAAGGGAACTAATTAAATCTTCTAATGCTAAACAATATTTCAAAATTTCTTCTTCCTTTGACCACTTAAAGGGGAATTATTTTTCAGTATCAGTAATGTAAATATGGCAATGAAAAATCCTATATTAGAGTTTTCAAAAATAGTAAGTATAGGAGTTTAAGACAAAGTAAATTGTTGGTTACTATTAATGTGATCAGTTTGTATTTTTCTCATTTTTTCTAGATTTCTTTCACCCTGGTTAAGAAGTCTATTTAACAAATCAGTATTTTCTCACCTACATCCTATTATTAACCTTAATTTAATTCATATTTAAGATAAAATATTAGATATATGTTTGCTATTTCAACTAATTAAATAAGACTCAGAATATCAATTCTTCATTATCCTCTGCAAATGCAGAGTTAAGAAATTACTTTGAAGAATTCCATGCAAATACATTCAGTGAGCACTGAAGTAATCAATAAAACTATTGTTTTTATCCACTAATTAGAATATTGTATGTACATTAATGTACTTATGATTTGCACAGAATTTAAAATCATGCTTTTAAAAATGTTTAGAATTTGTAACTACTTCAGAGTATACCTGCTTAGAGCTGGATGGACAACATTAATCTCTGTATGTGCACATTTGTCAGAATTTTTAACCTGATATTAAAGTTAGTGATATAAAGCAATTTTTACTAATTTTTTTTTCTGAAGGCTTCACTGTGCTAAAAATATCATTTTAGATCCAAAAGTATTCATTTGAAAGGGTACACAATATACAATATTTCTCTGTGGTCACCGCATTTTATTCAGGTTAACCAAACGGCATCCCACTTTAAGTACTTTTTATGACATTGCCCACAATAAAAACAAACAAGATAATCTTACAAGAGCTTGAAACATGTAAATATAATTTAGTGAATTACATTATTGACTTTAATTCCAATACAAAACTAAAACTTTAGAAGTATAAATGTATTTTTCATGATTAGACTGGACTATTGACATTTCTAAATTATATTTTAAAGTAATTAAATTAGAAAACTATAGTCTCATAATTAAATATTATATCCAGGCAAATATGCAAAATGCCCCAAGGCTTGGAGAAAAACCGGATTAGTGGTTTTAATAAGCATGTGCTTCACAGAAAAGTTATTATGATTTATTTTCTTGGATTGTAACCATGCTTCTAGAAAATGATTTAAACAAGATGGTAGAGACATAGCTTTCTGTAGTACCACATTATCTTGCATTATTTGCGGGTTGCTTTTTTTTTTACCATTTAGAAAATAATTTCAGCATCATTATATTATCTGGTACAGATGATCAACATGTGTAAACAATGTTCACGAATAATTTGAGAGATTTTCAAGGCAGTAGTTGACACAATATTATGCCAAAGAAGCCTTTCTCTCTCTCTCTCTCTTTTTTTCTCTCTCTCTATGTAAAGCACCATTCTCTCAATGTATCTAATCAATTAATATGTCGGAATGTAATAATGCCTGCCTTGAAATATTACACAAACATGTTTTGCAAATCATACAATGTTTCCCTTATTTTGAACTTAGCTGTGGCTTTTGGCTAAAGACCAATTTCTTGAGTAAGACAAATTTAATATTCTTTTCTTTAAAATTGCTGAATATGAAATAGTATTCTAAGCCACTACTGGCATTTCAGGACAACTACAAACAAGCTTTCTAGCATGACAAAATAGTTTCCTACATTGAGGATCACCTTTGATCCTCCTCACAGACCTTTGCTCTAATGTACACAGAATTATGAAAAGGAGCTTAAAATGTCACTTCTTTTCATAGAATAATTGTATTATAGAAAGATGCATACTACAAAAGAGCTTTTAGAAAATTATGCAGATTCATTTTACTAAATGTTAGATGGTTACTGACATTTTTTTCCAGACTCTATCTTTTTCAGATTTTTTTGAAACAATCACCAGTTTACGGAAACAGACATACAATGTTTTAACAATTATATTTTCTATAGAGTGAAATAATAACGGACTCATGGATAAACTTAATGCATCTAATAATGTCTGTAGAGATATGATAAAAAGCAAATATTCTGTCTACACAATGTTTCCTTGGATTCCCATGACCATATCTAGAAACATAAGTGATTGTCTCCAAAATATAGATGTAATCTAAAAATTAAGTCTAAACTTTTGAAATAGCACAAACCGTCAACCTAAAGACCAAAGAACTTAATAAAATATTATGTCTAGTAACTTATAAATAAATAAATATTCAATAGATGACACAAAATTAGGATATATCTGTGACCTGAATTAATACAGATTCTTTATGTACTTCTAAAGTAAACATTTTAATAGGATTTTGGAACGAGTTATCAGAATGCTTAATAAAAGATATTCTCATCTTTGGTAAAACTTTGTGCATGGGTGTAGAGTTTCAAGAAAAGTTGTCACTTACTCAGAAAGATTTCTGGACAAAATATTTTGGTATCTGTATCAATGTCTATTTTCTCTGTTATTCATATGTTTCAAAGATGTACCTTCTGTAAAAATGTTCTGCTTTTTGAAATTAGTATATACTTATGCCATATGCTCAGATAATTTTTAGAGTAAAATAGTCTTTGCATTTATTAATCAATCAGCTTGATCAAAGTATTATTCATTTAGTCAAAACTCACCCAAATCAGTTGATTAACCCAAACAGTGAACACATACTTATCGTGTTCAATCTCAAATGGGAACATGAACTCCCTAGCTTCTGCTAGGTTTCCTGGGTAAATTATTTCTTTCATGTTAATTAAATTCAATACAATTTTTCTTTCATAAAAAATCTTTCTACAATTACCTACAAACTTTCTACTTTAAATCTTATGAATCAATAATAACAGTAATAATAACAAGTTGCTACTTTGCACTAGGAAAATCCTAAGCAATTCACTAAGAGCAATTTCATTTAGCCTCACAACAACCCTATGAGATAGGGCCTATGTTCATCACCATTTACCTTATGTGGAAACTGAAGCATGTTCAATTCAGGGACTTCTTAATATCACAGAGAATAAGTGGCAGTGATGAGATTTGAATTCAAGCAATCTATGTGTAAAGCCTATGTATTTAAACACTATACTTACATTTCTCCTATTTCCTATTCAATAGAAGCCTTATATTTGAAATCTGTCTGTTTCCTGCCACCACAGGATAAATTTTTACCATCTGCATTTAAATTTTCCTCATTTTTCTTGTTTGAATAGAGAAGATGTTGATCTTCTAAAGCTAATTTCCCCACTTACCAGCCAGAGCTTATCCTTTCCACTCTTCTCATGGCATCTTCCATCCACTATTTTCATTTGTCCCTGATCAGTGAATCTCTTCTTCATTACTAGTTTATTTTCATAAAAATTTAATCATGATCAAGTGTCTCTAAGCTTAAAACAAAGAGCAGTGAAGCAACAAAATCCACAAATAGATATCTCTCTCCAGCTTCTACTCTTCTTTTTTTGCTATCAAAGTTTAGTATCATACAAAAATAATCAAAAGTGACTCTTCTCACTTTGCCTTCTATTTACTCTGAAGGCCACTGTTCTATTGAATATCTCCTGAAAATAATTTGTCTTCCAAACTCTGTGTAAAATCCATGAGACAATTTCAATTTCTTTTCACTTGTTCATTTAGCAATATTTGACTTTGTCATTAATAATTTCCTTCTTGAAATATTATTTCAAATGTGTTCATATTGCCACACTATCTGATTTCCAATAACTCTTCCTCAGATGCTTTATCACTGAGCACCTGTTTTTTTCCCTTTCTATACTCCCCTCCATAAAGTCATTCCTTACGGATCACTCCTCCCCTCTCTTCTCTAGCTATATGTTATCCCTAAGCAAACACATCATGTTCTATCTCTTTGTCCATTAAGCTACCCTAATATTTGTACATGGAATTCTGATCTAGACATACACTGAAGCCTAGTTGTCTTTAATACGTAACGTCAATTTTCCCCACACCTAACCAGTTGCAATATCTTTTCAAGAAGATTTCCTAATTGTTCTTAATTTGTCTGTTTGTTACCCCATTCACTGTTTTCACTTAAATAAAGGACACATCTATTTTTGTTTGAATTATTATGACTGTATTAATTTATACACTTATAAAATGTGGCCTCCAATTCCTTTAGTCACGTAAATGTAGAGTGATCTTTCTAGAGCTTAAATCTGATTATGATCACTCCTTTGATCAAAACATTTCACTGAGTCTCCATTACATTTAGAATCAAGTCCACACTCATTAACATGACTCCTACGTTTTCTGGTTCTTATGAGCTCTCTAGTCATATCTCATCTGCTTCGTAAATGCTAAACCTTTCTTAATGAATTTTCCTTAATACTCACAGATGGTGTAATACATTTTAGTCAACCATTTTGTTGTTTCTTCCAGGCGCACCTTTTTCTCATTTTACCTCATTCACATGTGAATGCATATCTAAGCTTTATCTGGAAGGCCTTGTTCAAGTTTCCAAGTCTGGGTTAGGTGTTCATCCCGCATGTTTCTAGTATGTTCTCTTAACACTTAACAATATGTTTTGTAATTTCCTGTTTGCTTGTCCCTGTTATCCACTATGTTTAAGTTTCACAAAGCAGGGACAATATCTGACTTACTATCTCCTCAATGATTAACAGTTAATAGTTTCTCAATAAACATATTTCAATTAATACCTTATTAAAAATATACGTTAGTTTTCTCAAAATAATAAAATTGTTTTATGTATCTGTTTTCATTTTGTTATAGGCCACCTTCTACTCTAGATTTTGTTCACATTATTTTCTTTTGCACATGTTCAGTTGTATCCCCAAGATTACAATATTTCCAGAATGCAACCCCATGTGGTTGAGGGAATGATGGTGATATTTAGAGAAACCTGAAAGTTGAAGGGAATAAGGATTGAGACAAATGTTAGAAATGACTGAAATTGTCTCACAATTTTGAGTTTGTGGAACTAACAAAGTATTTGGAAAGCAATTTCTGGTAGGTAACAGAATTTGAAAGCCTGAAGCTTAGGAGAGAAGCCAGAGCTGAAGATCTGAAATTAATCTGCATAGAGTTAATATATAAAACTGGGGTTTTGATGATATGGTTAAGTAAGATGACTGAGAGAAATGAGAACTGTGAACCATAACCTGAGTTTTTTTCCACCATATTTAAGTTATGGAAACAAGAATAGAAGCAATGGAAGCAGACAAAAAGAAGTCACAAAATCCAAGGGAGAACTGGAAATACAGAAAGCAAGAAAGGAACATTTAAAAAAAAAAACAGTGAGTTTTTTTCCCAGTATTATGAAGAACTATCAGAATGGTAGGGTCTGAAAAATAACTTTTGGTTGTCAGGAGGGACATCATTGACTTTCTGGCCAGAAAATATGGTTTGCAAAACAACAATTTATCTTAAGTAAATAAATACGTATTTATTATTGAGCAATGACCATTTGAAAAAAGCCTATTGAAGCACAATAAAGAAGGTTAAAAGGAAGACTTATTTTAAGTCTTATTTCCTAATTTTGACTTATTTCCTAATTTGTTTGGAAAGTTAGGAGTGTTAGGAGTTTAAAATCTACTGAGAATGGTAGGCATAGTTGTGCTAAGGTTTACTGAACTATATACCATGTACTAAGTATTGTATTGAGCACTTCCTGCATTACGTATTCTTATAACAAGACTTTGAGATAGGTACTATTTTATCCATACTTTACAGAAATATAAACTTCATAAATACTAAATACATTTATCAAAGTCACAAAGGTAATTAATGATAGAGGCTCTATTTGAAAATTTATTTGATTTCAACTCGATTCTTTCCATGACACTTAATTACAGAAACTATAATACATGACAGATTGCAACAAGTGTTATAATGAGGGTGACTTCTGTATTAAAAAATTGGTCTAAGATAACTTCTATGTGTATTTGAAAAAAAAAAAGTGTGTGAATACTCTGAGTATTTAAGAGGTTAAATATAACCAGCTATTCGTTGTTGACCTGTTATGATACAATGTCCTACCAAAACAACTATGCATGTGTTACCAGAGATGTTGTTTGGTAGCCAATCTAAACAATTTCAGTCTTTTTCTAGACCTTGGTTTATAGAGATAATATTATCTTATCTAAGTTAATGATACCATTCCTTACAAATTTAAACTTGGGTCTAACAAATCTCTTTCTAATCTGTCTTTTTAATAGTGGCTATGTAAACTTTGGTGCTCTGTATAACAATTTTATTCCACATGAACAGTGATGCAAAGACAGCTCATTTGTAGTAAGAAAAATGAAGCAGATGTTCAGAGAAGAGAAAATACATGGAGAAAATGAGAGTCCTGAATATATGCTCCTTAAATATTCCACTCCATTTCTTAATTATGGATGCATTCCAGATATTTTATTATATGAAACAACCTGTAACTTAGAGGAAATTTATTCTACCTATTTACATTAATGCCAGTGTGTTTGCCACGTGTAATTAGAATCTTAATTACTAAAATTTTAGATGTGAAATACATTGCAAAAAGAAAATCAACAATATTTGAAAATTTGTTAGCATTTGGGACTGTGAGAGATAGATAATATTTTGATTTTAGAGATTTTAATCAGATCAAGGGAAGAGAAAATATTGTGAAATGAATAAAATAGGACTATGGAATAGGGGAAAGAGATAATGATTTTGGAATCAAAGTGTTATGTTTGATTTTCTGGTAGACTACAGAAGTGGAAATTTTCAGCAAAAACCTGTATATTGGGTCCAATAACTAAAGAGTGAAATCAAGGTTAAAGACAGATTTATACATGTGATTTAATGAATGAGTGATATCTACATAGACAGATAATATAAGGAGGGAAGACAAGAAGACTGAAGAGAAAATTTTAACCAAAATTTAACAGATGATATCTGGTTCCAGCAGGGACAAAGTAGTGAGTATCAGCATTATCCTCACACCAGAAATAATTATAAAACTTGATAGAATATATTAAATAAATTTTTCATATATTAGATGACAAAAAGTGAAGACACTACCATTCAAATAAGGGAAACATATGATGTCAGTTCCACAATTACCCTGGCTTTCCACCTATGGTCATTTTTCAAACCATAGTACAGGGAAGTCCATTTAAAACAGAACAAAATGAAAAAGGAGAGAGCTGCATTATAAACTGCTAATGTATCTAGAATTTTCAGGGCAGAGTACCAGCAATGAGGGAACTATAAAAAGAAAGAGGTCCAGAAGTTTAAATAGGTTTCCTTGACTCTCTTTCAGATTATTAATCTGCACATGCTCAAGGTGAGATTCCCTGAGATTTGGCAGAGAATAAATACCAGCTTGGTGGAAAACAGTCTACCGAGAGGTTATGAGGTACATGGAAATTCTAGAGCTCTAACAGTGATCAGATAAATTACATTTACACCCAGTTTGAGAAGAACAAACTCACTCATTGCCCAGACAATCAGTTGAGACCCCAGAAAGATCACACCTTAATAGAAAATGCTCTACCCACTAAGGTAGTGATCTAAAAACAGCATTATCAGAACTATAAACATAAGCTTTTATAGGACAAAGTGAATCCACCAGTAAAATAATTGTGTGTTTACTAGAACAAAGCTCAAAATCTTTGGAAGAATAAAAGGAAATCCAGACTTTCAACAATTTAATATTCCCAAAGCCAACATACAAGGAAAATTTTAGATATGGAAGACAACAGGAAAATGTAAAACATAACCAAGAGAAAAAAATAGTCAATAGAAACAAATATAACAATGAAACAGAGCATTGAAAATGTTAAGTATGTTGTTAAATGGAAATATATATTACATACAATAGATATATACATACATATGTATATATGTATACACACAAGCACACATGTTTATGTATTTTTTCATTTTTTTATTTAAATGTAAAGACAGTAAGAAGATGAAAGTAAAAGGATAGAAGGAAATATTTTTAAGTATTAAGCATATTAAGCATAAGGAAGCTGGACTGGCTTAATAGTATCAGAAAAAGTAGATGTCAAGACAAAGACATTTGTGAGCAAGAAAGATACTTTATAATGACTTAGTAATCAAAGTATTTAAAATAAGTAAAAATGTTAACTGCTCTGTTCTTCAAAAAACAAAATGCAAAACTAGAAAGAACAAGATAGACAAATAAATATAATTTTATGTAGAGATTTAATACTTCTCAGAAACTGGTGTAATCAATTATAAAAATCAGTGACTGTTTAGGAAAATTGAAATGCTCTATAAACAAAATGAACATTACACACTGCATTACACCCATCAAATATAGAATAAAACTTTTCCCCCAGAGGTACACAGAACATTCCAAGTAAAACCATGAGTCATAAGAAGCACCTAATAGGTTTCAAAATACTGAAATAATACAGAGAATAGTCTCTGACAACAATGGGATTAGATTGAAAATCAATAACAAAAAATTATATGGAACATCTCCACATATTGTAGATTGAGCAAAATATTTTAAATAACGGAGTCAAAGAAAAATTACAAAAAGTATTGCACATGGAGTAATAATGAAGCCACAATATGTCAAATCCAGTAAATTATTCTCCCTCTTTGCCCTCTCTTCTCTTCTGAAACTGAACAATTTACTATTAAAATTATTGGATGCTTTACGTCAAGGTAGGCATCCATGACAAAGACTGTAGGAGGAGTTAGATTGGCCAAGAGTGTGGTGTTGGAGAATGAGCAAAGTGAGATGGGTGACTGTAGAATGGCTGTCTCTCGTGGGGTGTCAGAAAATGATCAGAATTAGGAGGGTATATGAATGATCAAGTAGGTTTAGAAGAGTGTCAAACATAAACTCATCTTGGTGAAGGATGTCAGAGCCCATAAGGAAATATTTAATCCTCATATCAGCCCTTGAAATATTTTCTCCATTTTGTAGTGAAGAAAATAAGAAACTGGACGTTTAAATAGCTTTTCCAAGTTCATACAAACAGTAAATAGAGGGGGGCTGGAATACATGGTGGATATACTATGTGTACATAACAATACATTAATATTTATAGAAGATGTCTGAAAATCATTGTTTGCAAAATGAGGGAGATGTTTCCTTTTGTGTTGACATCAGAAAAGAAAATGTCAATGTAAGTTCAGAAATAAGCATATTTCCATGGCTAAAATTCCTTTTAAAAATATTTTTAAGAGAAGGAGAGAAAGGTAATTATTAAAGTATGAACTGGTGAATCATCCAAATAAATCCATGATAGTAAAATATTGTGTTGAAAGAAATGAGAGAAAAACATTTAATTTAAAGCTTCTGCCAGTTCTTTGTGTTTCTTATAGTGGAAACTAAAGGTAGATGACCTTTTTGTTTAATACAATATATTAATCATCCCTTGGTTATTAAAGGAAAGGCATTGTCTGCAATGAAAAGTTTGAGATAAAAAGGAGCTGGGCTACTTTGCATAAAATAATAAAATGGTGGATACAATATTACCAGAACCTTACATGATTGTTGGACTTCCTGTACATGGTTTTATATTTTTTTCAAGGTCCTGAGACTCAAAAGGGAAGAGAACGTAGAGGGTATATATGGTAAAAGGTCTATCTTGCAACAGAAGAAAGAGATAGGAGTAAGAAATGTTAAAAAAAAATCTACTACATTTTAATAGTCTGATGTTAATAGATAAATATTGGTTTTTAATTTTTTTATTCTAAGATCCTTTTTATTCCCTTTTATTAAACATGAGTACCTCCTCCCCACTACCACCACTCTACTCCATCCTCTTTTTCCCCTCCCATATTAAATAAAGTTTTAAGTAAGCACTGTCCTTACCTGTATTTGTCTCAGTGTTACCTTGGGAAATAAAAAGATCATGTCCTTCCTGGAGAAAAAGAATAGAAGTAAGCAGGAAGATGAAAATACTGGCACAGATTACTACAATTTGAACCATGGATATAACTTAGTTTTTTAAATAAGGAATATATTAATAAGGCTTATAATTTTTAAAACATAAAAAGATATAATGAAAAATGTCCTTCCCAATTCTGATTGTTCTTGCCATTCTTCCACACAAGGGAACCACTCATATTTTCTGGTGTATCACCCCAGAGTTTTTCACTCACATTTATACAAATACAAATTTATGAATTTCTAATTTGCTACAGTTAAAAACATTCCTATGAACACTGTTCTACCCTATACTTTATAAATATCAAGATACATTTTAAAGAACACTCTCTGTAACAGTATAAAGAACTTTCTTAGAGCTTCATAATATTTGTGTATAGATATATTATCATTTAAATCTTAATATTTAGACTATCTCCAATCATTTGCTCTAAAATAAATGATGCAATGTCTGATACTGTAAACATATTTCTATATAAATCTGCAAATACATCATTTGGGAAAACACTCAGAAGTAGAATTGCTTAATCAAAAGTTATGTGAATATTGCTACAATGCTTTTCATAGGGTTTGTACTAGTTTATCCTATCAGCAGAGTATGAGTTGCTCCTTCCCAAAAGACTTGCCAAGTGTGATCAAGGGTACCCAGATAGACCAACCAGATAGAAGAAAAGAGTATATTTCATGAGGGAAGTTAAACATCTTTTCATATGTTTAAATGGTCTTTTTAAAAATTTTATCACTGTTTATGTACTTTCAAATTTTTTGTGGGGTTTTGTTTTCTAGGATTCTTCATGTATTAAAAAGTATAGCCCATTAATCTGAGATATGAGATGAAATTTCTTTCCTGGTTGGCTTTCTTATTGTGATTTTGCTTATGATATGCATGTCTGTGCCTGTGTTAATACAGAAGTTTTTTATTAAAAAATTAATTTTATTAATCTTTTATTTTATCATATTATATTTAGTTTCGTATTTGGAAACAGAGTTAGAAATGCCTTCTTTTGCCTGTGCTTTCAAAGAAATATTCCAATCTTTTAAATTTTTTTATTGTTTTCTTTTTTTAACTTAAAGCCTAAACCAATTTGCAATTTATCATGGCATATGGTATGATGATTGAAGTTTACCCTTTGTTTATGGCTAAAAAGAATATGTTATGCCTATTCTATGTGTCAACTCTTATTTCGTGCCTATGGTAGAATTTTAAGTTATTTTTGGTTTATTATTATACAAGTCTTCAACATTTCTCTTTAAATTTATTCATAAGAATACTATATTTTATTTATGACTGTGATATTTCCTACATATTGGTCTTCATATGTATGAACATAGTTGTGACATATACAATTGACTTGTAATAGTTTCCTTGTAGTTTTTTTGTTTGTTTGTTTTTGTGGTACGCAGCCCTCTCACTGCTGTGGCCTCTCCCGTTGCGGAGCACAGGCTCCGGACATGCAGGCTCAGCGGCCATGGCTCATGGGTCCAGCCGCTCCATGGCCTTGTAGTTTTTAATAGTTCTTTGCTTTTCCTTTCAGATATACTGGTATATTATTTATGTGAATGATATTTTTATCTCCTCTCTTCATTTTTTATAACTATCACACCCTTCTCTTCTATTACTGCATTGGCGAATGCATTTGAGTTGTTTCTAGCTTCAGTAAAAATTCCAGTAGTGTTTTCCCATTAAACGTGATACTCATTTTAGAATTGAGGTAGAGCTATGTTATCATATAAAGAATATTTCTATCCAATCAAATAATTCTAATGAATGGTTTTTCAATGACTTTGTTAATGCTTTTTCATCATCTATGTAGATTACCAAGGGTTTTTTATCTTTTGATCTCAAAATAAGGTGGTCAGTTAACAAATATTTATTAAGCACACATTATTTATATCAATAGTTTTGTAAATGTTTACCTAAATTTGCATTCCTGGTATAAATCTTACTTTGTGAAAATATATTTTACTTTTGATGTGTCCATATCATTAATTTACTAACTGTAGTAGTCAATGATGATGTTCAACAAAATGTCTGGCTTTCTTTCTTCTGGGCATATTGTACAAATGTATTTTCCTAGCCCTTTTGAAGTTTGTTGTCTTATCAGAGCTTGAGTGATGGGCTTACATGTAGATATTTTATTTGGGGAAGTAATTTCAGGGACTAGGAGTGAGGAAACTGGGAAGAATAAAGCAAATGATGAGAAAGTCAATCCAAGATGAATTATTGAGCTACTATTTCAGTGGAAACTCAAACTCAATTTCTCTCCAAATCCTCTGAGAAGTCATGCAGGATCAAACATGGAATTGACTTCCTGGAAAGAAGAAGAGGGTTATTTTAATCGCCTATTGGTCAAAGATTGATCCAGGGGATATTACACTTTTGCAGACGTGTTTTTGTGTACCCTTGGATGACTGCATGAGCTTTCTTACAAATTCATTTCAATGGCTGGGTAAGAAACCTTTATGTAGAAAGAAAGATATACATCATGACACTAAACCATGGTACTGTAAAGCCATAAGTATATAGTTGGTTCAATACAGCAAAAGTCAAAGCCTAAAGGAGGGCTGAGCCTTTTTTTTTTTTTAACATCTTTATTGGAGTATAATTGCTTTACAATGGTGTGTTAGTTTCTGCTTTACAACAAAGTGAATCAGTTATACATATACATATGTTCCCATATCTCTTTCCCTCTTGCGTCTCCCTCCCTCCCATGAGCCGTTTTGAGATGAGGCATAAAAGATGTCCAACACTTGAAATGTGGTCGAGTGACTTTCTCTAGAAAATAAAATGAGTGGAGATGAAGTATGCCACTTCTAGGTGGAAACATTAAGAGCCACTGTGCAATTTTTTATATCCCTTTCCTTCTCTCAATGACTAACGATATTCTCAATGATAACTTCTTCTATGGCTTGTGTCCACAGGTGAGACAGACTTGAAAAAAACAACTGTTCCTTGATAAGCATGCAGAGTAAGTGAAAAATAAACTTTTGTTGTGTTAAACTATTGAATTTGAAGGATTTATTTATTTTTATTTTCATTTTTACTTCAAGATAGTTTATTTTAGAAACATGGTCCTACTCTATATTTCAATGTAATCACTTTCTAACTCAACACATTTGTTATAGTGATGGACAAGCTTTCTTCTGATATAAAGGAAAATACATATAAAAACATTCAATGGGTAAAAGAGAAAGAGAAGAAATAATAGAGCCTCTATGTGCTTAAAGAAAGAAGACTTCTGGCTGTGTCCAAAACTGCCACGGTTTACATCTTGAAATGTGGCCCTGGAGCATTATTATTGTCATCACCTGGAAACTCATTGGAAATGTAAATTCTTAGACCTCATTCAGACCTAAGAATTACAAACTCTGGTGGTTGGGCTCAGCAATCAGGTTTAACAAGCCTCCCAGGTTGTTCTAGTATACAATCAAGTTTGAAAACAGCTGTGAATTATCCCATTACAAAAGCTCGAATCTCAGACGCCAGAACTAACGCTGCAGACGTACGGAAACGGCTAAATCTTACTGTTCCAAGAGGTTACTTCCAGATGGTAAGTCTGTGATTCCAAGATTTTACCTATTTTTGTACAATACTTCTTGCATTTATGTATCAATTTATCACTTACTGCCTGTAGATATCAAACATCAGTTTACTCTTCAGAATGCAGCAATGCCCCAAAGAACAAACGAACAAACTTCCAGCAGTAATACCAACCTAGAGCTCTAGTTTTAAATCCAGAAAAGCAGTGTTTGTAGTATGAGTGTTCAGTAAGTTAGTATCATCACTGAAAAATGAATGTTCATGTGACTATTGTTGAAAAATAAAGACAATTTAGGTGATACAAACAAACTTTACTTAACACTTCATGAAATGGACAGTCTCCTTTTGGAGAACTGCAAAGTGGGGCAGAAGGCAGGAAGATTTTATAGGATAAGGAACAAGAAAGAGAAAAATATAAAATATCTGATTGGCTGGGGCCACATAGTCAACCTTGTTTGGGGCGAGAGGAATGGAGGAAAGAAGTGTAGAGTCCAGAGCTGGCTTGGCACTTGGGGATTATTGGGCTGTATGTGCTGCCTTTCTGGTCAGGCAGAGTGTTAACAAGGACACAAATGTTGATTCTAAGTTTTGGCTTGCTGACTTAGCACCCTGGACAGGAGCAGCTCCATCTTGATCCTAGAAATTTATTTCAACATTATCAACTCCTTTGTGTGCTCTTGGGCTTCTCTGGTCTCACCACCATGGAGGCAGCAGTATTGCTGAATTTTTTTTTTTTTTTTTTTTTTTTTTTTTTTTTCGGTACGCGGGCCTCTCACCTTTGTGGCCTCTCCCGTTGCGGAGCACAGGCTCCAGACGCGCAGGCTCAGCGGCCATGGCTCACGGGCCCAGCCGCTC
>NC_041214.2:124718116-124771784 GCF_002837175.3 Physeter macrocephalus
CACGAACCCGTGTCCCCTGCATCGGCAGGCGGACTCTCAACCACTGCGCCACCAGGGAAGCCCTGATTGGTGAATTTTTTAAAACTGCCGTATAACTCATCCTTTCCTATACACCGACATTATACTTAAGATTTTTCTGAACATACTCATCAGTGAATTTGTTCTCTGTGTGTGTGTGTGTGTGTGCGCACGCGCGTGCGTGTGCACACACATAAGAGATAGATATGAAGATAGAATCAGGATTGAGATTGAGGGAGAGGAGTGGAGGGAACAAGATGGAGTTTATTAAGAACGTTCTTCTTTTTATGATACCTTAAATAAATTAGATTTATCTTTAAACATTTGGTAGTGTTCATCTGCAAAGCCATCTAAATCTACTATCTTAATTGAACTTAATCTTTAAAAAATTGTATTCATTTATTTATTAGTTGAAGAATTCTGCATTCCATCTATAGAAAGTCGTTTTTAGTTTCTCTTTTTCTAAATATGCTTAGATAAACTGTATTTTCCTAGAAAATAATTTAATGCTTTAGGTTTTCAAATATTTTTCAGAGTATTAAACAATTTAAATGATAATGCTCATAATTCCGTTTTTGTGCCAATTTTAACCTTATCATTTTTATATGCATTTTCACCTTAAATTTTTCTTGAAATAGTTTATGATTTAAAAAGATGTTTTAAAAACCAAAATGTTCAGATTTTTTTCCCCTTTGAATTTTTTGTTTAGATTTCTAGTATTTTCTAGATAACATGATTTCTAATTTTAGCCTTATTAATTATGTGTTTGACCTGTGTATTATTTGTTTTGATATTTTTCTCATCTTTTAATAGGGTGTTTAATTTTGTTGTCATTCATTCTTTTATAAATCTAAGTATTAATTCTACCGCTTTGCTTCTATTTATCTCTGAGCAGTACTTTATCACACAGGTTTTGGTATGTTTTGTTTGTGTTTTTAATTTGTAACTTCAAATCCCATTGTCTTTGAAACAAGGAATTTTTAGCAATACTTTTTAATTAGCAGAAGTTAGTCTTTTTTTTTCATTTTATAAATTCAGGTTTCACTGCAGTGAAAGCATATAGTAATGTCTATATTTCATCTATGTTAGTGAAATTACTGAATATGGTGAGATTAACTTTATGGTCAATTATTGTGAATATTCTATCGACACTTTAAAAGATGATGCATTCACTATTTTAAAGAGAGACTACAACTCAACTAAATCTGAATTAATAATTTTTAACTTTTCTGTATATTTAAATATTTTTCATTAATTTGTTCAGTTAAGTATAGAGAAAGGTAAATTAAGATCTCATATTTGTCCCCAAATGGAAAAACCTGAATATATACCAAAAGATGAATGGGCAAATAAAATATATATTTCATATAATGGAATTTTATTCAGCAATTTTAAAATGTGATTTATTGATCATGCTACCACGTGGATAAATCTTGAAAATATTTAAGTGAAAGAAGTACATTGCAAAAGACCACATATTTTATGATTCCATTTATGAAAAATGTCAAGAATAAGCAACTCCATAGAGACAGAAATTAGATTAGGGAAATGACTAGGAAAACTACTAGAGTAGGAAGCGGGGAATGAGTACTAATGGGTGCAGAATTTCTTTTGGGGGTAATCAAAATGTTAAAAAAAATTGATTATGATGATGACTACAAAACATTGTGAATCTAGAAAAAAGCCATTGAACTTTATAATTTAAACAGGTCAATTGTATGGTATGTCAATTATATCTCAATAAAGTTTTTAAGAAAAATATCTTGTACCATCCTATTGTGTTTCTTTTTTAATTGATGTATAACAACATATATCATTGTACAAATTTAAGGTATACAACATTTTGATTTGATATATTTATATATTGTAATATGATTGCAATTATAGCAATAATTAATACCTCTATCATATCACATAATTATCATTTGTTTCTAGTGGTTGTTATAATTGAGATCTAATTTTCTAGCAAGTTTGATGCTTATAATAATGTTGTCTATATTCACTAAACTGTGCATTATATCTCTAGGGCTGATTTATTACTTGATGCAAGTGCCATCGTTTTTATCCCCTCACCCTCTATCCCCTGGTAACAATCATTGTACTCTCTGATTTCATAAGTTTGCCTTTTTTATATTCCACATATAAGTGATATCATACAGTATTTATTTTTGTCTGACTTAAATATTTCACTAAGCATAATGTCCTCAACATCCATATATGTTGTTGTAAATGGCAGGATATCTTTCTTTCTCATGGCTAAATAATATTCCACTTTATATATATATACACACACATATATATATATCATTTTTTTTATCTATTCATCTGTTGATGGGCACTTAAGTTGTTTCCATATCTTGGCTCTTGTGAATAATAATGCAATAAACATGGGAGTGCATATGTCTCTTTGATATCTTGTTTTCATTTCCTGTGGTGTATACCCAGAAGTGGAATTGCTGGATCATGTAGAAGATCAATTTTCAACTTTGTGAAGAAACTCCATATTGTTTTCCATATTGGCTGAACCAATCTACATTACCTTCAACAGTGTACAATGGTTTTTTTTTTCTCCACATCCTTACCAATACTTGTTATCTCCTGTCTTCTTGATGATAGTCATTCTAACAGGTTTGAGGTAACATCTCATTGTGGTTTTGATTTGTATTTCCCTAATGATTAATAATGTTCCACAGTGTTTTATGTACCTGTTGGACATCTGTATATCTTCTTTGGAAAAATGTCCATTTAGTTCCTCTGCCAATTTTTTCATTGTTTTTATGTTATTGAACTTTATAAGTTCTTTATATATTTTGGATCTTATATATGGTTTGCAAATATTTTCTCCCATTCTGTTGGTCACCTTTATATTTTATTGTTTCTTTTGCTGTGCAGAAGATTTTAAGTTTTTTTTAAGTTTTAAGTAGTCCTATTTGTTTATTTGTGCTTTTTGTTGCTTGTGCTTTAAGTGTAACATCCAAAAAGTCATTACCAAGACCAATATAGAGGACTTTCTTTCCTATGTTTTCTTCTAGGAGTTTAATGGTATCAGGCCTTATGTTTAAGTTTTTGATAAATTGAGGTAAATTTTGTTAATGGTGTAAGATGGAGGACCAATTTGTTTTACATGTGTCTATTCAGTTTTCACAGCACCATTTGTTGAAAAGGTTATTCTTTCTCCATTGGATGTTCTTGGCTCCCTTGTCCAATATTAGTTCACTGTATATGCATGGGTTTATTTCTGGGCTGTCTATTCTGTTTCATTGATCTCTGTGTCTGTGTTTATGTCCATACCATACTGTCTTAGTTACTATAACTTTGTAATGGAGTTTGAAATCAGAACATGTAATACCTCTAGCTTTGTTCTTTCTCAAGAATATTTTGGCTATTCAGGGTCCTTGGGATTCCATGTGAATTTTAGAATTGTTTTTTCTCTTTCTGTATAGAATGCCATTGAAGTTTTGATAAGGAATGCATTGAATCTATGGATGCATTGAATCTATAGATGGCTTTAGGTAGTATGGACATTTTAACAATATTATTTCTTCCAGTCGATGTGCACAAGATGTCTTTCCATTTGTCTGTATCTTCTTCAATTTCTTTGATCAAAGTCTTGGAGTTCTCACTGCCAGATCTTTCTGTACAAATCTTTCACTGTACAGATATTTCAGTGCATTGGTTAAATTTATTCCTAGATATTTCAGTGCTTTTTATGCTATTGTGAATAAGATAGTTGTGTTTTTTTTTTCATTTCTTGTTCAGATATTTCATTATTAGTATGTAGAAATGCAACTGATTTCTGTATGTTGATTTTATATCTTGCAACTTTACTGAATTCATTAATTAGTTCCAACAATTTTTTGGTTGAGTCTTTGGGATTTTCTATATACAAAATCATATCATCTGCAAATAATGAAATTAACTTCTTCCTTTCCAATTCAGATGCTTTTTATTTGTCTTGCCTAATTTTTCTAACTAGGACTTCCAGTACTATATTGAATAACAGTGGTGAGAGTGGGCATCCTTGTTTTTTTCCCCCAATTTTAGAGGAAATACTTTCAATTTTTCACCATCAAGTATAATGTTAGCTATGGTTTTCTCCTATAAAACCTTTACTATATTGAGGTATGTTTCTTCTATACTTGATCTGTTGAGGGTTTTTATCATGAAAGGATGTTCTTTGTCAAATGCTTTTTCTGAATCTATTGAGATAATATTGTGATTTTAATTTTTATTCTAATAATGTGAAGTATTATATTTATTTGTGTATGTTGAACCATCCTTGCATCCCAAGAATAAATCCCACTTAGTCATGGTGTACAATCCTCTTAGTGTGTCCTTGAATTCAGGTTGCCAATATATTATGATTTTTGCATCTATATTCATCAGGGATATTTGTCTAGAGTTTTCTTGTCTTGCAGTGTCCTTATCTGGCTTTGGTATCAGGGTAATGTTGGCTTTGTAGAACTGATTTGGAAGTCTTCCTTCCTCCAGTTTTTTTTGGAAAAGTTTAAGAATGGCATTAATGCTTCTTTAAATGTTTGATAGAATTATTCTATGAAGCCATTTGGTCCTGGGGTTTTCTTTGTTGGGAGGTTTTTGATTATTGTCTCAGTCTCTTGTTATTGGTCTGTTTAGATTTTCTGATTCTTCCTCATTTGGTCTTGGTGTGTTTGTTTCTAGGAATTTACCCATTTCTTCTGAGTTATCCAGGTTCTTGGCACATATAGTTGTTCATAATAGTCTTTTATGATCTTATGTATTTCTGTAGAATTCATTGTAAAGTTTCCTCTTTAATTTGTAATTTTAATTTGAGTCTTTTTTTCATTAGTTTAAATGTTTGTCAATTTCTATCTTTTAAAAATCAGTTTTTAGTATGTTGATTATTTCCACTGCTTTTCTAGTCTCTATTTTATTTATTTCCACTCTAATCATTATTATTTGCTTCCTTCTACATTTGGGCTTAATTTGTTCTTTTTCTAGTTCCTTGAGGTATAAAGTTAGGTTTTTATTTGAGATCTTTTTCATTCTTAGTTTACAGCAAAAAATGCATATATTTTCATTACTGCTTTTTCAGCATCCTATAGGATTTGTTATGCTCTGTTTCAATTTTCATTTGTCTTGAGATACTTAAAATTTCCCTTTTGACTTCTTCTTTGATGCATTGGTTGTTCAGAAGTGTGTTGTTCAGTTTCCACATATTTGTAGAATTTCCAACTTTCCTCTTGTTGATTTCTAGTGTCATACCCTTGTGAGCAGAAAAGATAGTTGATATGATTTCAGCCTTCTTAAATTTGCTAAGACTTTTATTGTGTCCTCTCATATAATCTATTCTGCAGAATGTGCTATGTGCACTAGAGAAGAAAATGTATTCTACACTTGTTGGTTGGGATGTTACATATATATCTGTTAAGTCAATTTGGTCTAAAGTGTGGTTCAAATCCAATGTTTCCTTGCTTTATTTTTGTCTGGATGATGTATTCATTGCTGAAAGTGGAGTATTGAAATACCCTACTATTTTTGTATTGTTGCTATTTTTTCCTTCAGATCTGTTAGTATTTTCTTATTATATATAGGTGCTCTTGTGTCACATGTATATATATTGACAATTGTTATCTCTTCTTAAGTATTGACCCCTTTGTCATTATTTAATAATCTTCTCTGTCTCTTGTTATAACTTTTGGCTTAAGTCTATTTATCTGATATAAGTAGGTCTTCCCTACTTTATTTTGGTTTCCACTTGCATTGAATATCTTTTTCCATTCCTTTCACTTTAGACCTATAATTGTCTTTAGAGCTAAAATGAGTCTCCTGTAAACAGCATATAATTGGGTTGTGTGTGTGTGTGTGTATGTGTGTTGTTTAATAAATTCAGCCACTCTGTGCCTTTTGATTAGTGAATTAGATCTATTTACATTTAGAGTGATAATTGATTTGTATGTACTTACTACCATCTTATCATTTGCCTTCTAGTTATTTTGTATCTTCATTATTTCTATTTAGCTCTGTTTCTGCCTACCTTTGTGTGGCTTTCCACAATAGTATGCTCTATTTCCCTTTATATTTTGTGAGTCTGGATTTTTGCTTTGTGGTTATGATGAAGCTTACATATAACATCTAATAAAAAATACAATCCATTTTATGCTGATAACAGCTTATCCTCATTCAACTACAAAGGTTCTATCCTTTTATTCCTCCCTTTTATATTTTTGATGTCATGATTTACCTCTTTTTATGCCATGTGTTCCTTAAAAAATTATAATAGCTATACTTATTTTTAATATTCTTTTCCTTAAACCATTATACTGTGGTTATGTGGTTAACACACCATCCTAATATAGAATTACAGTTTTCTAATTCTGACTGTCTATTATTCATCTTTATCAGTGTGTTATGTACATTCATTTATTTTCATGTAACTTATTAGCATATTTTCATCTCGGCTTGGAGAATTCCTTTCAACATTTCTCATAAGGCTGGTCTAGTGGTGGTGTACTCCCTCAGATTTTGTCTGTCTGAGAATGTTTTATTCCCCCTTGATATCTGAAGGTTCACTTTGTCAGATGAAGTATTCTTGGCTGGAAATTTTTATCTTTTAACACTTTGAGTGTGCCATCCACTCACTAGTGGCCTGCATTATTTCTGCTGAGAAATCTCTGATGGCCTAATGGAGATTCCTTTTGTAAGTTACTTTCTTTTTCCCTTGGGCTGCCTTTAAGATTCTTTCTTTGTAATTGATTTTTTAATACTTTCACTGTAACATGTCTTGGAGAAAGTATTTGGTGTTAAGATAATAGAATGCTCAATTAGCTTCATGAAATTTTGTGTACAAGTCCTTCCTCAGGTTTGGGAAGTTCTTGGCTATTATTTCTTTAAATAAACTCTCTGCCCTCTTTTCCTTTTCCTTTCCTTTCCCAATTATTATAATATTTGCCTTTCTGATTACATCCAATACCTCTCATAGGATTTCCTACATTTTTTAAAAACTTAGTTTTCAATCCTCTTCTAACAGCATTATTTCCATATTCCTATTATCCAAGTTACTTATTTTTTCTTCTGTCTGCCTTGCCCTGTTACTGATGTTCTATATTGCATTCTTAATCATGCATTGAATTCTTCAGTTCCAGAAATTTTTTAAATTAAATTTTCAATCTCTTTGGTAAAGAACTTCTGTTTATTAATTTTATTCATGATTTTATTGAATTGGCTGAGTTTTCTTGCAGCTTGTTGGATTTCTTTATAACAGCTATTCTAAATTCTTTGTAAGTTAGATCACACTATTCTATGCCTCCGAGTTAACTGCTAGAGAATGATCATTTTTCTTTTTGTAATAAATATTATATACCTTTTTAAAAAATTGTTTATAAGTATGTGCTTCTACTTTCACATTCAAAGTAGTAGATACCTCTTTAACTGAGCTTTTATGGTGTCTCTGATTCTTACAATTCAACAGGTTGGCTATTAGAAACCTTTCTTTCGTATTCCAGAAGGTGTTATTATAGCTCAAGTTTATGTGTTTTCCCTTGCCCACTGACCTTGGTTATTTTCTGATCATGCTCCTTGTCTACCTGAACTTGTTCTTGTGGATGCACTTGGGAGGACACACAAGGAACCAGCAGTAAAGCGGGTGATGTGTAGATTTACCACTTGGGTCTTTGAAGGTCCCTGGGGACCCAGTGGAGTGATCCTCTAGTGGGGTACTACCAGGGTCTTGTGGGTGGACATCCTGCTGATGTCCTGAAGCAGAGAGCAGAAATATATTCCTTTAATCATCTTGGGTAATCTTATCTGCCTCTTCCTTTCTCATCCCTTCACCCAGTCATGGATATTCCTCCTTAGAAATGTAGCTACTACTGAAAAGAAACAGATTTCTCCAGCTGCAACTCACACACTGTGATAGCTGGACAGTCACCACTTTCTCTTTCTACCTCCTCTGTGGGAGGTCACAACTGCTGCTGTCAGATAGCTTAGCTCCAGTTCAGTGTTGTCCTGGGGACAGGGGTGGCTCTGGTGATTTCTTCCCTCTCCTATATGTCCAAACTTATCTCTATCTTGCCCCAGTGGTGTGCTGGAATCTCAGGAAGGCTTGTCTTCTGCAAATTCTCTCTAACCCTTGGGTATCTGCCTGGTTTTGTACTCTCTAAGTTGTTTTTTTTCCCTCAATCACAGCCAGTGGGGGTGGGGAAGTTTCACCAGGTCCCTTGGATCTGATGTCTTTACTGAGATCTTGTTTGCTTATTTCCAGATACATAGGCTAGAATCCTTCCAGGTTTGTTGGTGTAAGGGTCAGAGTCACTTTTGTTTGCTTATGACTGTATAATTAGTAGTTTAGAAAAAAAGGGAGAGAAAAGAGAAACTAATTATATTGCCATGATGCTGATGTTACTCTCCCCTATTGTATTTATATATCATCCTGTTTCTTCTCTAAATTTTGTTGTTTATATGATACATACATATTATAAATGTACTGTATTGATATAGCATATGTTTGCATTTTGTTCTTCAGGTTATTTAACATATTTTCTCTAATATTTTATTAACCATGTGTTACATTTTAATTTTGTGTAGTTCTTTCAACATTTAGGAAAGTTTCAATTTTTTACCCTTCCTTTTATGAAAATTACAACTTTATATAATGCTTTAGTAATCCATTATTTGGATAATATTTATTTCCTTCATAAAAAGCAAAGAAAACAGAAGGTAATAAATCAATTAGTGTGTTTTTTCTTCTTCCCACACCCAAATTCCCTGCTCCAATAACAATAGCCAAAGCTATTACATTTTCAGTGTTTGTGCAATCAAAAATTTCACTAAACTTTTTAGCTGTAAAATATTCCATGACCTTCAGCTATTATACATGAGGAAATAATCAATAAATTTACTTTATCCCCAGACTTCTTTAATTTGTAAGCTACTACTAATTTTTCTTAAGGGTATTATTTTACATTGTGAAGGCTAAAATATTAGGGTCTCTCCTCTCACTCCAGGCTTCACATTTGTTTCTGTTTTAGTTCTTTGGTTAAACATATTCAATATTTCCTAACAATCTTTTATTATTTCCTCAGAACCTCTTAATTGTTAGTTTATTATTTAGTGGTTTATATTAAAAAAGGCTCCTATAACATTATTTTTTTGAGATTTGTATGTTAAAAACCCATTTTTGTAACTTTTATAATTGAAGTTTAGTTTGCTGTGTATATAAGTATATTTTATTTCTTGACAGTTTTACAGAAGTGTTTCTAGTGTTCTGAAGTTCAGTGTTTTTGCATGATCTTTTTCCATTACTATCCTCATTTTCTTTATATTTAAATCTCATTAATTTTTACGACTATATCACAGTTTAGCTAAATTTGGATCAATTTTATTTAGCATATAGTGGATTTTTGTCACTATCTCTTTAATTTTGCTCAATCATAAATCAGACACTTATTGAACATCATCAGAATTCCAGGCTTATTGTAGGTGCTACAAAGTTGTCTTGAATCACACCCTAAATACTTTCATTTGGTTTTCTTTACCATCTCAAATCTTATTAACTCCTTTCCGTTTGCATTTTGCTTGCTTCTTTGTTGCAATCCTTGCTCCAAATTACTCTGTTTCTACAACAGGTACTTTTCCTTGGGACTTTCCAATTTTGTCTTAATTTCCATGTTTTTTTTCTTCTACCATTTTTCTGAATCCTCCAGTTAATGAATCATCTTTTTTCATTGTCTTTCCATTTCTTTTTCTGTTTCCATTTCTAGCTTTTGTTCTTTCTACAAAGAAGTAAGACTTCATTCATGAACTATGTGGGGCACAATTTCTAGCTAAACTGGTGCAAATATTTTTCTGATGAATGTCTTCACCAACTTTATAATTTGTTTTTATTTTCAATATATTTTAAAATTTTATTTCTTGGCCAGTTCTGTTTTATGTTCATGGTCTTTGAACAGAGTTAAATTCCTTGGTCAACTATTTGTAAGATTCTTTGGCATGAGGAGACACATTTGAACCCAAGATATTCATCTCCTGCATTTTTACAGAAGGACTCTTTCTGCAAACATGATCTTTCTATGGATTTCTTTGTGTGACTCTAGCTATTCTGCTTCTCTGATCCAAAAGAGATCCAGAAGTACTTCAGTCAACAAGCTTTCTTAATCCTTGTTCTAACAAGCCTTATTGCAACTACAGGATAGTTTTGCATTTCATAATAAGCTGCACTCCTTTAGTGGTTTGGCTGTTGTTTTCTGGGGACTACAGTGGTTGATCTTTCTTGGCACTGGTGAATTATTTTTTTCTTATTTCTTTAAAAGCTTCTACCCAATTTCAATTCAAAAATCAATTCTGCTCAACTTGCTTTTGCAAATACTGCCTAAAATATGAAATCTAGTTAATATCTGTCAGATTTTGTACTGATCATGTAACTTTTGGGGTTTTTTCCCCATTTATTTTGAATTTCTATGATTTCCAAGAGAAAGGGAAAGATGATTCCGTGCAGTTATGCTTGTACATTTGGATAAAGACTTGGATCAAGATGTTTAATTCATCTCACTCTATAATCCAAATAAAATATTAGAGAGAGTGTTATAATCACTACTGTTTAATGAGATATGACCTGCTTTAATTATTTGTTATATAAAAATAGAGATGAGTAAAAGTGACAAAATTTAGGTGTGTTTAGGTTAGAGGACAGTGGCTGAGGCACAACAGATGATATATGGTATACTAAAGGGTGAAAATGTAGATTCCAAAACCTCCAGATTTATTAAATGTTTACTGCTGAAAAAATATTAGGTCAGCTAATATAAAAGATGATGTGGTAGCACTTTGGAAGGAAAATAATGACATCTAGAAGGCAAATAGCAAATTTAAATTCACATAATGCCAAGATTTTATTTCATTTGTATGTTTATTAGATTGTGTGATTCAGGAAATATTTCATAATATATCACTCTAGGGGGATAGACGATAGTTCATTTATGTGTAATAGTTACTGGTTGAATAATTATACCTAAAGGGCTGATAAATGGATGGTTTTAAACCTGGAGAGAGAACCCTGAGGTTATAATACCAAATTTAATTATTGATTTTATTACTACTTAACATGTTTTTTAATGATTTGGCAGAATATAAAGAAAGTGTGCTTACTTAATTTATAGAGAACAAAGGATTCTGTACAGTAGATAATACATTATTAAAAATAGAATTCCAAATTGTTATGAAAAGCCAAGTCATGCAACATATGTTTTAAAGTGATATATAATAATTTAAAACATTTAAGTTTAAAATTCTTTCCAATTGTTATAAAGCTGAAAAACAGGTTTGAAAAAGATTTATTGTGTCAAAAATACTTGGAAACACTACTTGAAACTAAGCTCCCTACTGAATGACATGATTTAATAATTGCTAGTATAAAATTAGATTTAATTTTAGTGTATCCAAATCTTGGTACCCTGTGATGATACAAAGTAGCAACCTGTAAGTTGGGGTATCCGCTAAATGGGAATAATCCCACAGCACCTGTGATTTATCAGACCATACTTACAGCAGTATTCAAACATCTATGTGGGAAACATGTATATTTATTAAGAGAGAATACAGGCTTTGGATCCAGTTTCCAAGGGGCTGAAACCCGGTTCTGTTACTACCTAACTGAGTGACACTAGACCATTTTTTGAGCTTTGTCACTCAAATCCTCAAATGTAAAATTAAATGAATAATGATGCTATCTCAAAGAGTTTTTGTGAGATTTAAACTAAATAATAGTACAAAAAAAATTAGACTAATCCCTTATACTTAGTAAATGCTTAATAAATGTTAGCTGCATTAATGTCTTGTACCATATTTATGAGATTTGAAATCAGGAAGAATAAATATAAAGCTAACTGGTTTGGTGAGAAATCTACAAATGCCCTCATGTAGAAATCAAATATTACTAATCTTGGAAGACTGATTTTATGTTTGGTGTTCAATTTATCTGGTAATTTTAATAATGCTAGTGAGAATAACAACATAAGTTCATTATATTTTTAAAAATGTGAATTATAAATTTCAAGTGAAAAGACAGTTATATACTACCTATATATTATGGAAGAAGTTATTCTCTTTGGAATAAGCATGGAATTACATATAGGTCATGCTTCATTGAAAACAAATATGTAGATACTTTGTAAGAACATTTATAATTCAGCATATTTGCTTTCTGTGTCCTACTTAAAAAAAAGCGATGGGCAAAATTTTTAAGTTCCTTAAGTTACGTATTTATAGAAATCTAACTTTACCCATCTCCACTTTCCCTATTTATTCACTTGTGGATTTTGGTTCCCTTCTGTATTTTCTTTCTTTAACAGCTAAGTAAAAGGTTGGGGGGTATAGTTATTGTGGTTAGGGAAAGGAGTTTGCGCTGAAGTTTTTTGTTGTTGTTGTTCACTTAAACTGCTGTTTTGCATTGGAAGATTATATTTTATGTCATAAGGAGTTCAAATTTCTGGCGACTTTTATTATTATGTTTCATGCACACTGTCAGCCCTCTGTATTTACAGATTCTACACTCACGAAACTCCATTTTTTATAAGGAACTTGAGCATCCATGGAGTTTGGTTCTAGGACCCACTGTGGATACCAATCTCCTGTGGAAACCAAGGAAAGACTATATTTTCCATATGTAGGTCATTTAGTTTTTGTGTCTACAGTCATTTTTTCCCCTTCTACTTCCACGAACAAGAATTTATGACTCCCTCACCAAGTAGAATTAAGTTATTTAGACATTTAGTTACAGAATATATTGTAAAGCAACATCATATTTGATAATTTTGCCCCTTTAAAAACATTTAAATAAAATTTGTTGTAATACTTTTGACCCAGTTCACTAGAGAAAATATTTATTTACAAAGCAAAAATTTGCCAAGGTTTAGACAAATTTTCTTGCTTTCAATAAACAGATGGTGGCTATTGTTGTTCTGTTAAGTCATGCTAATATAGCATCTTTTATTATTCAGGTGCCAGATATGTCTCTGACAGATGGAACATCAGTGTAGCTAATGTTGGGTGATATGAGCATTGCAAGCATGTTACTAATGTGTTAGCTGTGGCTTTGCCATTTGGAACCATAGAAGTCATCTTGGCAGCACCAGAGAGGCTATAATAATGGGCTGGATGTCTATGGCCAACCAAGCACATAGCTGTCAGTCATATTATTTGAAAGGAAGGTATATTCAAAACTTTAAAACTGGCTACTGTATGTTTCTCTTTAAACTTAACTCTGAATTTTGTCAAGTCCATATGCTTTATTCAGTTTGCCTTGTTGTTCATGTAACATTGAAGATAAGAGGACATCTGCTAACTTTGGCTCAGAATGCTACATGGACTTATCCTCATTCTGCTCTTGAAACAATTTTCTAACAAAAAAAAAAGTTTTTCAGGAAGCTGCAGGCAGAGTCAGTCATTTCTTATAATTCAATGTGTCTAAAATATCTTTTTTTAAAAAAATGATTTTTAGCGGGCTTTTCAGAATTACAATTGCAGGTTGTTTCCTCTCTGAAATCTCTGAACTAAATGGCCTCAAGCATGCTCCAAGAACAAGCTGCTCTTTGGCAAAAGCCATTTGACATTCATCCTACTTCCTGAAACTTGATTCATCTGGACTGTGACATCTCACTGAATTTAGCCAGAAGCTAGAGAATTTGCCTTCTAGCATTTTTTATGCACCTCCTGGACCTGGATATAGGTTTCTTTACCTTCTGACCTTCAGCTTCTGTTGAGGTCTTGTAGACTTTCTTCTGTTCCTGAGGCATATAAGAGCCATCTAGCATTGTGCTGTCGAATATGCTTTGTACTTAAGTAATATTGATTCCAACTGACATTCATAGAAAAAATACTAAGTCGTGCATGCTTTATCCTGTTTAGTAGGTTCATTCTATTTTTGTAAGATTAAAAGTTCAGATTACAAAAGAGGAGCTGGCATTTAAAGTTGGGAAAAAAACAAGTCCTACTTCAGCTACCATATTGAATTGTGCTGAATTCTATGCCCTATAGTGAATAGATAAATATGTTGTATTTTCATTGTCATATAGGGAAAGTTTCTTTTCAGATGTATGCTGGCTAGTCCTTTAGCAGTTTCTGGTTTAGTCTTCAATCAATGTGCTGAAAAACCCAAAGGAAAATATAAAAAATACATTCAGTGTTTAAGATATCAGAACTGGTTTTCTGGTGAAGTTATCTTTTTATTAGGAGGATGAAAAACTAGCAAAATATAATGGTAATTAAATTTTCATTAATAAACCACTATTTTAAGTACTCTAGAAAATTTCCATACTATAAAAGGTTAAAAATGTTCCAAATTGGATTGGTATATATTTCATAAACCTGTTGCCTTTCATACATATAACTAATTTTTAGATTGTTATTGAAATATATGTTTCTATATTATTTTATAGCATCTTTAGAAATTTGCTTAATTTCTTTACATTACTAAAAATGTCAGTAATTTTTATTAGCAAATGTAATTTATATCAACCCTCACTTTAGAGACATGATAATTTATTCTGTTCAATCTAAGTTTTCTGGAAAAGCATGCCTGACAATTGTTATTTTTGGTAAACATTTGCTTGAAATAGCACAGTATTTGATTTGCGATAGGTGAAACAGCTGTTTTATCTTCACAGAAAATGTTGCCAGAAAGAAATTGTATCCCTAAGGCACGGACTGGGTTACAGCTTTAAAAAATTAAATTAGCCCAGCACAAGTTTGCCTCCTTGTACCATGGCCCTCCACCATGGCTTCCTATTTGTTTGACCCAAACTCTTCTGTAGTTTATTGACAGTAGTATGATAAATCACAGTTTCTACTGGGTGCCACACCTGCTCACATGGTCTTAGTCTCTTTAAGGGGGCCAATAGTCATGGCTTCTCATGTAGGATTGTGAAATTGCTCTTTTAAAAGCTTAGAAATTGATGTTCTATGAAACAAACTGTTCTTAATCCAGGCAGTAATTCCTAGGGAGTTGTGACTCTTCTCTCAAAAATGACTACAGTTCTGAATATGAGGTTGTATCTATTCATCTTCTTGTTAGACTCACATAGTCATAAATAATACGTGAATGCAGGAGATGATAAGTATAACTATGGAAAGGTGGGATAGACTTTCTGATTTTTATTTATTAAAAATATTTTAGGAGAATGTTAATTTCTTAGACTTACACATCAATTCTTAAATGGCAACAGAAAATAACATTTTAATCTGAAACAATGTAATTAAATCTCATTTGATTTTCATTTATGTCATGAATTTACCTCAATTGTGAGAGGAAAAAAAATTTGTTACTTGAATTATATGTCCCAATCCTTTTACATACCTTAGACTACTGTCCAATTGAATTTTAATTATACCGTGTATTGAATTTATGGATAAATGAAAAAACTATATTATTTGAGATATAACACAGTCATAGGATAAAATTAAAGTCACTGTGGCTATTTGGAGAGGAATGTCATGATATCATAATGGAATATTAATCAAAATTTGATATAAAGCAAAAGGAGAAAATGAATAATGAGATGTCTGATAAATTGGCTTAAGTGAAAAGCCTGTGCTGTGATAAAAAATCATTATTCTATATTAACTAAGTAGAAAATATCTTGTATGTTTTTATATCTTACCTATTACTTAGTAGAAAGAGAAAATTCACCTTTGACTTCTCAAAGCATTGCTTAAGAATTGGATGCTCAAATTACATAAGCTGCATTATTTCAAAACAGTAAGTTTTCTACTAGTTTGTGTCATATTTATTGAATCAACCTTGTTTTTAATAAGTAAAAATAGAATTGCATTTCATAGTGACAGAGGTATGATAAATATATTAAACTAAAATTTTTAGAGTTTTGTAAGGTAAGAGGTCAAATGAATTGAGTGAAGTTCATGACTACTTTCAATGTACTTCTGTGCCTCATGATTTAACCCAGGGCTAATAATGTTATCCAAAGGACATTTTTAGAGTGCATTTTTGCTATTTCTTGGGTAGTTTGATTTTTTTTTTTTTGTCAGTGCTGTCACTAACATAATAAATCAATGTTACATGACACTTTTCCAGTGGTATATAACATAACTCTTCTTACTTTGTCTGGATTCAGAAGAAAGCTTATAGTAGATGAATCCCTTGCAGCCTGATTCATTTCTAGTATTGATTTCCAAAAGTCTAGAATAGAATGGCAGCATTTCAAGTTATTGAGCATGTAAAGAGTAATCTGCTTGAATTATTTTTTTATTCAGCCTAAAACTTGTTACTGAGGAGATATTACTGATTTTTAGGTTATAAAGGATTTATAAAAGCAAGAGTTAATTTTTTTTCCCCCAGCTTTTGGTCCTTCAGTTTGCTTAAGAACTAATGATAATTTTCTGCCTTGTGTGTGGATATGGGCAATAAAAATATAATTGTGTATCTGCTGTCACAAAGCATATCCTCAAAAAAACCTACATGAAATAATACAAAACTTCTTAAGCCCGTTTTATTTTCATTTTGTAATGAGAGAAGGAATTCTAAGCCATTTTGCTTTGTACTGTGTAGTTTCATTTTCATTAAAAAAAATTAATGGCATCCTTTCTTAATATTTATTTAATGAATATTAAAGTGTAGTAGATATTCTTAGATTTTTAGTTTTTATAAAGGTTTTCTATATATAATGTAAGACTCAAAGGACAAAATTTTAAGAATAACAACTGGGATTAAAAACTTTTTTTCAGGTTTCTATTTGTACCATGTTTACCTTACTGATCATATTGCTTAGCTTGACATTGTATTTTGAAAATATAGGTAAAATGATAAAATACCAGGGTAGTTAAATAGTTCATGCAGATCTTAAGATAACCAATTTTTCTGATCTTTTAGAGTAAATAATAAAAAGTTTCATGTCCTCCCCCCTCACCCAGGAAAGCTTTTTGTTTAAAGATCAGATTAGAGTATGTCATTGACATTTATTGAATGCTCACAATGGGCCAGTCTCTGTTCAGGTATTCCAAATTCCTAATTTTATTCAATTCCCGATAATTCTGTAAGGGAAGTATTATTAACCTTATTGTGCAGATGAAGAAATAGAAGTCCAGTAAGTTAACTTCACTTGCCCAAGCAGTAGTATACAACTAGTTAGTGGTAGAACTGTAATCTCAACCGTGATGTTTAGGACATTAAATTCCAAACTTTCCATTTTACCACACAATGGAAACAATAGATTTTCAAAGTAGTTTGTTGCTGTTTTTACTTTCAAATTTTGTTGCTTATGCTCAAAAATTAAATTACTGATATTCATCTCCATATGTATTGTCTGAAAGAAAACTGCCAGCAACATAAGGCCTATAAGTTGCTTTCTATTTTATTTTTTCACCAATAATCTATACATTGGAAAAGAAGATATTTCAGTAATGTGACTAATCATAAAATCATTAACATTAAATAAAAACAAGACTTTTGATGACAGATGAAGAATTCATTCTTTGGAACCAGTTTAAAATATACCATTTGGGGTATTGGATGACCTGTAATACAAATTATTGTAGTAGTTAGCAACATGGCATCTGGAGCCATGTTCGTGAGGTTTGAATCTCAGCTCTTTCACTTAATTCTTGATATTAGGCATGTGGCTTACATTTTCTATGCTTCAGTTCCCTCATTTGTAAAGTGGGGATCAAAAAGTAATCTCTTTCATAGGTTTGTTTGTTTGAGTACTATCAATAAATATCTTTATAGAATTTGTATATGAAAAAACCCTTTTAATATTGCCTCAGTAGTTGATAGCTATAATTAACTTTCAGTGCTATTCTCAGGTCAATTGATCCAACTGAAATTACTTTGTATAATGTATCAGTGTGTCCATATTGTCTATATTGGATAAAATATACTTACATAAGAGATTAAATGATATGAATACATTATTATTTGATTTTATTTTAAGAAATTTTAAAAAAATTAAAATAACAGAATTCTTCTTAACCTCAGTTGGAGAAATTTAGTTTCCATATGTATGACTGTATGCATCCTCAGGAATATGAAACATATTTATACAGATATAGTTAAAGCAAACCAAGGAACAGAACAAGAATAAGGTTAAAACAAGATTTAAAAAAAATTATTCTCTGAGGTCTCAGCAGAAAACATGCATAGTTAACAATATTCTCATACAAATAAATAATTGTGCCTGACAATATTCTTGTCTTTCAAGAATGTAGAATTTAAATACAATATATTAAAAATATGCATTGTCCCAGCATATTAAAGTATCTGGAACACTTGAAAGTAATATTTCTCAGTGCGTATTAATTAATTGATGACTTCGTTTATACAGTTGTCTCTTGATTTACATGAATCCCACCATTCTCTCAAGGACACTAAGGAGATCAGGGTGAGCAAAGTCATAGTATTTCCACTCTAAATATCAACACCTTCTCTCTGGTTCTATTCTCACTTATTTTTTCCTATGAACACTTAGACTTTAGTCTGGAAAATCAAATTATTTTCTATCATTTTTCTTACTTTTTATAATCAACTGCAATGTCATTGTTACTCAACCTATTAATTAAAATATTCCTGTCATAATATTTGATCATTTCAGTATTTATGTTGAGGTACCTGTGTCTCAAATTTTCTCAGTCTTTGAGTTTTTCAGGGAGCTTTTCCTCTACACTGCCTCACCAGTGATTTTTGTCATTACCAAGAATTCTACCAATATACTAGCCTCAGTTTTATGCATCCCACTTTCCAAGTAACTACCTTTCCATTTCTCTCTCACAAACACCTTGACTCCAAATTTTTTAGAACTTACTAGATCTGAAAATCTATTGATCCTAACCACATTCGTTCTGTTTTTTGTTACCCGATTCACATGTTCAATTCCCTTTCTCTCTCCTTCTGAAGTACATATCTGAAAAAATATCACCCTTATTAAATCCACTTTTCTACCTCTTCAATGGCTGAATATGTGCCACTAAATATGGTCAGAGAAGAAGGAAACACTACATTAACTCATCTTTAAATCCATTACTACCAGTAACTGCTGGGTCCTTAATGCTGCCTGATAATCTTACTATATTTTCTCATTTTCCTAAAGACCTTGATAAACTTACATATTCTACAAATTATTTTTTAAGAAACTAAGTCTTTTGGGTCTCTTATACAGATAATCTTTCCATCTCAAAATAAATGCAGTTTTATTTTTATTTCTTTCTTTATTATTCCTTTTGGTTAACTTGATGTACTGTCTAAGATCTCTAGTCCCCTGTTGCACAGAAGTGGTGAGAGAGGACATCCTTGCTTTGTACTCAATCTTAAGATCCCGTCCTTTAATTAACTCACTATAATTATCTTTCCCCCATACCATTCCACTCAAACTGTTACTCAGATAAACAATGACCCCTATTGTCCTAATTCTAATGGTCAACACTCGACCTTTTATTTGACCAATTTGTAGTACTTGAACACTGTAGGTACGCATTCCTCCTTTGACTTCACAATATCACACACTCCTGATTTTATTCCTTCCTTACAAGCTGCTGCTTTTTAATTCCTTTAGTTTTTCCTTCTTAACCCTTCAAATTTTTAATTTCACTTGCTTCAACACTCAGGCCTCATGATTCTTCTGTTCTCTATCTGGACCAGTTCTGTACATTTTCTACTGTAGTTTCATGGTTTATATATCACGTAAATACCGTAATATTATTTTTCCTAATTTATATATCTATGGAAGATCAATCTTGTAATGTGTAAATTAGTATATTTAACTGTACATTTTCTTTGATTTCTGTTAGGTATATCAAACTTAACAAGTCAAATTTAATCTCAAAATCTTCCCTCCAAAACTGGCTATTTTGCATTCTTCTCTTCATAATAAATAGCAACTCCACTCTTCCAGTTGCTCAGACCAACAAACTTGGAGTCATTTTTTATTTTGTCCATCATATCTCATAGCAAGCTCCTCAACAAATCCTGTTTACTTTATCTTCAAAACATACCAGAATCCAATACTTTTAAACACATCTGTCTTAATAAGTTGGTCCAAGCTACGATTAACTCTTGGCAAAATTGTCCTATAGCCTGAAAATGTTATCCATATTTCTGCCTTTGATTTTCCCCAATCCATTCCAAACATAGCAGCTAAGAAGATCCTTTTCAGAGAGTCATTCTTCTAACCATATTTCTCAAATGGCATCTTAGTTTCTTCAAATTGGAATTTAAAATCCAATATAAGGTTTTCAAATACTCTGGTCTCCCTCTCAAGTCTCTGCTTTCATTTCCTATTACTTCTCCCTTTGCTCATTCAATCCAGAAACAGGAGTGTCCTCTCTATTCCTCTAGTGTGGCAAATACATTACAACTTCAGTACTTTGTACTTGCTATTTCTGAGCTTAGAACATTCTTCCTTCTGATATCCATGTAGTTTGGTGTCTCATGCTTTAGGCATTTTTGTCAAATATTAGCTTATATTTGAGACCCTTCCTGATTATCCTTTTTAAAATAGTATGTCTTTAAAATATATGCCAAACATATATTATCATCTAGAGTGCTAATTTTTAAAATTGTTGTCAAAGAACATAATTCAAATGAATCAGTTTTAAAGATCTTATTGGCTTTGTTCAGTGATTCATGAATCAAGCAGCGTACAATCTAGTAGATAAAAAGAATCTCCAAAGGGAGAGTCTTGCAGAAGGGAGCAAGAACAAGGAAGTTATACTAGGCAAAAAGTGGATTTGTTATTGCAAAATTTCTTTATAGGTGATAAAACTTTGGTGGGTGGTGGTTGGTTAGCAGGTAGATTACCTAACTATTTTTGATGAGGTGATTCCTGATTGTCTAGCTAAGATTCCGTTTTTTGGGAGAGCCAAAACTGTAACTAAGTTAAGTTTTGGTTTGGTGACCTGGGGCTTTGCATAAGCAACTCCATTCTGGGCCTGTTTTCTTAACAATATTCTTCCTTCACAAGAAATGCAGCTAAGTAGGATAGCTTTTTATTGGCTCAATACTGTGTTCCAAGTGTATAGAAGTTTTACTGGCACAAAGAAAACACCTAGCGTGTGTCTTTGAATGTGTGGATGACTGAAAAAGAAACATTTTCCATTTTATTTTAAAAGCATTTTCTCTGTTATCTGAAATAACTTGTTTATAACAGATCAATGATTATTGTTATAGAAAAAGGTAATCAAAATGTAAAAAATTCCAATTGTATCAGAGTGAGAAAATCTTAAAAGTTTGAGAGAACTTTTATTGTGAGATGCATCATCAGATTTTTCCTTCTATTTCTAAATGGGATATTTTCATATGTGTAAAAATGATGATAGTAAAAGTGAGTCATTAGTCAAGAAATGCATGAATATATAAATACATAATCATTTAATATCCTTCAAGTTTTAAAAAATACATTTGAAATTGTATTGTCTTACTAAATAACAAAACAACTATAAATCATTGTGCTCCTATATTAATAATAGCTCCTATATTAATTAACTATAAATCATTGTGCTCCTATATTAATAATAGCTTGATCAAACTTTTATGTGGATGAGTGCATACATGGCAAAACAATTTTATTTGGACTTTGATAGCAACCATATCTTTTAAATTTTACTACAAATCTTTAATGCTAGAAACCATTACCTCAAGGTGCATAAGCCAAAAGCATTCATAATTTCTGCTAAAGTGATATGCATCCTCCTGATAATTGAATTCACAGCCACTTTTTCTGATCTAACCCATAATGTCCTTCAGTTGTTAGTTATAAAATATTAATGGTCTTGAAGGGACCTCCAAGATGGCAGAGGAGTAAGACATGGAGATCTCCTTCTTCTCCACAAATACATCAAAAATACATCTACATATAGAACAACTCCTACAGAACACCTACTGAGTGCTGGCAGAAAACCTCACACTTTCCAAAAGACGCCCTCAGGTGACCTACACACAGAGGCGGATCGAAATCCAAAGTTGAACCCCGGGAGCTCTGTGAACAAAGAATAGAAAGGGAAATTTCCCTGCGCAACCTCAGGAGCAGTGGATTCAATCCCCACAATCAATGTGATGTACCTGTTTCTGTGGAATAACTGAGTAGACAACAAATCGTCCCAAAATTGAGGTAGTGGACTTTGGGAGCAACAGTAGACTTGGGGTTTGCTATCTGCAACTGATTTGATTCTGATTTTTATGTTTATCTTAGTTTAGTTTTTACCACTTGTTATCATTGGTGGATTTGTTTATTGGTTTGGTAGCTCTCATATTTTTTTATTATTATTTTATTTTTTTATTTTAATAATTTTTTTTCTTTCTTTATTTGCTTCCTTTTCTTCTGAGCCATGTGGCTGAAAGGGTCTTGGTGCTCCAGCCTGGTGTCAGGCCTGAGCCTCTGAGGTGGGAGAACTGAGTTCAGGACATTGGACCACCAGAGACTTCCTGGCCCCATGTAATATCAGTTGGAGAGATATCTCCCAGATATCTCTGTCTCAATGCTAAGACCCAGCTCCACCCAACGGTCAGCCTGCAGCAGTGCTGGATGCCCAATGCCACACAACTAGCAGGACAGGAACACAACCCCACCCATTAGCAGAGGGCTGCCTAAAATCATAATAAGTTCACAGACACCCCAAAACACACCACCAGACATGGTCCTACCCAGCACAAAGACAAGTTCCAGCCCCACACACCAGAACACAGGCAAAAGTCCCCTCCATCAGGAAACCTACACAACCCACTGAACCAAACTTATCAACTGGGGGCAGACACCAAAAACAATGGGAACTATGAACCTGCAGCCTGTGAAAGGAGACCTCAAACACAGTAAGTTAAACAAAATGAGAAGAAAGAGAGAGAAATATGTGGCAGAAGAGGAGCAAGGTAAAAACCCACCAGACCAAACAAATGAAAAGGAAATAGGCAGACTACGTGAAAAAGAATTCAGAGTAATGATAGTAAATATGATCCAAAATCTTTGAAATAGAATGAAGAAAACAAAAGGAATGTATAACAAGGACCTAGGAGAACTAAAGAGCAAACAAACAATCATGAACAACACAATAAATGTCATTAAAAATTCTATAGAAGTAACCAATAGCAGAATAACTGAGGCAGAAGAACGGATAAGTGACCTAGAAGATAAAAGAGTGAAAAAAACTACCTCAGAGTAGAATAAAGAAAAAAGAATGAAAAGAATGGAGGACAGGGTCCAAGGTGTTGGGGACAACATGAAACCCACCAACATTCGAATTATAGGGGTCTGAGAAGAAGAGGAAAAGAAAGGGTCTGAGAAAATATTTGAAGACATTACAGTTGAAAACTTCCCTAACATGGGAAAAGAAATAGGCAATCAAATCCAGGAAGCACAGAGAGTCCCATACAGTATAAATCCAAGGAGAAACATGCCAAGACATATATTAATCAAACTATCAAAAATTAAATACAAGGCAAAAACATTAAAAGCAGCAAGGGAAAAACAACAAATAACATACAATGGAATCCCCATATGGTTAACAGCTAATCTTTCAGCAGAAGCTCTGAAAGACAGATGGGAGTGGCAGGATATATTTAAAGTGATGAAAGGGAAAAACCTACAACCAAGACTACCCAGCAAGGATCTCATTCATTTTAGATGGAAACATTTAAACCTTTACAAACAAGCAAAAGCAAAGAGTTTAACACCACCAAACCAGCTTTACAACAAATGCTAAAGGAACTTCTCTAGACAGGAAACACAAGAGAAAGAAAAGACCTACAAAAACAAACCCAAAACAAGTAAGAAAATGGTAATAGGAAGATACATATCAATAATTACCTTAAATCTAAATGGATTAAATGCTCTAACCAAAAGACCTTGACTGGCTGAATGGATACATAAACAAGATCCATACATATGCTGTCTACAAGAGACCCACTTCAAACCTTGGGACATATACAGACTGAAAATGAGGGGATGGAAAAAGACATTCCATGCAAAAGGAAATCAAAAGAAAGGTGGAATAACAATTCTCATATCAGACAAAAGAGACTTTAAAATAAAGACTATTACAAGAGACAAAGGACACTACATAATGATCAAGGGATCAATCCAAGAGAAGATATGATAATTGTAAATATTTCTGCACTGAACATAGGAGCACTTCAATACATAAGGCAAATGCTAACAGCCATAAAGGGGAAATCGACAGTAACACAATCATAGTAGGGGACTTTAACACCCCACATTCACCAATGGACAGATCATCCAAAATGAAAACAAATAAGGAAATGCAAGTTTAAATGACACATTAAACAAGATGGACTTAATTGATATTTATAGGATATTCCATCCAAAAACAACAGAATACTCTTTCTTCTCAAGTGCTCATGTAACATTCTCCAGGATAGATCATACTTTGGATCACAAATCAAGCCTTGGTAAATTGAAGAAAATTGAAATCCTATCAAGTACCTTTTCTGACAACAATGCTATGAGACTAGATATCAATTACAGGAAAAAATCTGTATAAAATAGAAAGACATGGAGGCTAAACAATACACTACTTAATAACCAAAAGATCACTGAAGAAATCAAAAATACCTAGAAATAAATGACAATGAAAACGTGATGACCCAAAACCTATGGGATGCAGCAAAAGCATTTCTCAGAGAGAAATTTATAACAATACAGTCCTACCTCAAGAAACAAGAAAAATCTCAAATAAACAACCTAACTTTACACCTAAGGCAATTAGAGAAATAAGAAACAAAAAAAAACCCAAAGTTAACAAAAGGAAATAAATCATAAAGATCAGATCAGAAATAAATGAAAAAGAAATGAGAAAACAATATCAAAGATCAATAAAACTAAAAGCTGATTCTTTGAGAAAATAAACAAAATTGATAAACCTTTAGTCACACTCATCAAGAAAAAAAAGGGAGAAGACTCAAATCAACAAAATTACAAATGAAAAATGAGAAGTAACAACTAACACTGCAAAAATACAAAGGATCATGAAAGATTACTACAAGCAACTATATGCCAATAAAATGGACAACCTGGAAGAAATGGACAAATTCTTAGAAAAGCACAACCTGCTGAGACTGAACCACGAAGAAATAGAAAATATAAACAGACCAATCACAAGAACTAAAATTGAAACTGAGATTAAAAATCTTGCAACAAACAAAAACCCATGACCAGATGGCTTCACAGGTGAATTCTATCAAACATTTAGAGAAGAGCTAACACCTATCCTTCTCAAACTCTTCCAAAATATAGCAGAGGGAGGAAGACTCACAGACTCATTCTATGAGGCCACCATCACCCTCATACCAAAAACAGAATAAGGTGTCACAAAAAAAGAAAACTATAGGCCAATATCACTGATGAGCATAGATACAAAAATCCTCAACAAAATACTAGAAAAGAGAATCCAACAGCACATTGAAAAGATCATACACCATGATCAAGTGGGGTTTATCCCAGGAATGGAAAGATTCTTCAATATACGCAAATCAATTAGTGTGATACACCATATTAACAAATTTTAGGATAAAAACCATCTGATCTTCTCAATAGATGCAGAAAAGACTTGACAAAAGTCAACACTGATTTATGATAAAAACTCTCCAGAAAGTGGGCATAGAAGAAACTTACCTAAACATAATAAAGGCCATATATGACAAACCCACATATAAAATCACTCTTAATGGTGAAAAAAGGAAACAATTTCCTCTAAGATCAGGAACAAGACAGTGTTGCCCACTCTCACCACTATTATTCAACATAGTTTTGGAATTTTTTAGCCACAACAATCAGAGAGGAAAAATAAATAAGAGGAATCCAAAGCAGAAAAGCAGTAAAACTATCACTGTTTGCAGATGACGTGATACTATACATAGAGTATTCTAAAGATGCTACTAGAAAACTACTAGAGCTAATAAATGCACTTGGTAAAGTAGCAAGATGCAAAATTAATGCACAGAAATTTTTGCATTCCTATACACTAATGATGAAAAATCTGAAAGAGTAATTAAGGAACCACACCCATTTACCACTGCAACAAAAAGAATAAAATACCTAGGAATAAACCTACTTAAGGAGACAAAAACCTGTATGGAGAAAACTATCAGACACTGATGAAAGAAATTAAAGATGATACAAACAGATGGAGAGATATACCGTGTTCTTGGATTGGAAGAATCAATATTGTGAAAATGACTATACTAACCAAAGCAATCTACAGATTCAATGCAATCCCTATCAATCTACCAATTGCATTTTTCACAGAACTAGAACAAAAATTTTCACAATTTGTATGGAAACACAAAAGACCAAGAATAGCCAAAGCAATCTTGAGAAAGAAAAATGGAATTGGAGGAATCGGGCTCCCTGACATCAGACTATATTACAGAGCTACAGTAATCAAGACAATATGGTACTGGCACAAAAACAGAAATATAGTTCAAAGGAACAGGATAAAAAGCCCAGAGATAAACCCATGTGCATATGGTCACCTTACCTTTGATAAAGGAGGCAAGAATATACAATGGATTATAGACAGCCTCTTCAAAAAGTGGTGCTAGGAAAACTGCACAGCTATAAGTAAAAGAATGAAATTAGAATACTCCCTAAGCCCATACACAAAAATAAACTCAAAATGGATTAAAGAAAGAAATTTAAGGCAGACACTATAAAACTCTTAGAGGAAAACATAGAACACTCTATGATATAAATCACAGCAAGATCCTTTGTGACCCACCTCCCAGAGAAATGGAAATAAAAACAAAAATAAACAAATGGGACCTAATGAAACTTAAAAGCTTTTGCACAGCAAACGAAGCCCTAAACAAGATGAAAAGACAACATTCAGAATGGGAGAAAATATTTGCAAATGAAGCAACCGACAAAGGATTAATCTCCAAAATATACAAGCAGCTGGTTCAGCTCAATATCAAGAAAACTAAACAACCTAATCCAAAAACGGGCAGAAGACCTAAATATACATTTCTCCATAGAAGATATACAGATTGCCAACAAACACATGAAAGGATGCTCAACATCATTAATCATTAGAGAAATGCTAATCAAAGTACAATGAGGTTTCACCTCACACCGGTCAGAATGGCCATCATCAAAAATCTACAAACAATAAATGCTAGAGAGGGTGTGGAGGAAAGGGAACCCTCTTGCCCTGTTGGTGGGAATGTAAATTGATACAGCCACTATGGAGAACAGTAGGGAGGCTCCTTAAAAAACTAAAAATAGAACTACCATATGACCCAGCAATCCCACTACTGGACATATACAATGAGAAAACCATAATTCAGAAAGACACATTAACCCCAATATTCATTGCAGCACTATATGGAATCTTAAAAAAAAAATGGTTCTTGTGAACCTAGGGACAGGACAGGAATAAAGACACAGATGTAGACAATGGACTTGAGGACACGGAGAGGGGGAATTGTAAGCTGGGACGAAGTGAGAGAGTAGCACTGACATATAGACACTACCAAAAGTAAAATAGACAGCTAGTGGGAAGCAGCTGCATAGCACAGGGAGATCAGCTCGGTGCTTTGTGACGGAGAGGTCATAAAGAGAGTTGAGGTAGGCTGGGTGGGAGTGAGACACGAGAGGGAGGGGATATGGAGATTTATGTATACATATACCTGATTCACTTTGTTATACAGCAGAAACTAACATAACATTGTAAAGCAGTTATACTCCAATAAAGACGTTAAAAAGATATTAATGGTCTCAATAAAAATGGAAACCAGAAGACAGTTGAAAACATAAATTGTCAAATTAGAAAAGCCAGTGAAAATGTAAATGCTTCCATACTCCAGGTATAAAATGTTTGAACATAATCTGTAGACCTTGAACAATTCATTTAACAATAAATTATTTAAAATATAGAAAATATTATTGAATTTTTATTTTTTCTTCAAATGTAAAGCACTGGACTATATATTTTCTGCTTTGTTTTCTAATCAAATGTGTTTACCTCATAAAACTTTTACGTGTTACCTTCTAGCATCTAAATTACTGTACTTACCAAAATCAACTTATAAATAGTAGAGAGAATAATTTCTAGTATTTTTCAGGTCCTGTCCTTTAAGTAGATTTACATTTCTGGAATGGTGATAAAACAGGGTATCTGGCAAACTATTTTGCTGTATAGGCTACTGTCATGTGGCTAATCCTTTATAAAATATTATAGAAAGAATAACAATGTGATTTTAGAATTTTAAAATATATTATAAACATTAGAAGACATTTGTAAACATGATCCATAGACGGTCTTTGGTAGCAAATTGTAAAAGATTTATTTTAAGAATTTCTTTGTAGCAAAATATAAAATCTCTTATAAGTTACTTGATTTACTTGTATTTGGATTCTTGGGTTGAGTGCCATTACATGAGTTATTAAAATGCTTTTTTTATCCATCATTAGTGATAGACTCACAGCACTTATTTGCTGCTGAATGTAGAAAAAGCACCCCAGGATATGGCACCTGTTATCTTGAATGGCATTTCTTACTTTCTCAGTAATTATGTGTGCACATCATATTTGCATAAGTGTCTTGATGACTTCTTCACTAATCATCAGGTTTAGATTGTTGGCCTGCTTGAGTTGTATTTCATCTTTTACCCAGAAAACTGAACACTTTATTCACAAAATGAACTTTAAAAGAAAAGCAATGTGATAGTTCTTTCTGTGCTGATCAACCAACTATTGTATAATTTCCTCAAATATTTATAGAAACCATTTGAGGAAAATCTTTAACTCAGAAATAAATGAAGGCATAATAACTGTAGTTCTATTTATTCCTCCTTTTTGTTATTGTTTAGAACATCAGTAAATGGCATTTTGCTCTTATGAAATACAGTCCATGGTATTGGTATTGTTAGTTTGAACACATTCACTCAAATATAATATGTCCCTTTGTCTCAAGAAAAAATAAGAAATTCTTATATGGAATATAATTTTAGCATAGCATGTCTCATGCAGTCTCTCAATATGCTTTTACTTTCCTATCATATTATGGAAAAGAAAAGCACATTAAGAGATACCATCAAATATAATGGTTCAACAGACAATTGATAACTAGAGTAGTGTCTGAATAAGTCTTTAGGGTGTGTCCATTTTCATGTGCTTTCTTTTATATTATTAATTCTTCTTGGAAGATCAGAAATTGGAGTCTTCAACTGGTGTTTCAATGAAAGTATGAAGGTCTTCTGATCTTCAATTCTAATAAGAGAATGATCATTTTAAATTAGATCACTCAAAAACAATTATTATAATATTTATAACTATCTTATACTAGGTATTAGCAAATGGTATCTCATTTAAATTTTAGGGCACAACTTTTTAGAGTCATATTTATGATAAAGACATGAAGATTCAGAGAGTCTTTGAAATTTTTACAAGGTCATAGACATCAATTCAGTAATGTGATCTCTGTTTGATATCACTATAGTTCTTACTATGAGAAATTCGTGTAATTTTGGATATTTTTAATTTTTTTAATTTTTATTTTATATTGGAGTATAGCTGATTAACAATTCTGTGTTAGTTTCCAGTGTACAGCAAAGTGATTCTATTATACATATACATGTATCTGTTTTTTCTCAAATTATTTTCCAATTTAGGTTATTACAGAATATTGAGCAGAGTTCCCTGTGCTGTATAGTAGATCCTTGTTATCTGTTTTAAACATAGCAGTGTGTACATGTCAATCCAAAGAATGGCAAAATAACATGTGTTAAGTACTTTTATATGTGTAATATATTGTGTTTAGTCATGATAAACCTGAAAGTTAGTAATTATTTTTTAAATTGCATAAAGTAATATTCTAAAATATTGTTCAAATTGCACAGGATCACACTTTGATAAATGGTTGACCCAGAAATAGGACTTAGTTATTTCTGGTCCCACAACAAAATCTTTTTCCTGTTCTTTACTGTCTAATTTGTAGTGTGTTGGTGCTAATTTGTAGTGTGTTGGTGCTCAAAATGGTTTACACACTAAAAGATTTTCAAGGAACAGAAAATACCTATACTGTTCTATCTTTGATTAAATAGTGAAAATTTAGCAATTTACCTTAACCATTATTTACAGATGTAACTACAATGTAATGTAATTTTATAGAGGCTTTGTGCTCTCTTCACAAATTATATTTGAAGTCCAAAATAGCTTAAGAAGAACAAAAGAAACTTCTGAGCTCTCTACCATGTCATTGTCAAATTAGTGGGGTACAGTTAATTCTAAATTTTGACTGTTCACAGCATTCATTCAGTGTGAGTAAATTAATAAAAATTATAGGGTGAGTTTTATTAGTATAAATTATCAGCATTTATATTAATATACAATGCTGAAAAATAGAGATTGGTGTTGGTGTAGGTTTTATTATATTAATATCCAGTGTACCATTTGGTAATAAAATGAATGCTTTTCTAAGTTTCCTCCATATTTTAATGGTGAATAATATATCAAATAAGTTTCTTAAGGTCAAATCAAAGAGAAATAGGTACTATGGATAGCTAAATAGGAAAGATCTGGTCTTAACAGCAATAGGTTATAAACAGAAATGGCACCTTTTTTCACAATTACATGAATCATATTTATAATTATACATATATAATTTCCTTATTAACTATATCTCAGAGTGTTTCTTATAAAATTTAAATTATCTTGAATTTTAAATCATTTTTAACTCCAATATTAAAGAATTAAATTAAATACTCTTAGTTAATTATAGTTAATTAAGGGTGACAGATCAAAAACAAAGCATCTGTTCCTAAATACTGTGTTTTCTTTAATACTTTTGTATGTCATTATCAAGAAACGGTTACATGGAAAATGACTTAATTAGTTTAAACATTATATAAGCAAATTCATAACTGTAAACTAGAAGAAAATACTCTCATTTATATTAACATTGTACTTTCAAGTTGATTTTATAATATCTCACCACAAATCTGTTTTCAATAGAGTATTCATTTTTATGATAGTGTAAAATTGTAGCTGGACAGCTTGGCCTCTTATGGAGCCAATCTATGACACTTTGGGGTTTGGATGGCCTAGAACATCAAAACACACCTTGCATAAAAAGCAGATTTTCGGGCTTCCCTGGTGGCGCAGTGGTTGAGGGTCCACCTGCCGATGCAGGGGACATGGGTTCCTGCCCCGGTCCAGGAGGATCCCACATGCCGCGGAGCGGCTGGCCCCGTGAGCCATGGCCGCTGAGCCTGCACGTCCGGAGCCTGTGCTCCGCAAAGGGGAGAGGCCACAACAGCGAGAGGCCCGCATACTGAAAAAATAAAAAGCAGATTTTCATATGTCAGAGAAGATACTATTTTTTATTATAGAATTTTGAATGTAAATTACTTTTGTATACTGGCAAAACACAATATTTGGGACCATTTTGTTGCCCCAGTTAAAATGGTTATTTTGTTTTTCAGTGTTATGTTGGCAAGGGGATGGAGATTTTTGCTTACTTGTACAATCTTTCAGATAGTAAGGTAAAGGAGGTTTATATAGAAAAGTGAGTATCTTTTTTTTTGTAACAAACTGGAACTTTATCAACGGCAACCTTATAATCGTTATTTGATAGCCCCAATTTGACAGCGTGTTTTAATGCACTTGATTTTTAATGATCTCACTGATTTATGAAGACAAAGTACAGAGTGCATTGCTTACCTAATCTTTCTCTGAACCCATTCCAGACTGCTGTTCCTTAAGGAAATGGTATTTTTAACTTTACAATGAGCAGGTCTCAATTATCTGCTACCATTAAGGAAGCATTAAGTGGAATATGATTTTTGTTTGATGTAAATCTTTATAACTTCTATGATGTAACATTTTTATTAATTGTATATTTCACTAGCACATTCTTCAGAACACTGTGAAATTATAGTTAAGTACTGGAGTGTGCTTAACAAGATCCTTCAAATGTTCTTCTATATTCTTGAAGACAAGTATGAAAAAAATAATTTCAATTAATATGTAAGAGATGAAGGTGACCTCAATAAGTTGTAAAAATTCCACTTCAAACTTTTAAATGGAGTTATTTTTGAGCAATTAAAATGAGACCTTCCCACCTGCACCCCATATTTTAGACAGTCCAGCCCATGATATCTTGGTATTCAGATGAAGTTTTCTCCAGGGACAGAGATATTATTGGTTTCCTAAGAGACAGATGTCCTTCATATATTTCATGTTAATGAGTAGGGTGAGTTGAGTGGAATCATTTTAGAAAGGGGATCAATTTTGATAAAAATTGAAGCATTATCATAAAAGCTACGTTTCCCTGACTGCAGTGTGAAATATCCTTATTTGAAATACATATTTGATTTAGCTAGCAGTTGCTCCCTGCCTTCCAATATGAAATACTCCAACTTAAAGGTTAAAGCGAATTTTAAACACATTAAAATACCACATATTACATCATGATGAGAATATTAGTCAAATTCCATTATAATTTTATAACAAAATTAATTAGTCATTTACATCAGAAAAAAGTAATATAGTTTTATTGAACTCTTACCTGTATGATACATGATGTATTCACACCAGTTTTTCATTTACAGTCAAATATATTATAATTTATAAGGAAAATAAGTAAATAGTCAACATGAAATGGCCATAATTCTAAAGGATAGTAATTATGTATATTTGAAAACAAAACTCAGAAATTCAGCATTTTGATGTTATGGATTAGAGTAAAAAGAGTAAAATAATATAGGGTACAATAATACAAAATAGGCATTGTAAGAAATGCAAGGCCAATATTGGGAAGTGTGTGGAATATTCAACAAAATGGTTTGTTAAAAGAAAACAAATTGGTTATGAGAACTTTAAAAGCTTGACATTTAAATGGTTACATCTGACTACTATTCTTCCTTCTGGGAAATTTTGTATTTTCTCTTGAATGTATCTGAGATATAAGTAAATTAGTGAAAACTTAGTTAATGGATACAGTTATCGAATTATAGAACATTAACTCCTTAACATTCTCATGGGTAAAATAATTAGCAGACAATAAAAATCATTTTCTTTTCAAGCTATACTCTATACAAAATAGAGCTAGGAAAGGGCATTCATATATTTTATATAAATTTTCCACTCACATACATTCCCGTACATGTGTGTTTACAAGGATAATTTTGATGATACTACTAGAGGAAATGCAAAATTTGCCTCTTTAATAGAGGAAGATTGATTAGATTACACAGCCTCATTTTAATAGAATGATGGTTTTATAAAGTCAAATTACTGAATAGTGGAATCAGTCCTAAGAATAATTAAAATATTAAAATAGATTGATTTAATTATTAATTAGTCAGGTTATAATCATTCACACCTGATCAAAATTGTACAATATGTAACTAAGTCCAAGCTACATAATTCAATTCCAATGATAATAATTATAAAGCTAATCTTTTTCTATTTTTTACACTAATACTAACTTTTTGAAATCTTTAATTTGTGCCAAGTAGTGTTAAAAATATTTCAATAAATTCCCTCAACCTGTCTCAATATTCCTATAGATAACTTGACTAGTATCTCACAATCAGGAAATAACAGAGCTGGAATTTAATTTCAGTCTGTATTTTCAACCACTCTCATTGAATAGTATGCAACTATAATTTATATCATATTTCCCAGTCAGGTCAACAGTGACAAAAGGGTTTATAAACCTCAAGATCTACTTTAATTGTGCACCAAGAAAGAAGCTGGATGTTTAGAAGGCTTATTCTCATTATAAGTATGAATAGAGTGCTTGTCACTATGTTTCCCAGAGAAAATAGCCTGAAACACCTCAAAGATTTGTCTACATAGTTGGGGCACTATTTAGGGTCATAGAATAAATACTTAAATACTACATATAGAATAGCTCCCAAATATAGTGTGTAAAGAAGAACTCTACATGTAGTGAACCATATTTTTGAAATTAGCATACTAAATTAAACTGCTTTGCAACTTATTGTAAAAGAAGAGTTGTATTTAAAGAATATATATCATCATCAAGTATTAGTCAAATTATCAAGAAATCAGCATATTTTTGTGGAGGAAGTATTAATACTTTTCACTAATTCATTTGCTATATAAACAATTATTTAGTGCCAAATATGCTTCAGTCATTTACTAAATATCACAGATATATACAGTGCCCCTAAAATACCCACATTTCTGCATATTCCTCCAGCCTCTTTGAAATTGGGCAGGGCCATGTATCACTTCTGAGTGAAATTACTTACAGTCACAAAGTGACAACTCTTTCATTATATTCCCTTCTGGGAGATCTAAAAGCAACCATTGATCTTACAGGACTGCAAAATGAAAGCAGTCTAGATTCATGAGTAATTGATTGGAATAATGTAGTTCTAAAGATCCTTCTAATTCTCAGAAGACCTCCATGAGTATAAAATATTTGTTATATTTAACCACCGAGTTTCACAGTCAATTTGATACTGTAGCATATTGACTTATGTTAAGTGATAAAGTGATATACATTTGGTAAGGGAAAAGACAGATATGGTTTCTCCCCACATGGATCTCATAACTGGCTGTAGAAGAAAGACAATAATCAGAAAAATAAAGGATTCAAGTTCATCTTGCCCTGTGATTATATCAATCAAGTTTTGGCATAGTAGAATAAACTATGTATGCCTGTAAAAATACTACATACACATACACATATGGTATCTATGCACAAACATATATTTAACTATTTTATAAATCTATATAATCCATATATATTTAAATCGTTACAATTGTTGGCTTATACAATTGTGGGGGCTGGCTAAGCAGGTCTGAAATCTATAGGTCAAGCAGTCAGAAGGAGATTACAGGGAGGCTCAAATGCCACAGTCATGAGCTGAATTTGTTGTGCACAGGATTTCTTGTCCGTCTCAGGGTAGCCTCAGTTTTAAGGCCTTCCAACTGATTAAGTCAGGCCCACTCAGATTGTTCTGGATAATCTCTTACTTAAATTCAACTCAGGGCCTTTAATTACATCTGAAAAATCCCTTCACGGCAACACCTAGATTTGTGTTTGATTGAATAAATGGGGAATGAAGCCTCTCCAAGGTGACAAGTCAAAAGTCATCACATTGATTGTGAAATTGACAGTGACTGAAATATTTAGAGGGTTTCCTTTACTAGGGTATTCAGGAAAGGTCTTTTTGTTAATTCACTCATAGTGATCTTTCATTCTAGTCCCAAAAGACATGGTTAAATCCTAAGGCCCTGGAAATTATCTGCCAATGTTCAAAAGCTCATTATATACATGTTTCTATGTTCTCACCTTGTAGTGAGTAACAAACTTCATGAAATTTAAAAAAGCCCAGTCAAGATAGAGTACAGTGAGTGATGTCAGAATGGGAGGGGATGTATTTGGGGAGGTAGTTGGATAGGAGAAGCAGATCATTTAGGTTTTTTAAAAGTAATTGAAAGAAATTTGCCCTTTTTTCTGTAGTGTAAAATGCTGTTGGTCAATTCTATAGGGTTTTATGAGCTGACTTGTTTTAAAATGATGGCTCTGGAAAATGTGGAGAATAGTCTGTATGGAATAAAGATGTAAGTAGGGAGATCATTTAGGAGTGTGTTCCAATATTCTAGGTAAGAGACGATCATCATGGCTTGGTCTAGGATGATAATGTGGAATAGTAATAATTAGTTGCATTTTAAATATTTTGAAGGTAGAACATATGGAATTCACTCATAGTTTGGATATTGTACATGAGAGAAAGAAGAGCCAACTATAACTCCAAGATTTCAATTTTAATGACTGTAGGCAAATTATTTTCAAAGATGATATTAGAGGTCAGGTCCCAGAGTGACACTATTTTTTGCTGTTTATCTGGACAAATGACTTCTTTCTAACCTTAAACCCTGGATCATATGAGTGAGGTATGCAGTCTCTATCTAGCTTTGTTCAGCAAACTTGATTCCAGCTTTCTGCCATGCGGTTGTGGCTCCTCTTTCTGGCCAGGCATTAACATCACATTTCAGCAACCCACATCCATGCGAGGACTCTACTCTAATTTCTTAATGTTATTGTGTACATGTGTTTTAAGGGAGAACTTTGCATTCCTGGCCTACAGTTTTTCTTCCCTTTCTTGTTTTCAAATGAGGTTGTAACTTTTGTAATTGTTTCTATATTTTACTTACATATTACTAGAAATCAAACAGAAGGGCTTAGTCAACTGCCAGGTCTTAGGATGACAAATATTTTTTCCCACCTTTAAAATTCTTTATAACTCTGAAGAGCACTTATTCTTTCCATGTTGCACTGAGGAAACTTAGGCTTTAGGAAAACAACCAGGACTATAACAATTAACTGCAAGTTTTATGTTCTACTAAGCAATGATGAGGTACATTCTTAACTTTCATCCATTCTGGTAACTGGCTGTGCTTTAGCTTTTAATGTAGATACTAAGACCATTTCATGATAGTAAAGAGAAATGAACAGTTTATTCCTGGTTGCATATAGTACAATGTAAGATCATCATCTCTAAAGATCTAATAGTAAAACATGCAGAAAGATATAGTCTGCTTTATTTATTAATGATATGTTCCAACCAATATAAAAACTGTGTTTTATACACTTAGAAAAAAATTAAAACTTGGATTTAAAATCCTCAAAAATGTTGCATATTATTAATTTTTCACTATTCAGTTTTTTACTTAAAATATATTTTAAGGGCTTCCCTGGTGGCGCAGTGGTTGAGAGTCTGCCTGCCGATGCAGGGGACATGGGTTCGTGCCCCAGTCTGGGAGGATCCTGCATGCCGTGAAGCAGCTGGGCCCATGAGCCATGGCCGCTGAGCCTGCGTGTCCGGAGCCTGTGCTCTGCAACGGGAGAGGCCACAACAGTGAGAGCTCTGCAACGGGAGAGGCCACAGCAATGAGAGGCCCGCATACCGCAAAAAAAAAAAAAAAAAAAAAAAAAAAAAATTTATATTTTATGTACAAAATTTAGAATTATATTTATCATTATTTTATAAAATAATCATATAATATGCATATTTTTAACAAAAATACCTAATTGCCATGCTTTTAACTGAATATACATTATTTTGTAACATTATCCTATTATTGAATCAGTCTCTTCAATATTTTATATTCTAACAATACTGTGATGCAGATACCATAATATACTACAGTTGACTCTTGAAAAACATGGGGGTTAATCTGAGTATATTTTATAGTCGTCCTTCTGCATCAATGGTTCCTCCACATCTTCAGATTCAACCAACCATGAACGGTGTAGTACTGTAGTATTTACTGTTGAAAAATTTCCCCATTTAAGTGATCTATTTAAGTGGATCTAGGTATTTCAAACTCACATTTTTAAGGGTCAAATATATATTCTATGAGGGAAATGGTGAGAGAATATAGAATTAAATAAATGAGATTGCTTTCAGAAAAAGAAACAAAAAACCAAAAATCAGAAATAAAATCAATGTGGCTTGCCATCTGTAGATGAAGTCAAAGTGTTACAAGGCAGTACTGAACTGCCAAAAAAAATCTTCAGGAAAAAGAAATTAGAGATACCATGCTCCCAGACTTCAGGCTATACTTAAAGCTACAGTAATCAAAACAGTGTGTTACTGGCACAAAAACAGACCCATAGATCAATGGAACAGAATAGAAAGACCAGAAATAAACCCATGTACCTGTTGCCAATTAATCTATGACAAAGGAAGCAAGAATATACAATTGGAAAAAGATAGTCTCTTCAATAAGCTGTACTGGGAAAATTGAATAGCTACATGTAAAAGAATGAGATTAGGACATTTCTTCACACCATATACAAAAATAAGCTCAAAATGAATTAAAGACCTAAATGTAAGACCTGAAACCATAAAACTCCTAGAAGAGAACATTTGCAGAACACTCTTTGATATAAATCATAATAATATTTTTTTGGATCTGTCTTCTAAGGCAAAAGAAATAAAAACAAAGATAAACAAATGGGACCTAATTAAACTTAAAAGATTTTGCACAGGAAGAGAAACCATCAGCTAGATGAAAAGACAACCTACAGAGTAGGGAAAATATTTGCAAATTATGTGACCAGCAAGGAATGCTTGCATACTGTTGGTGGAAATGTAAATTGGTATAGGCACTATAGAAAACAGTATGGAGGTTCTTGAAAACATAAATATAGAAACTATCACATGATCCAGCAATTCCATTCCTGGGTATATATTTGGAAAAAACAAAAACACTAATTTGACAGTATATATGTGCCCTAGTGTTCATAGCAACACTATTTACAATAGCCAAGACAGGGCAGCAACTCAAGATTCTATCGACAGAAAAATGGATAAACATGTGAGATTATCTATCTATCTATCTATCTATCTAAAATGGAATATTATGCCACCATAAAAAATCATGGAATTCTACCATTTACAGCAACATAGATGGACCTAGATATTATTATGCTTAGTGAAATAAGTCAGTCAGAAAGATAAATACTGTACGGTATCACTTATATGTGGAATCTAAAAAAATAATACAAACAAGTGTATATAAAAAAAGAAACAGAATCACAGGTATAGAAAACAAACTAGTGGCTATCAAAGGGGAGAGGGAAGTGGGGATGAGCAAATTAAGGGTATGGGATTAAGAGAATCAAACTACTCTGTATAAAATATGTAAGCAACAAGGATATATTGCATAGCACAGGAAATTATAGCCATTATCTTGTAATAACTTTCAATATTGTCTGAATAAAATATGGATAGCTTATACAAATTATTTTGTGAATGTAGTTTTAATTATTTAATTTATGTTTATTTTCTAAATTAGAGTTTAATTTCTCATATAATTCTCAGTGAATATGGCTTAATTTACATTACTTTGGATTTTATTTCATGTGGTCTGAATTTCACCTTGTTGAATGTTACACAAAATAGTTCATTTTACCATTATAGTCTTCCAAACTATAGCCAGAATTCTCAGTTTTCAACTTAAAATGCCATTTGGCCAATAAGGAACAGTTGCCCTCTTCCAAAGTTGACAGGCTCAGTTTTTCCAGGACCAATATATAGAAGATGGGAGAAATTGAAAATCCAAAGAGGATTCTTTACTCTGACAACTGCTTCTCAAATAGAAGTAGATTGATGGGGGAAATTTATATTCACCCTCTGATAAGATAGTCCATCTGTCATCACAATTGGTTTATAACTATTCAGAAAGTAGTATAGAACACAGAGCTAGATGTAAATTCATCTACTATGTGATATATTTTTTATTATTTTTTGAATATGTAGAGCCTAGCGTACAAGGCATTTCCTAATTAAGAAATGTAATAACATTAAGGTAAGCCAAGTAGAGATCTTCTCTATTGCAAACATATTTAAATGAAAACAGAATTGCAATATCAATATCAAACTAATAATATGATGTAATTTTTTGTTAACAGACTGAAGTAGGTGATTGAAAAAATAGGGCAGGAACTTTATTGTCTTTTCTTTCTTCAGTCTTCAGTAGTACTCAGTCTATTTGATTTTCCATCTATTGATTTTTCCTCTACTGTCTCTGACTATGCATCTTCTGTTGTTGTCTCTATATCTGGAGAATCACAGCGTTTGCATTTTTGGCCTTAGCAACTAATTCATACTAAAACTACAGTGATAATGATAAGTAGAATCTTTTATGTTGTTCTGATTCTGATCCTAACGGTGATATCAGGATAACACATAATTTTATGGTAGCACAAAACACCGTATAACTGGGGATAAGAATATATTAATACATATTTATCTAACTTGTTTAGTTTTTAGGAAGAAAACTATTATGTTCTTCATCGAATTTTTCTTTCTCAAGTTACCTGTGATTTGAGAACCATAATTTCCAATTTGGATGATTGTGTTATACTGAAAAAAAAAAGGGAAAGAAAGATAGAAAAGAAAAAATAGAACTTGACAATTTCAATAAAATATTGTGTTTAAATAAACTCTTGTTCCCTAGCACAGTAGGGATAGATCCAAAGAAATGAGTAAATTGGGCTATGAGAAGCATCAGCTATTTTCTGTGTGTGTGTGAAAATTATTATAGAAAACACAGTTTAGATCTACAGCCAGAGAAGTCACTAATTCTGTGATTTCTGAAGTAAATTTAATACCATCTCTTCCCCCAAACCTCTCTGCACCTCACCCCTATTACAATTCTTATTTGCAGACAGGGAGAACTAAAAGATAGAACTCTGAATAAGCTGATCCAGGCAAGATCAGTTTCTTCAAACCAAAGGCACCAGCTAAACATATCAGTTCTCTTATCCTGGGAAAGACTGACCAAAACACTGTTCTTGTGGAGTTTATATCATAATGGAATTAAACTTTGACAATGATGGTTAATTCTCTCTCATTCCTCATTCTGTGATTGCTTACACACGCTGGAACATTGCAATAACTATATAGAAAGAGATGAAATAAAAGTGTTTTAAGTAAATTCCTATTTTTTTTTCATCAATGAACAATATTAGTTTCTAAGTTTGGGGAATGTATTTGTTGAGTAACGTGTGAAACACGCCACAGGATTTTGTATTCTTTACTCAACATGTATCACACAATGTATTATTTTAAATAATCAATCTCCTTTTATAAACCACATGTTTTCTGCACAGGATTTATAATCTCCCCAACAATCCTAAACAAAATTCTTGTTTTCCCCAATTTACTAATGAGATAAGGTAGGCTCCAGCAGATAAGTTATTTATTAAGAATCACCAGGCTCTATGGATCACATGGTAGTTCTGTTTTTATTTTTTCTGGAACCTCCAAACTGTTTCCACAGTGGCTGAACCAATTTACATTCTCACCAGCAGTGTATGAGGGTTTGCTTTTCTCCACATCCTTGCCAACATTTGTTATTTGTTTTCTTTTTTGATGATAGCCTTTTGACAGGTGTGAGGTGATATCTCATTGTGGTTTTGATTTGCATTTCCCTGATGATTAGTGATGTTGAGCATCTTTTCATGTGCCTGTTGGCCACCTGTATGTCCTCTTTGGAAAAGTGTCTATTCAGGTCTTCTGCCTATTATTTAATCAGGATGTTTGTTTTTCATTGTTGAGCTGTTTATATGTCTTGAATATTAATCCCTTATCAGTCATATCATTTGCAAATATTTTCTCCCATTCAGTACATTGCCTTTTTGTATTGTGAATAGTTTCCTTTGCTGTACAAAAACTTTTAAGTTTAATTAGGTTCCATTTGTTTATTTTTGCTTTTATTTCCTTTGCTTTAGGAAACAGATCTAAAAAAAGATTGCTATGATTTATGTCAAAAGTGTCCTGCCTATGTTTCCTTCCAGGAATTTTATGGTTTCAGGTCTTACATTTAGAGCTTTAATCCATTTTGAGCTTATTTTTGTGTATGGTGTTAGAGAATGTTCTAATTTCATTCTTTGACATGTAACTGTACAGTTTTCTGATCACCACTTATTGAAGAGATTATCTTTTCCCTATTGTATATTCTTGCCTCCTTTGTCATAGATTAATTGACCATAAGTGCATGGGTTCATTTCTGTACTCTCTGTCCTGTCTTTTTTTGTGCCAGTACCATACTGTTTTTGATTACTGTAGTTTTGTAGTATAGTCTGAAGTCAGGGAGCATGATTCCTCCAGCTCTGTTCTGCTTTCTCAAGATTGTTTTGACTATTTGCAGCTGTTTGTGTTTCCATACAAATTTTAAATTATTTGTTCTAGTTCTGTGAAAAATGCAATCGGTATTTTGTTAGGGATTGCATTGAAGCTGTCGATTGGGTAGTTTGGTCATTTTAATAATACTGATTCTTCCAGTCCAAGAACACAGTATATCTTTCCATCTGTTTGTGTTGTCTTCAATGTCTTTCATCAGTGTCCTATATTTTGTGGATTACAGGTCTTTTATCTCATTAAGTAGGTTTATTCCTATCCAAAATAATTTTAATTTTTTTGATGTGATGGTAAATGGGATTATTTATTTAATTTTCTTAATGATCAAAGACCAATGGTTGACAAAATTTTAAGAAAATTATTGTTTTGTTTTTAATATCAATGATTTCCAATGTGACTGTCCAGGCTAGGAGAAAAAACTTTTAAGAAAATACCAAAAATACATGAAAAACAGTAATAACAGAACCAAACCAAAATGTAAATAAAAGTCAGGTTTTTCTGGCACTTTTGTCTTTGTACTGATAAGGCTATTATTATTCTCCTGCATACTTGATTTTGATTGGCTATTAAAAAAATTGACCTATAACAGAAATTGTCTATAATAAACCATAATCATAAGGGCTAGGCTCACATAGATTAAATTCTGTTATTATTGGAAACCTTATCTGGAAGTCTGGGCTATCATAAGTCTTCCTCATTAGGTGGTTTTGAGAATCAAATAAGATGATTGTGCTGGTGCCATGTAAACTATGGAGCACTTACATCTCTGGGCTATCATGACAAGGGGTCGGGGGGGAAATGGTGGTACTACAGTCATCATGGCCTGGAGTCTAACATTCTGGTTTATCTTTTGTCTTATATCAAATAAATCCTATAATATAGGTGACCTCATAATAATAAATCATAGAATTTCTTCCAGTGATTTTTTTTACCATGAAGTCGTTTATGAGCAAGTTTGAATTCAAAGGATTAATCAGATGTGAATTGTATCTGGCAGATTTTGACAGATATCTGGACTTGAAAATACATGCTGCAGGTGATGTACATCTACATCTAGAGAAATCATTTTTTACATCTTATATCTAATAAGTGAAAAAGAGCAGAATCATTAGTAAATTATCCTCCCATTATAGGATAATTATTTAATTTGGGGGGGAGGCAACATGAGTTCTTTAAAGTTGGTAAGAATGAAATTACATTATTTATTAAAACTTTAAATGAATAGATATATTAATCTAATTTATTTAATATCTTTAATTTAGAATTAAAATAAATTGCCACCAAAAGTGTACCTTGCTATTGTCTCCCCTCTCGCCTCTCTCTAGGCTGTTAACCAGCTATGCATGTATTTCAAAATAATCAGAGTTTTCTTCTAGAAACAAATAGTTACAAAATTTATTATCCTAATTAAATGAAGAACACATAAATATATATATAGTGATTTCTTTTTCTGAATTCCAAACTTCAAGTAACACTGAAGAGTCCTGAATTATTTACTTTCAAATAAAAAGGCATTTTACTTTCCCAATATAAAGAAAACTAAATTGTTATCATTCTTTTGCTTTATTCAATAAGATATTCTCTTTACTCTGAATCACATATTTAAGGTCCTATAAATAGGAGATAAATTATGTTTACCAAGAATCATCCACTAAAAATTGATAGACTTTCAAATAAATAGAAAAAAGGCAAATTCTTCACTATAGGAAAAAAACATGATTAAAGGGAGATAAATGACAAAAGTAGTTGCATTAGAGTAAGGGCAAGACCCATATTCTACTTAATCCCACCTGGAAGAGAAACATCCAAAACCAAAAGGTAATTCTTATAAGTTCCTGAAATAACATTTGCTTGTTTTGAGGACCTAACATTATGAATACTGGTATATATGTGGTTAGCACAAAATACCTAAGTTTTATTATTAAAATTTAGAAATTAGTTACATCTAAATTTTACTGAATTTAGGCATCCACAAATACAGTAGAAAAATGTTCTTTAATAAAGTGAATAAATGATTAATTGTGTATTACAAATTAGAAAAATAAAGTTCACTTCAATCGGCAGTTTAAGTTATTTTGTCATCTAAGTATAGTGAGCAATTACAATAAATATAAGCACTGATGAAAAAAATTGTATTTGCAAAGTGCTCATTTGCTTAATGTGATTCTTAAATGTATGTTGTTTATATGTGCACACAGATTATACAGTGAAGACTAATTGGCAAAAGAAGATAGTAACTAAACCATTCCTTAAAATCCACACACACAAAGATACACTCCTTAAATGGCTCTTTATCATAAGACATATCTTGAAAGTTCAATGCAGGCATAATATCAACTAGGGCATACTTTAAAAGCTGTAGTTGGACTTTATCTGAGAAAAGGCTAAATAAATTGAAATATGTTCTGTATCATTATGCATATTCTTCTGTGATAAAATAGCCTTATATTTCTTAGCAGTATGAAAAATTGTCCAACAAGGGAATAATCAAAAAAGAAGGAAAAGAGCAATCAAAAGAGAAAGGGGAAAAATTTTAGCATCCTTTAGCAAAGAAAGCAATAAATGACTTGTGTGAATAATTTCAAAACCTTGAATAAGCTGCTTGTACCTCCCAGAAGACTTTTGGAAAAAATTAAAGAAATGTTTTAAACCGTGGAAGGCAACATATAAGACAATTTTCATGGTTTTTTTAAAATCTAGAATATAAAAATGTTAGAAGTACAATACAGAGCCTTATCTGAGAAACCATTAAAAGAGTATGGAAATAGCTTAATATCACAAGTCTATAGCCCATGAAATTTCTCCAGTAAACAAAAGATTCTCCCTAATGTGTAAATTCATTTTGGTGTTGTTCAATGAAAAAATTACCTTATTATTTCTCTAAAAATTTTGTAAAGGGCTATATTTATACATTACAAAGGAGGTTGTATCTACAATTTAGCATTGTTTTCATGTTTGTTGAAGGTGAAATATGGGGTTCTACCACAATTATGGGGTTTCAATTCCTAAATTATAAGTGCTTAACCATATGGAGATGAAATAATGTGAATATACCATTACTGGGATCTACATGATTTTTACATCTTGTAGTATTTCTGTGTACAGGCTTAAAATAATAAACTGTAATCAGATTGATCCCAAACTTCCAACACAATAGATAGGTAGGAATATTTACTTAATTACATATGGAGAGTTTATATATTTGAAAATAATTTTAACATTTTGAATACTTTAAATCTCACTATTATTAAGATTTCCTTACTATAATGAATCATATTCCACTTTTTGTCTTCCAATTTTCTAAACCCATTTCTTAACATTCTAATTCCAAAAGAGTGAAAATTATCTTTCTTGAGTGGATTTACAGTTTCTACTAATCAAGCAAAAGGAATAGTTGAAAGTAATTCTCTTAATCTTAGAAAAGGCTGGGTCAAAGGATCATAGAATAACTTTGAAAAATAGATCTCCCTTTTGTTTACAGAGATCTCTTCAGATCTACTTCAGCCTCATAAGTCTGTAATATTCAAATCACTTTTGTTTTACCCTTTTCACAATTACCACTAACTCCTTGATTTCTTTGGTCACTAAGTCGTGCCCATTTTTTTAAAATTTTTCCTTTTTTATTTCTTTGATTTTTCTTTTTATAGTCATTGAATGAGTTTATCGTTATACCCAATGTTGAATTATTAAAGTTTTTGGGGGGTTGTTTGCTTCTTTTACATGTGTGATAGTGGGCCTTGCCTCTAAGCTCTTGTTAACAATAGTTTCTTCACACAAATGCAAAACTTATTTTATGCAAAAACTCAATAGACATTACATTATTCTCCAGATCAAGAACATGTAGTATATCTTGCTGCCAGTAATTTTATAGCAAAGCTTTTCCACCTACTAAGCATGCATATTTGGTTATAACATATAAATATACCACTTACAGAAGAATACAAAGCAACATTTAAAATAAGTAATTTAAAATAATTTTCTTTAAAAACAAAACAGATTTCATACCAATGAATTTTGGGGAAATTTAATTGAGTTTCTCAAAGTTTAGTTTAAAAAGAACATAGATTTCATTAAATTGAAATGGTTGCCTTACAAAATAAATCAGAAAATTTGAAAAGTTTTTTTAAAGCTTTTTTAAACAAAATTTACAGAGGAATTTATCATATTATAGAAATGTTCCTTCATAGTCACTTCATAAGAGAGTCATTGTAATTCTCAGAAGGCTAAAAAGTCAAAGTGCATCTGAATTAATTGTGTTGCTTGTTTTCAAAGCAGGTTTCTTGACAGACCCCAGATACTTTCATTTTTAATAATTCTCTATGTTTTTGATGAAGTCGTTTTATATTTTGCATTTTCAGAAATTTTATTATAAATGCTTAAAATCTTATGATTTTGGAAGTGAGTGAGGCCAATTATTCCCCCTCTCATTGACGATAGGAGTTAGAGATCCTTTTGGACCAATAGCTTAGGGGAATGATTGTCCTTCACAAGATTTCCTATGTGTTAAACCTTAGCAGAATTACTGGCTTATCCTGATTCAAGTGGCCCTAATTTATTATAACATATATAATGTTGATAAGATGATTATATGAATTATAGACCCTTGTTTTTTATATTTAAATTATTAGGAGTTATGAGAGGGTGTGTATTATTCAGAGACTAAAATGATTGAAAGTGTATAGAATCTGAAAATTCCATTCTCTGGCTTCTACTAACTGAGGGTTATAGAAAAAAAAAAGTAAGTAAACCAAATACAGTCTCTTGAATATAATTATTTCTATATGAATAGTTTTCTTGAATTCTTCTTGAACTTAGCATTTTTCTTCATATAATTCTTACAATTCATAGTATAATAATGATAAAAATTCTGCCCTTTTATTAGACCCTGACTCAGTGAGTCTTTAGCTTAGCTCTCCATATGATTTTATATGCTTCTTCTATTTCCATTATGAAGTAAAAGTTTTCCTAATCTGTTTTGCCATTCCTTTTGGTAGTGAGGACTTGCTTCTATTTTATCAACTTTTTTCAGAAAACTGAAAGGCATGCCAGATAATATACATTAATGGATGATCATTGAAGATAGTATATGCTATACTTTCCTTACTCAAAATAACTTAAAAATGCCATAACCTGAACAGAAAATATAGTTTGAGAGAGAAAAAACAAAATGAAATTATCATTAACTACTTTCTGCAAGTTTTCCCTTATTTGTAGATAACAAATAATTTTTGTTTAGACTGCAATAGAAAGAACATTCAAAAGTGTTGCCTGGATATGCTTATAGCATTGCAGCTGGGCTTAAAAGAAGCAGTAGCTTCCAATCCTCATAAGACTTACACACAAAAGTCTAAGAAGACTGATTTTGCTGAAGTTTGTTATCCAAAGCAAGTTGTGGTGGGCCCAGATGTAAGAAGAGTAGAAATAGTCTCCAATTCTTGACATGAGAAACAGCATGCAGGAATAAGAATAAGAGGGATGGCTGTTGTACTATTTGAAGATTAAGCACCACTTCAATCCTATAAAAATGAACCACATGTATATGGGAATTTTATTATCAAAATTTGAAAAATGTTTTATATTAAATTTCTATAATAAGTATACCTATATATGTATATATAATGTAGGTAGATATTGATAAACCTTGTTTTTAAAACTTAAGGTAATATTTTCCAGTCTTATTTGATCAAGGTGAATTGCAGTTGAAAAAACAACTAACAACTTGCAAAACTGTATCAATCACATGGTAGATATATGGTTTTGTTGTCCTAAAAATCGTAATGAATATATTAGATATTTCCACTTCCATTATTTTAATTAACCACTGTATATTCATGAAATTTTAGCCAAGATTCAGGTGACAATGGACTCTTGACTGCTTGTAATGTAAGGAAAAGTAAAAATTTAAAAGGACTCAGGATATATATCATAAATTATTTGATTTAGATGATAGAGAATAGCTATATTGGAAGCTATGGGAAGATGGCATTTATTAATATATTCTTCAATGAGTATTGAGATCCAAGTGGGTATCAGACTCTGCATAAGACAACTAAAACTATATAAGTAGACAAAATATTCTTCTTACCTATTTTCACAAAGTTGACAATCGAATTAAATATAAATAAAAGTTTAGTATAATAAAAGTAAAAAAGGATATCATAGAGATTAAAACTGAAGGAGTACCCATGGGGTTGAGGGGAGTTGAAGAGAGGTATAGAAGGCACATAAGATAAAGTATAATTAAAAACTAAAACTTGGAAGATGAATGTGAATAATTAACCAAAGAATCACTAAAGAATGACCTAAAAGGAACAATTCAAGAAAATATCTTGGAGTCAAGAGAAAGCATTAGAAGTACTGAAATAAATTCATGCTAGTTTATAAAGTCTGAGGAAAGAGAGAATCAAAGATGCTATTGCAGAACTAATTACATCAAGCTTTTAATACCTGTAAATAAATGTTCCTTTTCATGTTAGGTTCATAAGAAAGTGTTATATATGTTTTCTTGTCTGCTAGCTTCCTTATTTATGTTAATCTGGAAGTCACAATGTTGAAAACATATTTTTAGAAAAATCCTTTGTGATGTTGTAGTGAATGGTCTGGAGGGATCCAGGTCAATCTTGGGCACAGATTATACATTTACTTTTTTGCAATATATGAAAGGACTGACAGTTAATTTTGTCACAGTACCATGAAAAAATATCCTTATGGCTAACAACAAAGATGTGTATAAACCTCACCTTTACATTGAACTGTGATCGGATTGTTGATCTTCTTTAAATTGTGACTTAACATCAGGCTGCACATCAACTGCAGGTATGTCCATGTGTTTTCTTCAATACAAGGTCTGGGCTGAAAGTGCAGCTCACATATAGAATAGCCAATTTTGTAAAAGAAGGAAAAGTGCAATAGTGCTGGTGGAATTTTGAGATATTCTTGAAGCTTCCAGTTAGTCACTTCCACTTATGTTTCATTGTCCAGAGAAAATCCATGACCAAGTATAAGTTCAATCAGCGAGAAATTACTCTTCCTCAGAAAAAGCCTTCAAATTACAGGATAGTGAGTAAGGATGTATAATCCTTTTTATGGTGTAAAAGGACAAAATTAATTGATGAAAATGTACATGGTTACTGAAAATAAGGCTTAGATGAGATTGCCCAGGGATAGATGATAAGTAGAATAGAGAGGAACTTGACCTAGAAGAAATCCTGGAATGACATTAAGAAATAAGAGAGTGGGAAAAGGGAGAGGAACCCTTGAAAGAAACAGAGTAAGTAGCCAAAGGTTTGGCTATCTCAAGAAATCATGACATCTCAGGAACCAAGATAACACACACAACACACAAACACAGAAATTTTCATTAGTGTCAAATTCTACAGAGTGTAAGATCAGAAAAGTATTGAGTGTCTATTAAAGTAGGCACATCTAGGCTCTATGGGAATAATTGGTTGTGACTATAACAGGGAGGGAGGATGTTATGCAGTTTTACTGCCTTAAGTCCAATTGTCACTGCTGGAATGGCAATTTCTTTGTTCTTGTCATCTCTTGAGGAGAAAGAATTCAATTGAGAGACATAGAGCAGTTTCAAACAGCAGGAGTTTTATTAAGCAAGGCAAGAGTGTAATTCTGAGAAACGATGAGAGTGGGCTGTCTGGAAACCAAGAGCAGCCCCACAATGGGGGTAGGGCTGGGTTTTTTAGAGTGGTCATCCCTCCCCATTTCCTATGTCATTTGACTGACAAGTTGATTGACAGCTTTAGGTTATATAACTTTTTCTTTAGTGTACAGGCACTACCCATAAGCACCCAAGAGAAACCCATAGGGGGGGAGAAAAACTGCAATGCTAATTTATTATAATTATGGCATAATGAACCCCAGGTCACTATGAGTCACCTTTTAGGTCTGGTGCACCTGAGCCAACCTGTGCTGGTAGTTTTTACCTTGCTTGGCCCTGATAAGGCTAGAAGCTTAGCAGTCCTTGACCACAAAAGGGAGGATCCCTTGTCGTGTTCTGATCATGAGTGTCCAGGTGGGAAAGGGAAAGAGACCTGGTCATGTCTACCTAACACAATGAGAGGAGATTCCGAGAGAGTAACTGCAAAATACTCGGGGAGCTTGCCTAAAAAGAAAGTAGCCCCTAAACCTCAGTTAATTAAGCCCAGTTAATGTTTGCATTGTCAATAGGCTAACTGATCTCTTCCTGTACCTTGAGTGAAAAGCAAATTTGGAAAGATGGTAGGAGAATGAAAATATAATAATGGAGCAGACTGCACACTCACCATCTAAAGTGGTGAAGACATGTGAGTTTTCCAAGAATCACAGTATTATTTTAGAAAATAATGGGATTTAAAATATCTTCCTTATAATCCAACCAAGGTGGAAAAGGGATCTCTTATAATAGGGAAACACAAATGGAAAAAAATTGGAACTATGTTGAACTTGAGGTATATCTTCACATTAGAACATATGTATTCTGATCCACATGAAAAGTCAGCCCCTTTGGACCACTGTTACACACGGCACTAATTGCTGACTACTGCCTATGAAAATAGTAAATAGTTACAGAGGGTGAACTACCACACTTAAGATAATTAAGTAAAGAGTTATGTGTCTTTTTTTCTCTTCATTTTGCTAATTCTAGCACTGGAAGAACACGATCTAGAAAAGAATAAGAAGAGATATCTCAGAGAATGATTAAATTCTCCCTAACTTTATACCATGGAGGAAGGAAACTAAAAATTCAGTGTAAGAATTTCAAACTGCAGTGTGTTGTATTTTAATATTCAAAGTAAATATAAACGTATGGAATCTTCCACAAATGTCATTAAGAATTAAAAACATTTAGAGAGTGCAGTTGAAAGCAGTACAAATGACTTCTTGTTTATGACCCACCGCTTAGGAGCAACACATTTGTAACTCCATGGGCCTTCAATAATGGAGACTGCGGTTGTTAGGGGATTGGAGGACCTGTGAGAATACCAAGAGGATCTCAACAACTCAATATTTGAAAAACAAAACTCAAATAGGTTCACTAGGACATCCATTCTAAAGACAAGGGAAGCAGGGCCCTGTGGATTCGTGAAGAAGTATTGTCCACTTAAAGTAATAATGAAGCAGACAAATGTTAGTATTTTTGGTTTTTGAAAGAAGCACATGATGATCTCAAATACGAAATTACCACAGAAGTCTGATTGTGCTAAATGACAGTAGGTAAACCTCAGGTCTTGATCAACTGTTTTTCTGCTTGGTTGATGATAAAGTGGTTATCACTGTGGTTGTTAGGGGATTGGAGGACCTGTGAGAATACCAAGAGGATCCCAACAACTCAATATTTGAAAAACAAAACTCAAATAGGTTCACTAGGACATCCATTCTAAAGACAAGGGAAGCAGGGCCCTGTGGATTCGTGAAGAAGTATTGTCCACTTAAAGTAATAATGAAGCAGACAAATGTTAGTATTTTTGGTTTTTGAAAGAAGCACATGATGATCTCAAATACAAAATTACCACAGAAGTCTGATTGTGCTAAATGACAGTAGGTAAAACTCAGGTCTTGATCAACTGTTTTTCTGCTTGGTTGATGATAAAGTGGTTATCTGACTAATTTGGAGAACTTCAAGACTTTGAGTCAAGAAAGACTATGAGGGATTGATTTGTATCATGATGTTAGACTTGAAGTACCAAATTATTCAAACTTTCATCCAAGTTGGGGTAACATATTTACTTTCATACTGCTCTGTTTGGACAAAGATTATGGCACTTTCAAATACATTTTTTTGGACTATAGATGTATAGGTTTATTTCTGAACTCTCAATTTTATTCCATTGAATATATTCTATATGTCTATCCTTATGCCAATACAACACTGTATTGATTAGTTTTGTGGTAAGTTTTGAAATTGGGAAACATGAGTCTTCCAACTTCACTTTTTTCTTTTTCTTTATATAGAAGGTTCTTATTAGTTATATGCTTTATATATATTAGTGTGTATAGGTCAATCCCAATCTCCCATTAGTACCACCACTCCACCCCCATTTACCATCCCTGGTGTCCATACGTTTGTTCTCTACATCTGTATCTCTATTTCTGCCTTGCATTCATTTTGTTTTTATTTCCACTACTCTTAGAGGTGGGTCAAAAAAGATGTGCTGTGATTTATGTCAGAGAGTGTTCTTCCTATGTTTTCCTCTAAGAGTTTTATAATTTCCGGTATTACATTTCGGTCATTAATCCATTTTGAGTTTATTTTTGTGTATTCCTTTGTTGTACAGAACACTTTTGTTTCATTCAGTTCCATTTGTTTAATTTTGTTTTTATTTCCTCTACTCTTAGAGGTGGGTCAAAAAAGATGTGCTGTGATTTATGTCAAAGAGTGTTCTTCCTATGTTTTCCTCTAAGAGTTTTATAATTTCAGGTATTACATTTCGGTCATTAATCCATTTTGAGTTTATTTTTGTGTGTCCATACGTTTGTTCTCTACATCTGTATCTCTATTTCTGCCTTGCAGACTGGTTCATCTGTACCATTTTTCTAAATTCCATATATACGCATTAATATACTATATTTGTCTTTCTCTTTCTGACTTAATGCTCTGTGACAGTCTCTAGGTTCATCTACATCTCTACAGATGACCCAATTTCATTCCTTTTTATGGCTCAGTAATATTCCATTGTATAAATGTACCATGTCTTCTTTATGCATTCATCTGTCAATGGGCAATTAGGTTGCTTCCATGACCTGGCTATTGTAAAGAGTGCTGCAATGAACATAAGGGTGCATGTATATTTTTGAATTATGGTTTTCTCTGGGTATATGCCCAGTAGTGGGATTTCTGGGTCATATGGTAATTCTATTTTTAGCTTTTTAAGGAATCTCCATATTATTTCCACAGTGGCTGTATCAATTTACATTCCCACCAACAGTGCAAGAGGGTTCCCTTTTCTCCACACCTTCTCCAGCATTTGTTGTTTGTAGATTTTCTTATGATGCCCATTCTAACTGGTGTGAGGTGATACCTCATTGTAGTTTTAATTTACATTTCTCTAATAATTAGTGATGTTGAGCAGATTTTCATGTGCTTCTTGGCCAACTGTATGTCTTCTTTGGAGAAATGTCTATTTAGGTTTTCAGTCCATTTTTTGATTGGGTGGGTGGTTTCTTTTTTTTAATATTGAGCTGCATGAGCTGTTTTTATATTTTAAATATTAATCCTTTGTCCGTTGATTCATTTGTAAATTTTCCTCCATTCTGAGGGTTGTTTTTCTATCTTGTTTATAGTTTCCTTTGTTGTACAGAAAACTTTTGTTTCATTAGGTTCCATTTGTTTCATTTTGTTTTTATTTCCTCTACTCTTAGAGGTGGGTCAAAAAAGATGTGCTGTGATTTATGTCAAAGAGTGTTCTTCCTATGTTTTCCTCTAAGAGTTTTATAATTTCAGGTATTACATTTCGGTCATTAATCCATTTTGAGTTTATTTTTGTGTATGGTGTTAAGGAATGTTCTAATTTCATTTTTTACATGTAGCAGTCCAGTTTTCCCACCACCATTTATTGAAGACACTGTTTTTTTCACCATTGTATATCCTTGACTCCTTTGTCATAGATTAATTGAACATAGGTGTGTGGGTTTATCTCTGGTTTTCTATCCTGTTCCATTGATCTATATTTCTGTATTTGTGCAAGTACCATATTGTCTTGATTACTGTAGCTTTGTAGAATTTTCAGTCCATTTTTTGATTGGGTGGGTGGTTTCTTTTTTTTAATATTGAGCTGCATGAGCTGTTTTTATATTTTAAATATTAATCCTTTGTCCGTTGATTCATTTGTAAATTTTCCTCCATTCTGAGGGTTGTTTTTCTATCTTGTTTATAGTTTCCTTTGTTGTACAGAAAACTTTTGTTTCATTAGGTTCCATTTGTTATAGTCTGAAGTTAGGGAGTCTGATTCATCCAGCTCCATTTTCTTCCCCTCAAGATTGCTTTGGATATTCGGGGTCTTTTGTGTCTCCATACAAATTTTAAGATTTTTTGTT
>NC_041214.2:124771899-124855129 GCF_002837175.3 Physeter macrocephalus
TTTTCTGTTTCCATACAAATTGTGAAATTTTTCGTTCTAGATCTGTGAAAAATGCCATTGGTAGTTTGATAGGGATTGCATTGAATCTGTAGATTGCTTTGGGTAAAATAGTCATTCTCACAATATTGATTCTTCCAATCCAAGAACATGGTATATCTCTCCATTTGTTTGTGTCATCTTTGATTTCTTACATCAGTGTCTTATAGTTTTCTGAGTACAGGTTGTTTTTTACCTCCTTAGGTAGGTTTATTCCTAGGTATTTTATTCTTTTTGTTGCAATGGTGAATGGGATTGTTTCCTTAATTTCTCTTTCTGATCTTTCATTGATAGTGTATAGGAATTCAAGAGATTTCTGTGCATTAATTCAGTATCCTGCAACTTTACCAAATTCATTGATTAGGTCTACTAGATTTCTGGTGGCATCTTTAGGATTCTCTATGTATAGTATCATGCCATCTGCAAACAGTGACAGTTTTACTGCTTCTTTTCCAATTTGGATTCCTTTTATTTCTTTTTCTTCTCTGATCACTGTGGCTAGCACTTCCAAAACTATGTTGAATAAGAGTGGTGAGAGTGGACATCCTTGTCTTGTTCCTGATCTTAGAGGAAATGCTTTCAGTTTTTCACCATTGAGAATGATGTTTGCTGTGGGTTTGTCATATATGGCCTTTATTGTGTTGAGGTAGGTTCCCTCTATGCCCACTTTCTGGAGAGTTTTTATCATAAATCGTTGTTGAATTTTGTCAAAAGCTTTTTCTGCATCTATTGAGATGATCATATGGTTTTTATTCTTCAGTTTGTTTGCATCTCTGGTATAAATCCCACTTGATCATGGTGTATGATCCCTTAAATATGTTGTTGGATTCTGTTTGCTAGTATTTTGCTGAGGATTTTTGCATCTATATTCATCAGAGATAATGGTCTGTAATTTTCTTTTTTTGTAGTATTTTTGTCTGGTTTTGGTGTCAGGGTGATGGTGGCCTTGCAGAATGAGTCTGGGAGTGTTCCTTCCTCTGCAATTTATTGGAAGAGTTTGCAAAAGATGGGTGTTAGCTCCTCTCTAAATGTTTGGTAGAATCCACCTGTGAAGCCATCTCGTCCTGGACTTTTGTTTGTTGCAAGATTTTTAATCACAGTTTCAATTTCATTACTTGTGATTGGTCTGATTATATTTTCTATTTCTTCCTGGTTCAGTCTTGGAAGGTTATAACTTTCTTATTTTAAAGTCTATTTTGTCTAATATGAGAATTGTTACTCCAGCTTTTTTTTGGTGTCCATTTGCATGGAATATCTTTTTCCATCCTCTCACTTTCAGTCTGGTTGTGTCCCTATGCCCGAAGTAGGTCTCTTCTAGACAGCATATGTATGGATCTTGATTTTGTATCCTTTCAACCAGTGTATGTCTTTTGCTTGGAGCATTTAATCCATTTTCATTTAAGTTAGTTATTGATATGTTTGTTTCTATTATTAGAATTATCATTTTCTTAATTGTTTTGGGTTTGTTATTGTATGCCTTTTCCTTCTCTTGTGTTTCCTGCCTAGAGAATTTCCTTTAGCATTTGTTGTAAAGCTGGTTTGATGGTGCTGAATTCTCTTAGCTTTTGCTTGTCTGTAAGGTTTTTAATTTCACCATCTAATGTGAATGAGATCCTTGCTGGGTAGAGTAATCTTGGTTGTAGGTTTTTCCCTTTCATCTCTTTAAATATGTCCTGACACTCCCTTCTGGCTTGCAGAATTTCTGCTGAAAGATTAGCTGTTAACCTTATGGGGATTCAGTTTTATGTTATTTGTTGTTTTTCCCTTGCTACTTTTAATATGTTTTCTTTGTATTTAATTTTTAGGAGTTTGATTAATATGTGTCTTGGTGTGTTCCTCCTTGGATTTATTCTGTATGGGACTCTCTGCACTTCCTGGACTTGACTGACTAATTCCTTTCTCATATTAGGGAAGTTATCAACTATAATCTCTTCAAATATGTTCTCAGTCCCTTTCTTTTTCTCTTCTTCTTCTGGGACCCCTATAATTCGAATGTTGGTGTATCTCTGAGACTGTCCTCCGTTCTTTTCATTCTTTTTTCTTTATTCTGCTCTGTAGTAGTTATTTCCACTCTTAATTTCCAGGTCACTTATTTATTCTTCCACCCCAGTTATTCTGCTATTTATTCCTTGTAGAGAATTTTTAGTTTTATTTATTGTGCTGTTCATCATTGTTTGTTTGCTCTTTGTTTCTTCTAGGTCCTTGTTACGTTTTCTGAGACTGTCCTCTGTTCTTTTCATTCTTTTTTCTTTATTCTGCTCTGTAGTAGTTATTTCCACTCTTAATTTCCAGGTCACTTATTTATTCTTCCACCCCAGTTATTCTGCTATTTATTCCTTGTAGAGAATTTTTAGTTTTATTTATTGTGCTGTTCATCATTGTTTGTTTGCTCTTTGTTTCTTCTAGGTCCTTGTTACGTTTCTGGTATTTTCTCCATTCTGTTTTGAATATTTTGGATCAGGTTTACTGTCAGTACTCTCGATTCTTTTTCAGGTAGTCTACATATTTCCTCTTCATTTGTTTGTTCTGGTGGGTTTTTACCTTGCTCCTTCATCTGCTCTGTGTTCCTCTGTCTTCTCATTTTGCTTAACTTACTGTGTTTGGTGTCTCCTTTTTGCAGGTTGCATGTTCATAGTTTCTGTTGTTTTTGGTGTCTGTCCCAATGGCTAAGGATGGTTCAGTGGTTTGTGTAGGCTTCCTGGTGGAGGGGACTAGTGCCTGTGTTCTAGTGTGTTCTAGCTGGATCTTCTTTTTCTGATGGGTAGGACCGCATATTGTGGTGTGTTTTGGGGAGTCTGTGACCTTATTATGATTTTAGGCAGACTCTCTGCTAACGGGTGTGGTTGTGTTCCTGTCTTGCTAGTTGTTTGTCATAGGGTGTGTAGCAAGCACTGTCACTTGCTGGTCATTGAATTGAGCTGGGTCTTAGCATTGAGATGGAGATCTCTGGGAGAGTTATTGCCATTTGATATTATGTGGAACCAGGAGGTCTCTGGTGAACGAGTGTCCAGAAATTGGCTCTCCCACCTCAGAAGCACAGGCCTGATACCTGGGCAGAACACCAAGACCTTGTCAGCCACACGGCTCTGAAGAAAAGGGAGAAAGAAAGAAAGAGAGAGAGAGAGAGAAAGAAAGAAAGAAAGAAAGAAGAAATAACTAAAATAAAAATAAAAATAAATTATTTAAAACAAAAAAAAATAAAAAAATAAAGAAGAGCACAACCAAACCAAAAAACAAATCTGCCAATGATAACAAGTTCTAAAACTATACTTAAAAAAAAAAAAAAAGACAGAACACTAGGAAAATGGTAAAAGCAAAGCTATACAGACAAAATCACACAAAGAAGCACACACATACACCCAAAAAGTGAAAAAGGAAAAATATATATATATATCATTGCTCCCAAAGTCTACTGCCTCAATTTGGGGAAGATTCGTTGTCTATTCAGGTATTCCACAGATGCAGGGTATATCAAGTTGATTGCAGAGATTTAATCCACTTCTCCTGAGCCTGCTGGGGGAGATTTTCCTTTCTCTTCTTTGTTCACAGAGCTCCAGGAATTCAGCTTTGGATTTGCCCCTGCCTCCACATGTAGGTCGCCTGAGGGTGTCTGTTCTTCACTGAGACAGGAAAGGGTTAAAGTCATAGCTGATTCGTGGGCTCTGACTCAATAAGGCCTGGGGGAGGGAGGGGGACGGAATGTTGGGTGAGCCTGCAGCAGCAAAGGTCAGCATGATGTTGCAACAGCCTGAGGCTTGCCATGTTTCTCCTGGGGAAGTTGTCCCTGGATCACGGGACCCTGGCAGTGGCGGGCTGCACAGGCTCCCAGGAAGGGAGGTGTGGATAGTGACCTATGCTTGCACACAGGCTTCTTGGTGGCTGCAGCAGCAGCCTTAGCATTTCATACCCGTTTCTGGTGTCCGTGCTGATAGTAGCGGCTCTCGGCCTTCTCTGGAGCTCGTTTAGGCAGTTCTCTGAATCTTCTCCTCGCACACCCTGAAACAATTGTCTCTTGCCTCTTATGCAGGTCCAGACTATTCCCCAGACTCCCTCCTGTGGCACACTAGCCCCCTTCAGGCTGTTTTCACACAGCCAACCCTAGTCCTCTCTCTGGGATCTGATTTGTGAAGCCCAAGCCTCGGCTCCCAGCCCCCACCCATCCCAGCAGGTGCACAGACAAGCCTCTCAGATTGGTGAGTGCTGGTCAGCACTGATCCTCTGTTCGGGAATCTCTCCGCTTTGCCCTTTGCACCCCTGTTGCTGTGGTCTCCTCCATGGTTTTGAAGCTTCCTTCCTGCCACTTCCCATCTCTGCCAATGAAGGGGCTTCCTAGGGTGTGGAAACATTTCCTCCTTCACAGCTCCCTCCCTGAGGTGCAGGTCCCGTCCCTATTCTTTTGCATCTCTTTTTTCTTTTGCCCTACCCAGGAACATGTGGAGTTCCTTGCCTTTTGGGGAGTCTGAGGTCTTCTGCCAGCATTTAGAAGGTATTCTGTAGGAGTTGTTCCACATGTAGACGTATTCCTGATGTACTTGTGGGGAGGAAGGAGATCTCCACATCTTACTCTTCCACCGTCTTGAAGGTCTCTCTGCTTATATATTTAAAATTGTTATATCTTGTTCTTGGATTGATCCCTTGATCATTATGTAGTGTCCTTCCTTGTCTCTTGCAGTATTCTTTATTGTAAAGTCTATTTTATCTGATATGAGTATTGCTACTCCAGCTTTCTTTTGATTTCCATTTGCATAGAAAAGCTTTTTCCATCCCATCATTTTCAGTCTGTATGTGTCCCTAGGTCTGAAGTGGGTCTCTTGTAGACAGCATATAGACGGATCTTGTTTTTGTATCCATTCAGTGAGCCTGTGTCTTTTGGTTGGAGCATTTGATCCATTCACATTTAAGGTAATTATTGATATGTATGTTCCTATTACTATTTTCTTAATTGTTTTGGGTTTGTTTTTGTAGGTCCTTTTCTTTTCTTGTGTTTCCCAATTAGAGAAGTTCCTCTAGCTATTGTTGGAGAGCTGGTTTGATGGTGTGAATTCTCTTAGCTTTTGCTTGTCTGTAAAGTTTTTGATTCCTCCATCGAATCTGAATGAAATCCTTGCTGGTTAGAGTAATCTTGGTTTAGGTTCTTCCCTTTCATCACTTTAAATATATTGTGCCACTCCCTTCTGGCTTGTAGAATTTCTGCTGAGAAAGCAGCTGTTAACCTTACGGGAGTTCCCTTGTATGTTATTTGTCATTTTCCCCTATTGCTTTTAATAATTTGTCTTTGTCTTTTATTTTTGTCAATTTGATTACTATGTGTCTCACCATGTTGTGTGGAAACATTTCCTCCTTCACAGCTCCCTCCCTGAGGTGCAGGTCCCGTCCCTATTCTTTTGCATCTCTTTTTTCTTTTGCCCTACCCAGGAACATGTGGAGTTCCTTGCCTTTTGGGGAGTCTGAGGTCTTCTGCCAGCATTTAGAAGGTATTCTGTAGGAGTTGTTCCACATGTAGACGTATTCCTGATGTACTTGTGGGGAGGAAGGAGATCTCCACATCTTACTCTTCCACCGTCTTGAAGGTCTCTCTGCTTATATATTTAAAATTGTTATATCTTGTTCTTGGATTGATCCCTTGATCATTATGTAGTGTCCTTCCTTGTCTCTTGCAGTATTCTTTATTGTAAAGTCTATTTTATCTGATATGAGTATTGCTACTCCAGCTTTCTTTTGATATCCATTTGCATAGAAAAGCTTTTTCCATCCCATCATTTTCAGTCTGTATGTGTCCCTAGGTCTGAAGTGGGTCTCTTGTAGACAGCATATAGACGGATCTTGTTTTTGTATCCATTCAGTGAGCCTGTGTCTTTTGGTTGGAGCATTTGATCCATTCACATTTAAGGCAATTATTGATATGTATGTTCCTATTACTATTTTCTTAATTGTTTTGGGTTTGTTTTTGTAGGTCCTTTTCTTTTCTTGTGTTTCCCAATTAGAGAAGTTCCTCTAGCTATTGTTGGAGAGCTGGTTTGATGGTGTGAATTCTCTTAGCTTTTGCTTGTCTGTAAAGTTTTTGATTCCTCCATCGAATCTGAATGAAATCCTTGCTGGTTAGAGTAATCTTGGTTTAGGTTCTTCCCTTTCATCACTTTAAATATATTGTGCCACTCCCTTCTGGCTTGTAGAATTTCTGCTGAGAAAGCAGCTGTTAACCTTACGGGAGTTCCCTTGTATGTTATTTGTCATTTTCCCCTATTGCTTTTAATAATTTGTCTTTGTCTTTTATTTTTGTCAATTTGATTACTATGTGTCTCACCATGTTTCTATTTGGGTTTATCCTGCCTGGGACTCTCTGTGCTTCCTGGAATTTTGCGGCTATTTCCATTCCTATGATAGGGAAGTTTTTGACTATGATCTCTTTAAATATTTTCTCCGGTCCTTTCTCTCTCTCTTCTCCTTCTGGGACCCCTATAAGGTGAATATTGTTGTGTTTAATGTTGTCCTAGAGGTCTCTTAGGCTGTCTTCATTTCTTTTTATTCTTTTTTCTTTATTCTGTTCTGCAGCAGTGAATTCCACCATTCTGTCTTCCAGGTCACTTATCCATTCTACTGCCTCAGTTATTCTGCTCTTGATTCCTTTTAATGTATTTTTCATTTCAGTTATTTTATTGTTCATCTTTGTTTGTTTTTTCTTTAATTCTTCTAGATGTTTGTTCTTTAATTCTTCTGTGTCTTTGTTAAACATTTCTTTCATCTTCTTGATCTTTGCCTCCATTCTTTTTCTGATGTCCTGAATCATCTTCACTATCATTATTCTAAACTCTTTTTCTGGAAAGTTGCCTTTCTCCACTTCATTTAGTTATTTTTCTGTGGTTTTATCTTTTCTTTTCATCTTGTACATAGTCCTCTGCCTTTTCATTTTGTCTATCTTTCTGTGAATGTGGTTTTCATTCCACAGGCTGCCGGATTATAGTTCTTCTTGCTTCTGCTGTCTGCTCTCTGGTAGATGAGGGTATCTAAGAAGCTCTTGCAAGGTTCCTGATGGGAGGGACTTGTGGTGGGTAGTGCTTGGTGTTGCTCTGGTGGACAGAGCTCAGTAAAACTTTAATCCACTTGTCTGCTGATGGGTGGGGCTGAGTTCTCTCTTTTGTTTGTTTGGCTTGAGGCGACCCAGCATTGGATCCTATAGACTCTCTGGTGGGGCTAATGGCAGTCTCAGGGAGGGCTCTTGCCAAGGAGTACTTCCCAGAACTTCTGCTGTCAGTGTCTTTGTTCCTGTGGTGAGCCACCCCTGACTCTGCAGGATAACCTCCGACACTAGCAGGTAGGTCTCATTCAGTCTCCTATAGGGTCACTGCTCCTTCCCCTCTGTCCTGATCCACACACTACTTTGTGTGTCCTCCAAGAGTTGTTTACCCCAGTCCTGTCGAAGTTCTCCAATCAAATCCCACTAACCTTCAAAGTCTGATTATCTGGGAATTCCTCCTCTCTTTGCCAGACCCCCAGGTTGAGAAGTCTGACGTGGGTCTCAGAACCTTCACTCCAGTGGGTGGACTTCTGTGGTATAATTGTTCTTCAGTTTGTGGGTCACCCACCCAACAGTTTTGGCATTTGATTTTATTGTGATTGCGTCCCTTCTACCATCTCTTTGCAGCTTCTCCTTTGTCTTTGGATGTGGGGTATCTTTTGTGCTGAGTTCCAGTGTCTTCCTGTCGATGATTGTTCAGCAGTTAGTTGTGATACAAGTGCCCTCACAGGAGGGAGTGAGCACACATCCTTCTACTCCACCATCTTGAATCAGTCTGTTCAGATACATTTAGGGGGGAATTTACAGAAGAAATAAGATGAGTTGGAGGAACTTACAGCATTAGTTGAAGATAAAAAGATTATTATAAGTAAAACTTTAGGAAAGCTAAGTGAGAAAGGTAATTTTGCTTTAGATGATAATTGGGATAAAATTATATTTAATATAATTGGGCTAAAGACTTTTATAAGGGGACAGTTGTAAATATTGAAGCTCAAAATATTTGATGAATGATTATATATGTTAGCTCATTAACTCACATTGAAATATACTTGAAATATATAAATACACAATTAAGTTTTATGATGTTTATACATGTCTGTCACTGGTTTTAATTTTCTATGATAGACCCATGGGTGTTTCGGTAGAGCTACTAAAATCCTCTAATGATAATATTATTTTTTTTAATTATACTGTTTTAGTCAACTATTAAGAACTTATATTGCATCAAGAAGTCTTTAAAGCATAAGGTGACAAATTAAGTGTCAAAGTACTATCTGTAAAAATTTTGGAAATAGTCTTCCCGGACTTTAATGAACCTTAAAAATCATAACATTGTACAAATATTGTGTCACATTGCAAATATACTGTGACTTTCTTACTATTAAATGTACTTTTGACATTGCTGAATCCTTATAAATTATTATTATTTTTTAACTGGATGGTGTCCAAATTAGGGGGAATCATATTGGAATATTGTAGCTAAAAAGTCCTCTATGTGACTCACAGTTACATCATACAGAAGAAATGATTAAAGGAGAAAATATCACCTCCAGGTATGAAGCAATTTCCACAAGAAAATACATGAGATGCAATTACTCTCTGGTACCAGACCTGAAAAGAACTGACAGGTAGACATTAGTGCTGCAATTGTAGTCCAGAATCTTTCAATGAAGAGGGTTGATTAAGTTGCCTTAAATTAGAGGTGTTCAAACAGTGAAATATCCTTTATTCATTTATTGCCATAGGGATCAGTGCACATGAGAAAAGAAATTATCTGAAATCTAGATTATGCATTCAGTGGCCAAATTAAATCTATACCAAATTTAGCAAACTAGTTGCTTGACTGATACTGTGAAAGACCCCAGGAAATAAATCTGTTTTAGCCATGTGATACTACTGTCTTAGAATTTTACTTGGTGCACTGTATAGGGAATGTATTCAGTATCAGGTTTTAGTAATTAAGATTATTTTAATAATATATTCTTTCCTTAGATACTGAGATAACTGGAAAATTTTCTGAGACAGTCATTTAAGCATTGTTTATACCCTACTATGGCCATTTATTTTGCTTGTAATATTCCACTTCAAATACTTTCTTTAATTTGATTTTATCCCATGTTTATTGAGATGTAATTGTTAGACAATAAAATTCAACTCATTTAAGTGTATAGATTAGGAAATTTGACATTCATAGCCCACTTTGTAACTACTTCAAAATCAAGATATAAACATTTTACTTCTTCCAAAAATCTTTTTTCATGCTGCTTTGGGGTCAATCCATTCCCCAGAATCTAGGAAGCATGGCTCTGTTTTCTGTCTCTATAAATTTATGTTTTATTGAATTTCAAATAAATAGAATCATACAAGATATATACTTTTACATTTCACTCCTTTAATATAACACAATGCTTGTGATATTTGCCCATGTTTTTGGACCTGTTAGCAATTTATTCATTTTTATTACTGAACAGTATTCCAGACTACAGATAGAAAATAATTTGGTTATCTATTTACCAGGTGATAGGCATTAGGGTTGTTTCCACTTTTTATTATGAACAAAGGTGCTATGAACAACACCTTTTAAGAAACTTTTAAAATAATTGAAGTACAGTTAATTTGCAGTGTTCTGTTAGTTTCAGGTGTACAGCAAAATGATTCAGTTATATATATATATATATATATATATATATATTCTTTTTCAGATTATTTCCCTTATAGGTTATTACAAGATACTTCATAGAGTTTCCTGTGGTATACAGTAGGTTCTTCTTGTTTATCTATCTTACATTGAATATATAGTAGTGTGAATATGTTAATCCCAAATTCCTAATTTACCTCTCCCTGCACCCACCACTGTGCCCGTTGGTAACCCCACATTTGTTTTCTATGTCTGTGAACATTTCTGTTTTGTAATTGTTTATTTGTACATTTTTTTAGATTCCACATATAAATTATATCATATTTGTCATTCTCTGACATTTCACTTAGTATGAACATCTCTAGGTCCATCGATATTGCTGAAATGGCATTATTTCATTCTTTTTTATGTCTGAGTAATATTTCATTGTATAAATATATAGCATATCTTCTTTATCTACTCATCTGTCCATGGACATTTTGGCTGCTTCCATGTCTTGGCTATTGTAAATAGAACTGCTATGAAAAATGAGGCACATATATCTTTTCAAATTAGAGTTTTCTCCAGATATATGCTCAGGAGTGGATTGCAGGATCATATGGTAACTCTATTTTTAGTTTCTTAATGAACCTCCATACTGTTCTCCACAGTGGCTGTATCAATTTACATTCCTGCCAACAGTGTATAAGGGTTCCTTTCCAGCATTTTCCACACCCTTTCCAACATTTATTATTTGTAGACTTTTTGATGATGGCTATTCTGACTGGTGTGAAGCGATACCTCATTGTAGTTTTGATTTGCATTTCTCTATTAATGATGTTGAGCATCTTTTTCTGTGCCTGTTGGCTATCTGTATGTCTTCTATAGAGAAATGTCTATTTAGATATTCTGCCCATTTTTTTATTAGGTTGGGTTTTTTTTGGTTTTTGTTATTAAGCTATTAGTAAGGTGTTTTTTTTTTTTTTGTATGAGCTGTTTTGTACATTTTGGAAATTAATCTCTTGTTGGTAGCATCATTTGCAAATATTTTCTTCCAGTCCACAGACTGTCTTTTCATGTTGTTTATATTTTCCTTTGTTGTGCAAAAGCTTTTAAGTTTAGTTAGGTCTTGTTTATTATTATTATTATTTTTATTTCCATTATTCTAGGAGATGGATCCAAAAAAGTATTGCTGCGATTTATGTTCAAGAGATTTCTGCCTGTGTTTTCCTCTAAGAGTTTTATAGTATCCTATCTTACATTCAGGGCTTTAATCCATTGTGAGTTTATTTTTATATATGGTGTTAGAGAATTCTCTAATTTCATTTTTTTACATATAGTTGTCCAGTTTTCCCAGCACCACTTATTGAAGAGACTCTTTTCTCCATTGTATATTCTTGCCTCTTTTTTTGTAGATTAACTGACCATAAGTGTGAGGATTTATATCTGTGCCTTCTGTCCTGTTCCAGTGATCTACATGTCTGTTTTTGCACCGGTACCATAATGTTTTAATGACTGTAGCTTTGTAGTGCAGACTGAAGTCAGAGAGTTTGATTCCTTCAGTTCCATTCTTCTTTCTCAGGATTGTTTTGGCTATCCAGGGTCTTTTGTGTTTCCATACAAATTAAAATTCCTTTTTGTTCTAGTTCTGTGAAAAATGTTATTGGTAATTTAATAAAGATTGTGTTGAATCTGTAGATTTCCTTGGGTAGTATGTTCATTTTAACAATGTTGATTCTTCCAGTCGAAGAACATGTTATATATTTTCATCCGTTTTATATAATTTTCAGTTTCTTTCATCTGCATCTGATAGTTTTTGGAGTACAGGTCTTTTGCCTCCTTATAAGGGTTTACTCCTAGGCATTTTAATATTTTTATGCAATGGTATGTATAACACCTTCCAATGTAGAATACAGTTTATTTCTCATGGTTAAATACGTATGATTTGGATTGCTGTGTATGTTTTACTTTACAAAACACTGGCAACTTGGTTTTCTAAAGTGATTATAGCATTTTTTACTCCTATCAACTATCTCTGAGAACTTCAGTTGTACCACATACTTACCAACACATGTTATTTCAGTCTTCTTAATTTTAGCCATTCTGGTATGAATGTCATGGTATCTCATTGTGATTTAAATTCCCATTTTCTTAATCATTAATGATCTTGCAACTTAATGTGCTTACTGTCCATTCATATATATTTGAAGTGTCAGGTCAGTTTTTCCCATTTTTAAATGATTTTGGTTTTCCTTTGTTTTGAATTTTAAAAGACCTTTGTTAATGCTGCATACAAACCTTTCCTCAGATTATGAATTCCGAATATTTTTCCTATTTTTTTACTTATATTTTCGTTTCCTTATTTGTATCTCTGGAAGAGGAAAAGAGTTGTTAATTTTGATGAAGTGCTTTATATAACTTTTAATTTTATAACCCATGCTTTTGTGCCCTCTTCAATTAATCTTTGTCTATTGCAAGGTAACAAATATTTCCCCTCTTTTCTTATAGAATTATTATAATTTAGTCCTTTATATTTAGGTCTATATTGTATGATGTAAATTTCAGCATTATTTAAAAAAAAAAAATTTAGATATCCAGTTGTTCCAGCACCTTGTGTTTTAAAAAATCTATATTTAGTCCTTTGAATTATGCTGCTAATTTCAAACACTAATTTGCCAAATAAGTTTTGCTTTATTTCTGAATTCATTTCATTGATCTTATATGGCTATTCTCATGTCAATGCTACTGTCTTGATTATTCTAACTTAAAAATTAGTCTAAAAATAAGGTCTTTCAATTGGAACTTCAAGTTACTTTTTAATATTATAAATGCTTTTTTATATAAATTTTAGAAAAACTTTATATAGGTCTTTAAAATGCCTGCTAGGATTATAATTGAAACTTCTTTGAATCTATAAATAAAACTGGGAATAATTACAATCTTAGAAATATTGAATCTTCTAATCCATAAATACAAGATATATCTCCATTTATTTAGGTATATGTTAACTTCCATTAACAATGTTTTGTCACTTAAAATATAGAGGTCTTGCAAAGCTTCTGTAAAATTAATCCTATTAATATGGCCATTAAATTTTTTCAGAATTTTAAAGATTTTCATAACTAATGTTATAGAAAAAAATCTGACCTGACCTGAACAAATTAGTTGAAAAATCTGACATGAAGCAATGTGAGCATATTTAAGGTTATTACTTATGTCACGTAATATGAATATTTTTTGTTACATAAATTTTAATTAGTCTCATACAAACTGTTGCCCTTGACCATACTGGGGATGCAGTGTAATACAGAGTATACCTACAGTGTTTCCTTAATAAATTCTGTGAAATTCAGAATTTTGGAACACATTTAACTTCAAGAAAACTAAAGGGAAAGTCAATTTTATTGACATTAAATTTTTTCTCAGGAATAATAGATTAATTGAAGTAGATACATAGATAAATTGAAACTTGGTATTTGCCAATTATTTACAAATCAATGATTAAAGACCAACTCTTCACAAATAATCCTGGGACATTCAGTTATTGTCATGTAATAAAATTAATAGTAGACCTCTGCATTACATCATCTATAAAAATAAAAAACTTAAATGTATTAAACAAAATAATTAAATGTTTACAAGGAAATATTAGACAATAATACCATAACCTTGGTGTTTTGTAGGATTGCCTAAATAACACTGAAAGTGTACATCATAAAGCAAAATATTGGTAAATTTGGCTTTATTGAAGTTAACATTCAATACAATAAAGAACATAACCTAAGTGAAAAGAAGTTTTGGTAGTTACAAGGAGATATTTCCAAATTATTCAACCATTTGGTGTCCTTTTACAAATCAATGTGTAAAAGACTACAAAAATGAATGTGACAAAGAAATGTATTTACAAAAGATGAGTTTAGAAGAGAAAACACAAAAATTGTTGTTCACCCTCACCTGGAATCTAAAAATTATAATGAAAATATCAATAAGGAAATATTTCTAGAGAAGGAGAAAGTCTCATTCTCTTAGTGTAGGCATGAAAATACTTTGCAAAGCAATTCAGAACTATCTACTAAATGTTTACTTCCGATTTCCTATCAATAGCAATTTACTGTATAAAGATGGATGATGTGGAAATGGCCATATTGTCTGTATAATAACCACATTAAAGTAGCACAGGATAATTTGTTTAAACAGTGGCATACACCTTTTTGCTGGTTAGTTAGCATTAAAAGTGCGTCAAATACTGTTATTGTTATATCTTCTAAAAGCTTTTATTTCAGCATTATATATGTAAGAAGTATTTTCAATTGATGATTAAGGTATGTGGAATTGGTAAAAAAAAAAAAAATCAATAATTATGGTGCCTTCACATGAATGAGACAAAAATATCTAGCCAACGCAGTAGTCATACATATCTTGATGTGTAGCCAACAACATTATTAGGTGATCTAGTTCCCTATTTAATAGTGAACTCTCTGTCCTGAGCCAGAAAGAATGTAATTTGATCCTGCTCTAAGGATATATTGCATCTACTTCAGAAAGACCTTTGTCTGCAAGATTTATTTTAGATTATCCAAGACTAGATAATGATTTCTTAGAGTTTACTACAATGACTGTATTTTATGTGATTGCCAAGAGTGAAACTTCATCTTTATTTTTAAAAAAATCAAACCAAACAAATTATGCAAAGTAAAAAAACCCCAAAAAAACAGAATGTTAAGATTTTCATAAATTAATAGTAAGATATATTGTTTTTCATTTATAATGATCTGATTTTTTCCTCTATATGCAAAATAATACCAAATTAAAACCCAAAAGTGTTTGTACCAGTTTCCATTTCCACATGGATGAGGCTTAGAAATAATTAAGGCATTCTTAAACAAGTAAAAAATTGAACAGATTGAAAAAAAATAACTCTTCTTTGATCTGTAAGAGAGGGGAGGACACAGGGCAAACTGCTTCCCCAAGATTGGAGAGACAGAAGAATATAGGGAGTCACTGCTTACCTGAGTAGAAAATCATAAACAGAAACCTCTATGGGAACTCCTCTATGGGAAGTGCTTGGGTAGGAAACCATGAACTGTAATTTACAAATTGCTGGAAATTCAGTGTAAACAGTGTGAGACTTAAAACTTGAGAAAGATCCAGTCATAGGGAGGCTCCCACAATATTGTGAGATAGGTACAGGAGGTCTGCCAGTTTCCCACAATAAATATCAGAGAAAAATCCCCTCCGGCTTCTGGCAGGGGAGAGCAAAGTGAACCCTTTCAAAATATACGAAAGAACTCTATTGTTAACAAGGACTGCTTTCAGGGGAAACTACTTAACCACAGTCGAACTTGCTGGGATATTATCAGAGCCAAAGTGATCTGGGGAAAGGGAAATACCTAACTCCAGTCACTCTAACCATCCTGTCCAACCTATGAGGAAAAAAATATATATATTACAATGCTCACAGTTCAGAGGCATAAGCTCACTGAAAGACAGATAAAATAATAGTACTACAGAAAACTTTCCCTTACCCCATACCTCACCATCACTTTACTAAAAGCCTATTTATAGCAGTTTCTTTTACCTGGTAAGTTATGTCTCATTATGAAGAAAAACTTACAAGGCTTACCAAAAGAAATTTGGTACTGCTTTTGGAGACAAAGAGCAGGCAGCAAAACCAGCTATGGCAAGGATGTTGGAATTAGTAGACTGTGAGTTTAAAACAGCTATAATTAATATGCTAAGGACTCTAATGAAGAAGGTACACAGCATGTAAAAACAGATGGTCAATGTAAGCAGAGACATGGAAATCCTAAAAAAAAGAACAAAAGAAAACTACTAAAGGTCAAAAACACTGTAGCAGAAATTAAGAATGTCTTTTATTTGCTTATTAGTGGACTGGAAAAAGATGGGGAAAGAATTTCTGAGTTAGAGAATGTACCAATAAAATCCTTGAAAACTGAAAGGCAAAGAGAACAAATAATAAAAACAGAAAAGGATGTCTAAGGATTGTGGGACAACTATAAAGATGTAACATACCCTTAATGAGAATATCAGGTGGAGAAAAAAGAACAGATATGGTGTTTGAAAAAATATTGGCTAATAATTTCCCCAAATTTATGTCAGACACCGAACTACAGGTCTAGGAAGCTCAGAGAAACCAAATTTAATAAATGTCCAGAAAGCTACATCTAGGAATATTATTTTCAAACTACAGAAAACCAAAAATACAGGAAAAGTCCTGAAAAAAGGAGGAAAAAACACCTTACCTATAGAAGAACAAGATAAGAATTGTTTCCAACTTCTCAGAAAATATGCAAAAGAGAGAGTGGAGTGAAATATTAAAAGTATTGACAGAAAAGAGAACCATGAACCTAGAAATTCTGTAAAAAGGAAAATTATCTTCAAAAGTAAAGGAGAAATAAAGACTTTTTCAGACAAACAAAAATTGAGGGAGTTTGTTACCAGTAGATGTGGCTTGCAAGAAATGTTAAAAGAAGTTCTTTAGAGAGAAGGAAAATAATATAGTTCAAAAACCTGAATATATATATATATATATATATATATATATATATATATAAGCAAAACATTAAAGAAGGAATAAGTGAAGATTACATTTATTATTCTTACTCTTAATAAATTGAATAGGTAAGACTTAGTACAAATAATAATACCAATAATGTATTTGATTATGTAGCTTATGTATATATTTTATGTAGTATACAATTATATATATTATATGTGTGGTATATATAATAATTTATTGATATATATATGCACTTATGTATGCTTATATATAAGTGAAATGAATTGTGACAATGATACAAGGGATGGAAAGGAGGAATTAGAATTATTTTGTTTTTATAAGGTACTCTCACTACCCACGAAGAAGTATAGTGTTATGGGAAGTGGATTTTGATTACACATAAGTGTATGTTAATAACCCTCAGAAAACCACTATTTTTTTTTTTAAAGAACTAAACTGCTATGCTATAAAAGGAGAGAAATTCAAGCTATATAAAATGCTCAGCTAAAATCATAAAAGGCAGAAAACGAGTGGAAGGCAAAATAGGAACAAAGACTATGGACACAAAAAGAAAACGTTAAGAAATATGGTAGATATTAATTGAGTTATTTCAATAATCACTTTGAATGTCAGTGGTCTAAATGCACCATTTAAAAGATAGAGATTGTCAGAGTTTGTCAAAAAAAGTGCTCAACTATATTTTGTCTTTAAGAAACCCATTTTAAATATAAAGACATGTAGATTAAGAGTGAATGGATGAAGGAAAATATACTGTATTAATACTAATCAATACGGTACTAAGATTCATCAAAAGAAATAAGCAATAGCTCTATTAATTTCAGGTTGAACCGACTTCAAAGGAAGGAAAGTTATCAGGAATAATGAAGTGTATTACATAACTATAAAGAGATCAGTTATCCAAAAACATAACAATGAAAAGGATATTTGCCTAACAATAGAACATTAACTAAAGGAGATGGGAACTAACAGAACTGCAAAGATAAATAGATCCACTATCATAGTTGGAGGCTTAAACACTCCTCTATCAGAAGTGAACAAATATACAACAGGAGAAATTCAGCGAGGACATATTTGACTTCAACAACACCATCAATCAACTGGAGATAATTGACATCTGTAGACTACCTCATCCAATACAGAAGAATACAATTTTTGGGGCTTCCTTGGTGGCACAGTGGTTGAGAGTCCACCTGCCGATGCAGGAGACGCTCACACGAAACATTCACGAAGATGGATCACATTATGGGCTATAAAACTCACCTTAACAAACTGAAAATAATAGAAATCACCTGATGTTTGCTCTCAGACCACAATGAAATGAAACTATAAATCAAAGACAGAAAGATAAATGGAAAATTCCAACATACATTCAGAGTAAATGACACACATCTAAACAATATATAGATCAAAGAAGATATCTCAAGAGAAATAAAAAAATATTTTGAACTAAATTAAAATAAAAACACAATTTATCAAAATATGTGAAATTAATGAAGAGCACTGATTACAGGGACATTTATAGCATTAAATGCATAAGTTAGAAAAGGAGAAAGATCTAAAATCATTGTTTCCATATTAGGAAACAGGAAGAACAAGAGAAAATTCAATCCAAGTAAGTAGAAGAAAATAAAAATTAGAACAGAAATCAATCAAATTGAAACTAGCAAATCAATATAGACAGTAAAACAAAAAGTTTTTTCTTTAAGAGATTATGTCACTTAAAAGAGTGACAGAGGAATGGATAAAGAAGGTGTGGTACATATATGCAATGGAATATTACTCAGCGATCAAAAAGAATGAAATAATGCCATTTGCAGTAACATGGATGTACCTAGAGATTATCATACTAAGTGAAATAAGTCAGACAGAGAAAGACAAATATCATATGTTATCACTTATATGTGGAATCTAAAAAGTTGATGCAAATGAACTTATTTACAAAACAGACTCACAGACTTCAAAAACAACTTTATGGTTACCAAAGGGGAAAGTTGGGAGGGAGGGATAAATTAGGAGTTTGGGATTAACATATATACACTACTATATATAAAACAGATAATCAACAAGGACCTACTGTATAGCACAGGGAACTCTACTCAATATTCTGTAATAAGCTACAGGAGAAAAGAATCTGAAAAAGAATGGATATATGTATAACTGAACCATTTTACTGTACACCTGAAACTAACACAACATTGTAAATCATCTACACCTCTATAAAATAAAAATAAAGATCAATAAAATTATACCTCTAGACAGGCTAACTAAGAAGAAAGGAGAGAGGACCCATGGTAGTAATATCAGAAAGGAAAGAGGGGAAACCACTGCAGATCCTGTGGACATTAAAACAATAATCAAGGAACACTATGAACTAATCTAAGCCCACAAATTTAATAACCTAGATGAAATGGCTCAATTCCTTGAAAGACACTATTTGCCAAAGTTCACACAGCAACAATTAGACAACTAAATAGGACTGTATCTATTTAAAATTTAATCAATGATTAATTACCTTCCAAAACCAAAAAACAGCCTCAGGTGGGTAAACTAGGGAATTCTACCAAACATTTAAGGAGGAAATTATACCAATTCTCTACAATCTCTTTCAGAAGATAGAAACAGAGGGATACTTCCTAACTGATTCTATAGGGACATCACTACACTAATGGAACCAGACAAAGGTATTAAAAGGAAACAAAACAAACTACAGACCACTATCTCTCATGAACACAGATACAAAAAACTCTTGACAAAATAATAACAAATCAAATCCAACAATATACAAAACAATTATATACTATAAACACCTGGGATTTAGTCCAGGTATGCAAGGCTTGTTCAGTATTCAAAAATCAATGTAATTCATCACAACAGGCTAAAGGAAAAAGAAATCATGTTCATATTAATTGATGCAAAAAAGCATTTGACATTTGACAAAATTCAACACTCATTCATTATAAAAATTATCAGCAAAGTAGAAATAAAGGGGAACTTCCTCAATTTAATGTAGAATATCTACAAAACTCCTAGTGTTAACATCGTAATTAATGGTGAAAAACTTGAAATTTTCCCACTAAAATCAGTTACAAAATGAAGATGTTCCTTCACACCATTCTTTCTCAACATCATACTGGAAGTTCTAGGTAATGCAATTAGACAAGGAAAGGAAATAATAGATAAACAGATGAGAAGAAAGAAATAAAATTGTCTTATTTACAAATGACATGATCATCTATGTAGAAAGTCCAACAGAATAGACCAAAAATCTCCTTGAGTTACAAGCAATTATGGTAAGGTTGCAGGATATGAAATTAATATACAAAAGTCAATTGCTTTACTGTAAAGCAATGAGCAAGTGGAATTAGAAATTAAAGAAAAAATACCATTTATGTTAGCATGCTCTCAAAATGAAAACCTTATATATAAATCTAATAAAATATGTGTAAGATAAATATGAAAAAAGCTACAAAAGTCTGATGAACAAGGACAAAAATCTAAATAATATCCCATGTTTATGGACAGGAAATCTCAATATTGTAAAGATGTCATTTCTTCCAAAATTGATATATAGATTCAATGTAAGTTCAATCAAAATTCCAGCAAGTTTTTTTGGTATATCCACAAACTCAATTATAAAGTTTATACAGAGAGACAAAAGACCAAGTATAACTGAAAATATATTGAAGGGAAGAACAAAGTAGGAGGAGTGATACTACCTGACTTTAAGACTTACTACAAAGCTACAGTAATCAAAATAGTGTGATGCTGGAAGAATAGACAAAAGTAATGGGACAGAAGAGAAAGCCTAGAAATAGACCCATATAAATGAAATTCACTGATCTTTGACGAAACAAAGGCAATACAGTGGAGCAAGGATAGTCTCTTCAACAAATGGTGCTAGAACAACTAGGCATCCACATGCTAAAATGTAAATCTAGACACAAATCTTATAAGTAAAATGGATCACAGATCTAAATGTAAAATGCAAAGCTAGTAAACTCCTAGAAGAAAATAAGAGAGAAAAACTAGACAACCTCGGGAATGGTGATGACTTTTTTATATACAGTACCAAAAGAATGGTTCATGAAATAAATGACAATGTCGACTTCACTAAAATTAGAAATTTATGCTCTGCAAAATACAATGTCAAGAGAACAAGACAAACCACAGACTAGGAGAAAATGTTGAAAAAGACACATGTGATAAAGGACTGTTAATTCAAAATACACAAAAATCTTTTTATCTCAACAATAAAGACATACAATATGATTAAAACTGGGCCTAAGACCTTAACAGATACCTCACTGAAGAGGATATACAAATGGCACATAAGCATGTGAAAAGATGCTCCACATCATATGTCATCAGAGAAAGGCGAATGAAAACAATGGGATACCACTATACACCTCTTAGAATAGCCCAAATCTAGAACACTGACAATACTAAATGCTGGTAAGATGTAGAGCAACAGAAACTCTTACACATTTCTGGCATGAAAGCAAAATGGTGTAGCAACTTTAGAAGACAGTCTGCTGGTTACTTATAAAACTAAGTATAATATTATCATAGAATCCAGCAGTGAAATTTTTGGTTATTACCCAAAGGAACTGAAAAACTTATGTTTACACAGAAACCTGTACCTGGATATGTATATCAGCTTTATTCATAATGCTAAAAGTTGGAAACAACAAAGATGTCCTTCAGTAGGTAAATGGATAAATAAACTGTAGTACATTCAAACAATATAATACTATTCACTAAAAATAAATGAGCAATCAAACCATGAGAAGACATGTAAGAACCTTAAATCCATAATGCTTAGTGAAAGAAGCTAGTCTGAAAAGAATACATGCTTTATAATTCCAAATATACAACATCTGGAAAAGGCAAAACTGTGGAGACAGTTAAAAAATCAGTAGTTGCCAGGGCTTAGGGGGTAAGGTATGAATAGACAGAAGCAGAGGATGTTTAGAGCAGTAAAGATACAATATATGACACCATAATGATAGATACATGTCATAGATTTATTCAAACCCGTAGAACCATAAAATGTACAACACAAACAGTGAACCATAAATGTAAACTATGGGCTTCAGGTAATTTTGTTGTGTCAATGTAGGTACATCAGTGATAACAAATGTACCACCTCATGGTAGATAATAGGGGAGGCTATTAATGTGTGGGACAGGGAATATATGGGAAATCACTATATGTAATTTTCTCTCAATTTTGCTTAAAAAATACATAAGATATTTTTTAGAAAACAGTGTAATTAAACAAACATTAAATCAATAATTACCACTGATCTAACGATGGCCACAATTTTAAAAATTGGCTCCTAAATCACTGTTCTTTTAGAAAAGCTAAGTTATAAAAATGCTTCATATGTTACAGTTTTTAACAATTAGTTTGAATACTTGTATTGCATTAGAAATATACAAGGAACTTAAAATGGTAAAGTGAGATTTCTCTAGTTCCCCTTTCACAATGTAGCATTTCTATTCCACACATTTCTTTATCATGCATTTCTGCGGAGGTAGTGGGATGTGGTTCTTGAAAGGAAGATAAAGATAAGAAGGTCTGTTATTTAAACTTAACACAAAATATAACGCCAGCTTTTGAAGGCCTTAGAATCCTACTGTATCATGGAAATGGCATTTTTAGCAATTTATTGCTTTTCTGAGACCAAGCCTCTTTCTTTCCATTCAGAGAGAAATGGGTCTCAAGGTCTTTTCAGAAAGCAAGGTTGAAATGTTACTCTTAGATGCTTTCTTGTCAACTCCCACAATGTTCACTTGCAGTTCTTAGAAATGCAAGGTCGTCTAGGATGTATAAGGGCGAAAGAGAAGAAATTTTACTCCCACGTCTTCCAACTCCCTAGCTCTTTTGTACATTTAAAGGCCTTGCAACATTTACTGACAGCTTTGTTGCCTGATCTCCACAAGAGCATATTCACTTTGGGGATATTTGGGAGGTCTAAAACCAGTCTCTGATTTTCACAGGTGCTGTAATGGAAACATGAATTCATTACCATTGTAGAAACTTGCTTCTTCCTTATTCCTTCCAGAAAGCCTTGTAAGGGTTAAACGTACATACAACTGATTAGTCAATAGAGAAAGATATGACTTATCCATAAGAAAACAGGCCTATTTCTGTTTATAGTATTTCTTCTGCTAGACTGGTCATGGCTGTATACTTCAATCTATTGCTTTTATTCTCATACTGTCCCTTTATCTCTGAGCCCCACTCCAAGGGCATTTGAAAATATGTATAAGCATTTTTGATAGTCATGAAAATTAAAGAGAATTATTGTGTTTAATAAGTAAATAGGTGGTTCACCAGAATGTCAATAGTCTTTCTAGTGAGAAACATTACTGTGATGGGTTATTAGGGGTTTGTATTTTATGGGTTTGTGTTTTTCAGAGGACACATAAGTACAATTGATTACCATATGATAGAAAATAAATTTCATAAAATTTCCATTTCCTTCTCATCTTCCATAAAATTTCTATGTATAAATGTCAATTGACATTCATTAATCTTCATGTAATTTACTCCAAGATACTGTAAAAGTTATAGAAAAAAATGAAATAAAGTAAGTGTTTTTTTAGTTTTCTTGAGATATAATAGACATACAGCACTTTATAAAGATAAGGTGTACAGCATAAAGACTTGAAACATGTATGTTATAAAATGATTACAACACTGTTTAGTTAACAACCATCCACTCATATAGTTAACAAAAAAATGTTTTCCTTTGATGAGAATTTTAGGATTTATTCTTTCAGCAAATTTCAAATATACAGAAGCATTAACTATAGTTAAGATGTACATTATATCCCCAGTATTTATTTATCTTATAACTGGTATTTTATACCTTTTTATTCCTTCCTTCAGTTCTACCAACCTCCACTCTCACACCTCTGGTAATCACAAATATAATTTTTTTTCTATGAGTTTGGGTTTTTCTTTGTTTTTTTTTAGATTACACATATAACTGAGATTATGTAGTATATGTCTTTCTCTGTATGACTTACTTCACTTAGGACAATGCCTTTTCTTTCCTTTGAATGTTTTTCCAGAAATGGAATTGCTCGATCACATGATAGTTCTACTTTTAAAGTTTTGAGAATCTTCTATATTATTTTCCATAGTGATTGTACCAATTTTAATCCCACCAACAGTGCACAAGTGTTCCCTTTTCTCCATATCATTGCCAGCATATCTTATCTCTTGACTTTTTGATGATGGCAGTTCTAAGAGGCATGAAGTGATATCTCATGGTTTTGATTTGCATTTCCCTCATGATTAGTGATGAACTTCTTTTCATGTACCTGCTGGCCATTTGTGTACCTTTCTTTAAAAAATGTCCGTTTAGCTCCTTTGCCTATTTTTTAATTGGATTATTTGTTTTTGTTGCTACTTTTCTTTATATTTTGTATATTAACCACTTATCAGATATATGGTTTGAAAATATTTTTCCATTCTATAGGTTGCATTTTTACTTTTTTTTTTCTGTGCAGACGTTTTTTAGTTTGATATAGTACCACTTGTTTATTTTTTATTTTGTTGTTTGTGCTTTAAGTGTCATATCCAAAAAATCTTTGCCAAGGCCCATAGCAAGGAGTAATTTTTCTGTTTTCTTCTAACAGTTTTATAGTTTCCAGTCTTACATTTAAGTCCTTAATTTATTTCAAGTTAATTTTTGTGAGTGGTGTAAGATAGTAGTCTTGTTTTATTCTTTTACATTTGAATATCCACTTTTCCCAGCACCATGAATTAAAGATACTGTCTTTCCTATATTGATTATTCTTGGCTCCCTTGTCAAAAATTAGTCCACCTTATATGCTTGGGTTTATTTCTCGGCTCTCTGTTCTGTCCAGTTTGTTTATCTGTCTGCTTTTATGCCAATATTGCACAGTTTTTATTACTGTAGCTTGATATAACTATTATATAGATTTAAATGAGGAAGTCCAATGTCTGATGTGTTCTTTCTCTCAGGATTTCTTCAGCTATTCAAGGTCTTTTGTGATCGCACATAAATTTTAGAATTTTTTGTACTTCTACACAAAATGCCATTTCTATCTTGATAGGGAGTGCACTGGATCTATAGATGGCTTTTGGTAGCATTGACATTTTAACAATATTAATTCTTCCAATCTATGTACACTGGATACTTTTCCATTTTTACTTGTGTTTTCTTTGATTTTTTTTCATCATTTTCTGATAGTTTTCACAGTAAAGATTTTTACCCTCCTTGGTTAAATTTATTCCTAAATATTTTTGGTTTTGATATTTATTTTTAATATATTCTTAATATTGCAAGTGACATAATTTTTATTTACAAGTAATTCATTGTTGGTGTATAGAAACATTACTGGTTTTTGTATGTTAATTTTGTGTCATGCAAATTTACTGAATTTGCTGATTGGATCTGACAGTTTTTGGTGGAGTTTTTAGCATTTTCTATGTATAAATTCATGTCATATGCAAATAGAGACAATTTTACTTCTTCCTTTCGAATTTTGATGCCTTTTTAAAAGTTATTTTATTTTTAATTTTTTTTGCCTCACTGCTCTAGCTAGAACTTCCAGTAAGTGGTAAGAGTGGACACCATTTTCTTGTTCCTGATCTTAGAGGATAAGCTTCCAACCTTTCACCATTGAGTGTGATCTTAGCTGTGGGCTTGTCATATATGACCTTTATTTTATTGAAATACATTCCTTCTATGCCTTAATTTGTTCAGAGCTTTTGTCATAAACAGATGTTGAGTTTTGTCAGATGCTTTTTCTGCATCTATTGATCTCATCATATGATTTTTTCTTTCATATTATTAATGTGATGTATCACATTGATTGATTTGTGTATGTTGAAGGATCCTTGCAGCCCAGTGATAAATTCCACTTGATAATGGTGAATAATCTTTCGAATGTCTTGCTAAATTTGGTTTGCTAGTATTTTATTGATAATTTTTGCATCTATATTCATTGCGGACATCAACCTGGAGTTTTCTGGTATTGTTCTTTTCTGACTTTGGCATCAGGGTAATGCTGGCTTTATAAAATGAGTTTGGGAATGTTCCTTCCTCTTCAATTTTTTTGAAGAATTTGGGAAGGATTGGCCTTAATTCTCCTTTAAAAGTTTCGCTGGTAAAATCCACCAGTGAAGTCATCTGGTTTGGGGCTTTTCTTCATTGGGAGATTTTTGATTACTGATTCAATCTACTTATTAGTAATTAGTTTTTTTCAAAATTTCTGTTTCTTTCTGAGTCGATCTTGGTAGGTTATATGTTTCTAAGACTTTTTCCATTACTTCTAGGTTGTCAAGTTTGTTGGCATTTAGTTGTTCTTAGCAGTCAGCTATGAATCTTAGTATTTCTGTGGTATGAATAGAAATGCCTTCTTTTACTTTTAAAATTTGAATTAGATCCTCTCTTTTTTTCTTGGTTAGTCTAGGTAACAGTTTGTCAATTTTGTTTACCTTTTCAAAGAACCAATTCAGTTCAGTTACCATTTCTATTGTTTTCTTATTCTCTTATTTTATTTATTTCTGCTTAAATCTTTATTTCCTTCCTTCTGATAAATTTGGGCTAAGTTTATTGGTTTTTTTCTAGGTTTTTAAGGCATAGAGTTAGGGTGTTTATTTGGAATTTTTATTGTTTCTTAATATATGATTTCCTGCTTAGAACTGTTTTTGCTGCATCTCATAAGTTTTGGCATGTTGTGTTTCCATTTTTGTTCATCCCAAGATATTTTTTATTCTCCATTTAATTTCTTCTTTGATCTATTGGCTTTTCAGGAGAGTGTTAATTTCTATATATTCATGAATTTTCCAATTTTTCTCCTGTTATTGATTTCTAGTTTCATACAGTTGTGGTCAGAAGAGATACTTGGTATGTTTCAATCTTCTTGAATTTGCTAGGTCTTGTTTTGTGGCCTAATATATTGTCTATCCTAGAAAATGGTCCCAGTGTGATTGAGAAGAATATGTATTCTGCTATTGACAGATAGAATGTTCTATATATGTCTGTAGTTCGATTTGGTCTATAGCATTTTTCAAACAGATGTTTCTTTATTGATTCTCTGTCTGGGATTCTCTTTCTCAACATTTATTGTTGATAATGGGTTATTGAAGTCCCCAACTATTATTTAATTACTGTTATTTTCTCCTTTAGCTCTATCAATTTTTCTTTATGTATTTATGTGCTCTGATGTGAGGCACATAAATATTTGCAAAAGTAGGGTTTTATAATCTTAAGATGTTTTATATAAGCCTCATGGTAATCACAAGAGAAAACCCTATTATTATAACATCTTATTTTAAGCTGATAATAACCTATCTTCAATAAAATTCCTAAATTCTACACTTTTCATGTCTCCTTCCCTTCACATTGTAGGTTATTATGTTACAATTTTCATATTTTTTATATTATGTGACTAATAACAGATGATCATAGTTATTGTTATTTTTACAATGTTTGTTTTTTATCTTTTAAACTAGAGCTGTAAGTGAATTATTCATCACCATTACCATATTATGGAATCTAACTTTGACTATATGTTTACTTTTACCAGGAAGTTTTACACTACTTTCTTACGTTTTTATGATTGTTAATTAGAGTCCTTTTTTACTTCTACTCAAAGAACTCTATCATTTCTTGTAAGGCAAGTCTAATGGTGATGAACTTCCTCAGCTTTTGTTTGTTCAAGAAAGTCTTTATCCCTTCTTCATTTCTGAAAGACAGCTTTGCTGGGTATAGAATTTTTGCTTGGCAATTCTTTCTTTTAATATTTAATATATCATGACTTTCTACACTGACCTGAACAGTTTCTATTGAGAAATCCACCAATAGTTTTATGGGAGTTCGCATATATAATTTCTCTCTTTTGCTGTTTAAAAAATTTTTTTTTTGTCTTTGTCTTTTGACAATTTTATTATAATGTATCTCAGTGTAGCCCTATTCAGGATCAAATTATTTGGTGGTCTTTGGGCCTCATGAATCTGGATGTCTATTTTTTTCCCTACATTTTGTAATTTTTCAGCCAGTATTACCTTAAATATACTTTCTGTCCCTTTCTCTTTCATTTTTCCATTTTGGAATTTCCATAACATGAATACTCTTTCTTTTAATTGTGTCCCATAAGTCCTGTAGGCTTTCTTCACTCTTTTTCATTCTTTTTGCTTTTTTCTCCTCTGACTGGGTAATTTCAAATGTCTTATCTTGCAGATCACTGATTCTTCTTCATGGTCAAGAATGCTTTTGAAGCTCTCTATCGAATTCATCAATTCATTGTATTTTTCAACTCTAGGATTTCTGTTCATTTGTTTGGGATTTTTTTCTTTGGATGGTTTCTCTTTCTTTGTTGAACTTATTTTGTTCATGCATTGCTTTCCTAATTTTGTTGAATATTTGTCTGTATGTTCATGTAATTCACTAAACTTCTTTAAGAGGATTGTTCTGAATTCTTTGTCAGACATTTCATAGATGTTGTTTTCTTTAGTATCAGTTCATGGTGTCATATTTACATGATTTTTCATGATCCTTGATTCCTTCCATTCGTATCTTGGCATTTGGGTATGCCGTTTCCTCTTCTCCAGACTTCACAGGTTTGCTTTGACAGAGAGAGTTCTCCACCAGTCAGCTCAGTTTGGGTTTCTGTATGTGTCTGCTGGTAATGTCCTTGGGCAGGTGGAGCCTGTTATCAGGGTATATTTTAGGGTGAAGCAACTGCCCAAGCCCTGAGGTTGTGGGGTGTGGGGTGCCACTGGGGACTCTTGGATTGGACTTCTGGCTTGGTTCCCTGTCCAAGTAAGAGTGTAAAATTGTCTCCACAGTTGCCTGGATGTTCTGGTCAGGCTTTTTACTAGCCAATCAGGACTGGATACTCTACTCAGCAGTAGGTGGGACTATGAATTATCTTCCCTGCCATGGCAGAGCAGCAGGATATGGCCCAGGGCTTGTACAGCTAATTGTTGGGGACTTGAATCAGGCAAGAGTGTGTACCAAATTCTCTGGTAAGGTGAGGCCACCAGTTTTGCTCTGCAGATAGGGAAAGCCATGGACTGTGCTCTCTGTTTAATTGCCATGGTAAGTTGGGCTGTTGGATGGACTATGCAGCTTCTTGTGTACTCTGGTTAGGTTCCCAAATTAGGTGAGCTAAAGGCTGCATTCAGTAATAAATAAGGCTATGAATTAGTTTTCCTGCCCACCAGACCCAGCATTAGAAGCAGCTCCAGTGCCAGTAAGGCTCTTTGTTTGTGGTCTTGACTCAAGCTTACCCATATCCCATGTTCCCTGGCTGACAGAGTTACTGGTTTTCAGAGAGGACTGTTTGTCCTCTCTGGAAAGGATTTTGTGAACTGTTAGCTCTTCCTCCTCACCTCTCTGCTGGAGCTTGCTGGGCTATGTAGTCTCCAGGCATTCCTACCATCCTCTCTGGCCAGACAGGCCAGAAGTTACATGCACAAGTGGGTAGGGCTATGGGTCAGCTCTCCTATATGTAACATGGGAATACCCCCTCCAGACACCTCCAAAATTTCCCCCCAAATGCTTTCTGGTCAGTAGGGGCTGAGAGCTACATTCAACAACACGTGGAGCTATGAATTAACTTCCCTTCCTACTCATTGCAAGGGAAACCTCCATTCCCAGTATTGGCTTTGCTCTGGAGATGATCAGCCCTGCTTACCGTTCTGTCAGCTTGAACCTTGCTGGGCTATGCAGTTTCCAGGTGTTCTTGCCAGCCCTTCTGGTCAGAAAGGACCCAGAACCAGGTTTAGTATTGGATGGGATTATGGCTCAGCTCCCCTGCCTAGGCAGTGGGAACAGACAGGGCTCCAGCATCAGTGTATCTTCTTGTTTGAGGATCCAAATCAGGCAAACCTGTACTCTGCCAATTTCCCTGGTTAGACTGTGCCACTTAACTTGGTTCCGCAGGTGATCAAAGCCTCTGGTTTGGACTACTGCTTGTGCTCTGAAGGTAGGAACTTGGTCTGCTAAGGTCTGAATGAGGGATATTATAAGCCCCTCTCCCTTTCTCCATCACAACCAGATTCTCAGTAGTCAAGGACCATAGATTCCCTGTAATACTCATGGGGCGAAACCAGATTCGGGAACCAGACAAAGTGACCCACAATTCTGGGGGTCTGGATGGTCCCTATAGACTCTGTTTCCCCAGTGAAGGAAATATAGGTTCAGGGAAGACCTCTTTGCATGATGGTGTGTCAACCAAGGAGAGGGGTAATGTGGTCAGCAGGTAGCTGCTCTTCTTACCCCTCTAATGCAATCTGTCTTGTTCTCTGTGCTGTAGGGGGTGCTTCAGCCTCATCCTCATGTTATAACATTCTTTCAGTGGTGTCTTGCCCATGAATAGTTATCAGTTATTCGTCTTATGATGGGGATCAAATCAGTAATGACCTATGTTGCCATGTTGGTGACATCCTTTTTGTAGGAGTTAAATAAATCTCAACACTTAGAACATACCTAAAGAGACAGTATTGACCAAATACCTTGACCTATTAAAAAAAAGTATATAGATAGATAGATAGATAGATAAGATAAGATAAGATTAGCAATGAAAAGTTTTCAACCCAGGAGACAGTATTGACCAAATACCTTGACCTATTAAAATAAAGTATATAGATAGATAGATAGATAGATAAGATTAGCAATGAAAAGTTTTCAACCCAGGGAGGGCTGCGTGTTACATGTTTCTAACTCATAAATAATAGTAAATATTCACATAAGCAAGTAATTTTAACACCCAGGAAAAAGTCTCCTTAGCATCTCCAATGCATTTCCTTCATGAAATTTTATTTATATGACCCTTAAAGAGTAGAGCTTTTGTACAAATCAAAATATGCTGAGATCTACAATGTTACAAATCTATCGTTAAATAATTTTGCTCCTAAATAACAACTGTGTGCAGGAAAAAGAGTACGAATAAATAAAACAACATATTCTACAAATATATATATATATATATATTTGTGTCTGTGTATATGAGTGTGTGTGTGTATATATATGTATATATTTGTATGTATACCTATTTGTATATATATGATTACCTTTATAGGAATATTGAAGTATACTAATCCCAATGTTATGGATTATCTTAAATATAAAAATGTTTTCTCAAGGACACTACTACTGTGAAAATTTCTAATAAAATAATTTGCTAAAAGTAAACTGCTTTGTTTAAATATTCTAAAATAGTAAAGTATGAATAGGAGTATAGAGTTGTTAGAAAAGTATAAACTGGAAAAACATGGTTTTTGGCTTACTTCCAGTAACTTGGTCACTACTTTTTTGTTATAAATAATAGTGAAGGAATTACTATTACTATAAATGGTGGTGTAAGAATTTTTAGCAGATTTTTAAATGCATCTCAAGATTACTTATTATCTTTACTTGTTTTTAAAAGTACTTATGGCTTTTTTTGGTATCTGTTCCATTTCTACTCTAAGTAGTGTACTGCATACAATTCTGATAATAATGATATTAGCTTCTATAACAATACACCCCAAACTGGGTAGCTTAAACAACACTTTATTTTCTCATAGTTTTGGAAACTGGGAGTCCAAGATCAACTTTGGAAACTGGTGGTAGAGTGGGGTTTCTCTGACACCTCTTTCCTTGGCTTTCAGACTGTTATCCTCTTCTTCCTCTTCAGATGGTATTTTCTCTGTACATACATACCTCTGGTGTATCTTCCTCTTCTAAGAACATTAGTCATTATTGAATCAGTGCATCACTATAATGACTTCATTTTAACTTAATAACCTCTTTAAAGATCTTATCTTTAAGAATGGTTACATTCTGAGGTATTTGGGTTGGGGTTTCAACATATGAATTTTGTGGGGACACACTTCAGCCCATAACATTCCACCCTTTGGAACTCAATGTCCTTCTCACATACAAAGTCTATTTCCCCCATCCCAACAGCCTAAAGGTCTTAACACATTTCAACAATAACTCTAAGTCCAAATTAACATCTAAATATTATCTAAATCAATTGTGGGTAGAACTCAGGTGTGATTTGTCCTGAAGCAAAATCCCTCTCTAGCTGCGAACCTGTAAAACTAGACAAGTTATAGGCTTCCAAAATATTACTGTGCAACAGGAACAGGACCGACATTCCCATCCAAAATAGGAGAAATTAGAAAGAAGAAAGGGGCTGTGGGCAGGACAAATTTCATTAGATTGTAAAGCTTGAGGATAATCCTCTTTGGCTGGATGCTCTGTGTTGAGCCCCACATGGTTCTTGCTCCCACTTCCCTCCTACTTGAGTGGTAACATTGTCCAAGCATCCCTGGATGGCAATCTCACTCTTGAGGCCCCCAACAGTGGCAACCTGGTCTCCTGAAAAACAAGAAGTCCTCACCCTCTGAAACCAAAGAGACAGTCTTGAGCCCAGAACTGTGATGGGAGTGGCAGCCTCTGAACAGCTTTTTAGGGCCTTCTTTCTTTTTCTTGAAGGATGACTTGTTTACAAAAGGATAGCTCTGTTGACTTTCAGAAATCATATCCTTCATTTTGTCCCGTCTCTATCCCCTGTATTCCAAGCTGGCAATATTTCTGCTGGTATAATCCTATCTTTAGTCCTGGCTTCAGCTGAGATAGCTGATTAAATCTGTGGATGATCTCTCTATGGAGTGATAATTCAGCCATAACCAGTGTTCTCTCTAGAGCATACTTTTTCCTTTTTTGCTGTACAAATAGGCTGAGAATTTTCCAAATCTTCATTTCTGGTTTCTTTTGCTTAATAATTCCTTCAAGTTATCTCTCTCATCTTGTATTTTACTATAAGTGGTAAGGGGAAATCTGGCCATGCCTTCAACATGTTGCTTAAAAGTCTCCTCTCCTAAATATTCAAGGTAGTCATCCACAAGCCTTCCACATGCAAAACACTAGAACACAATTCAGCCCAGCTCTTTGGCACTTTATGACAGGGATTATCTTTTCTCCTGTTTATAATAATGTGTTCCTCATTTCTGTCTGAGACCAGAAACACGTTTAACATTCCTATTTCTATCAATATTCAGTTCATTATGACATATGTATTCTCTAAGGTGATAGATACTTTCTCCACAATTCTCATCTTTTCTTTCTAAACCCTCACCAGACTTATCTTTACCATCCATATTTCTACAAACACTCCCTTCAAGACAATCTAAAATGTTCTAGTATGTGCCTCAAAACTCTTCCAGCCTCTACTCATCACCCAGTTCCAAAGTCCTTTCTACATTTGAGGGTATTTGTTATAGCAGCACCCCAGATCATGGTACCAAAATGTGTATTTGTTAGCTTAAGCTTTTATAACAAAATACCAGAGACTGGTTGGCTTAAACAACAGAAATTTGTTTAAGCCAACAAATTTGTTAAAATTCTCGCAGTTCTGAAGGCTAAAAGTGCAAGGTCCAGGTCCAGCAGGGTTGGTTTCTATAGAATTCTCCTCAGTCTGCAGACAGTGCCTTCTAGCTCTGTCTTCCCATGGGTGCATAAGGGTGGGGGGAATGAGGGGTGGACAGAGAGAGAAGGAGGGGTGAGAGAGAGTGTGCATAAACACTCCTCTGGTATCTCTTCTAAGATATACTAGCCCTATCTAATTAGAGACCCACCATTACAACCTCATTTAACCTTAATTACCTCATTAAAGACCCTATTTTTAAATAGAATCACTTTGGGGTTAGAGCCTTCAATATAAATTTTGGAAGGAAAACAATTTGGTCCATAACAATCAGATAAACAGCACTTGGCATATAGTTATTGCAGATGCTGAATGGGTCTTATGAATAAACACAGTGGCATTCTGTTATTAAAAGAGAATCATGAGTCAGAAATAATTATTGCTAGAAAATTACCAGTTGTTTTTTCCATAAATTACTTTGAAATTTGACTATTATGGAGAAAAGATAATTGTATTAGTTTGCTATGGCTGCCACCACAAAATGCTACAGACTGGGTGGCTTAAACAACAGAAATTTATTTTTTCACAATTCTAGTAGCTAGAAGTCCAAAATCAAGGTACTGGCAGGTTTGGTTTCTTCTGAGGCCACTCTACTTGGTTTGGCGATGACTGCCTTTTTACTGTGTCCTCACATGGATTTTCCTCTGTGCCTGAAAATCCTTGGTGTTTCTCTATGAGTCCAAATTTCCTTTTCTTATAAAGATACCACTCACATTTTATTAGAACCCACCCATATGACCTCAGTTAACATTAATTATTCCTTTAAAGGCTTTATCTCCAAATATAGTTACACTATGATGAACCAAACGTTAGGGCTTCAACATATGAATTTTGGGGAAACAATTCAGCCCATAACAACTATCATTATATTTTACTGCACTGTGTTGAAAAGAAATATTACAAATTTTAAGAAAACTATGCTATCTGCTTACTTTAAACTATGTATAGATTTTTAGGCAACAAATCTAGTCTTGAAAAACTTGCTGTCAGGGTTTTATCTGTACTTAAATATCTCTTAGCAAGGGGAGATAAATTTATAAATAATTTCTCATTTTTGAGGTAAATTAGTCATTAATAAAAATGCTAATCATTGAAGAAAGGGGTGTTGGCATGAACAGCAAGGACAAAAACTAGGTAAGAACAATGTCTTTTCCATTCTGTACGGGGAAGTTGAAGAGATGCCATTATTATTGCTCTGAATTTCAGAGATGAAAAACAGAACGAACAGCTGAAGAAGATTTAGTGATCAGTACATCTCTCCAGATACCAACCTAGGTGGTAGTCGTGTGTTTAACAATTCACTGAATGTTAGTCTTTAGTTATTGGCTAAATTAGTAGAAACTAACTTATCAGGAGCAAAACTTTGTTTTAAATTTCAACATCTTTAATGTTAAAAGGCAATGATTTTTTTAAATTAATTAATGGATTCCAAGGGTCTACAGCAGTGCCTGGCAAAAAGGCACTTGATAAATATTGTTTGCATAAATATTGCCATTGCTTCATTCATTCAGAGAAATGTTCTTATAGTCAAAGCCTTCCTAAGCATAAACTTTATTCTAAGTTTAAGGTCCCACTTTGGTGTAGTTGGGAACACATGAAAAATAAGTAATATAAGAAATATGTTAAAAGGCAAGAAGTGCAGGTTAAGAGAGATAAGGAATGATCAATGTGGAAGGGATAAGGAAACAGATTATAGTATAAAATTTTGTAGTCAGGAGAGGTCATTCTAAGAAGATGTCTGAGCAAGGGCTTGAATCAGGATAAGGAGTTAACAAGAAGAAAGTTTAAAGAAAAAAAACCCTAAAATGAGAATATATCCAGCTTCCTGAATATCCTCAAATCCATCAACCAGGAATAAGATGGTACATATACACATGGAGTAAGATCTTGACCTCAAGATGTATCAACATTATACTGGACCAAAGATTGAGACCATGACTCCTTGAAGACATCCAAACTATTAGCGTTTAATAAGCAAAGACTTAAGCAACAAACTCAGCCATCATAACTTGTGTTTTAGCAGAGTTGCAAATGTAAGCAGAAAAGTAGGAAAGCTTTAGAGTGGAGAAAAGTGAAGGTTTCACATAAGCCCTGATTAGAGGTTATTGGTATGGGAAAGCTGTAGGCAGTCAAACTAGAAGCAGGGCATCCTATGTGATTGGTTATGGGTCCATGTTTGGTTTTCTCTGGTAAGACATAAGACACAAATTGCAGAAGCTGTTGCTTATTAATCAAGTGCTAACCATTTGGGGCCAATTATTACAGGGTTTATTGTTTGGCTTCCTAGATTGTTACTTGAGATAGTAGTCTGAATTCTTATAATTCCTAAAATTCCTATAATTCCTAATTCCTATAATTCCTAAAAGTAGTCTGACATAGAGCAGATGGCTTCCTGGACTATTTACCGTAGATAAGAGGGTTGGTTTCCTGGGGAAGTTGTTACAGGTTGTGAATCAGAATTCTACTTTTATATAGAATCTGTCCATTGTCTGCTGTCTCAGTAAAAACTAAAACTATGCCTTCCAATTCCCTCATATTTAAACCTTTGTCACACGATCTGCCTTGAATCTACTGAAATTAAGATCAATTTACCTTTTATGCATGATTATGGTAGCCATACCAAGAACAACAAAGGCCCAAGTCGACTCTCATCTTATAGACTATAAGGACTTGTATTATACTTTCCTCATTCTTTCCCCTTCTCTCCCTTTTCCCCCCTGCTCTATTATACTCTGGAATTTGTGATCCATTATCAGCAAAATCCCACATATATTTAATTTTATCCATATATTTCTTCCATCTTTACTTTCTTGTTCTAATGAGAACACTAATTCCCCTCAAGCCTTCTCCAGTGGCAACTCCAAGTAGCTCTTTTCAGGCCACTTTTTTCTCCCTCTTGAGAAAACACAGACACACACAGAGACACACACACACACACACACACACACACATAATTAGCTTGAATCTCATATAAGATTATATTACTAACTCTTGTTGTTACATTCATCCATCCACCTTTGCATATTTCCCCATTTTTTTCATCAATTTTAACTCCTCGATCAATCTACTCTCTCCAATACTACTACTGTCTTGGGTGCCTTGGTAGTATAATATTCATGTGTACAATCCTTCCAAAGTCCAGCCTCTCAGTACTTTGAATTTTTTTCTTCTAAAGTTCTTATACTTCAGCCTTTCTCAGTCATTTACTTCCAGATACGTAACTCAGAAATTGTCAGTACTAATCACAGCAACCCCTTGATAATTGCAACTTTATACATCCAACTCCTTGACCACCACCGTCTATCATTCCAGCTCATTCTCTTTAATATTAACTCCCTGAACATCTTTTTACCTTCTTGACCATCAATCCATTTATCTTTCCACCATTTCAATGTCTCTCACCTCCTAAATGTCTGCAGTCATCTAGTTTAAATTTCATGGTCAGTAATTATAAAAACTCCCTTGCTTATACACTTAACTTCCTTGCCTTTCTCTCATGTCATTATACTGGGTTGGCAAAGCAGAATTTTGGCTGAATCTAACTTTTCATCTAATCTGTACCTGCTCTTAACACTATAGACTGAAAAGCTGTCAGATTATTTTATTTTCCAATTAGAACATATATGTTGCATATGTCTCTTAAGTGTCCTTTTATTTGATTTAGATTTTATCTCCCCAAACTTGCAAATTTTCTACCAGTTTCTCTTCTTTCCAATCTGTTATCTGTTATTAATGAGTTATCTGTATGCTGCTCAAGCCATATTTGGAAAAATATGAGATTTCAGGAAATCAATTTATCAATGACAGTCACTGCTTTTCCACTACTTTTTGTGATGGTAGGGAAGATATTTAATCTGTGTCCATAAAATGAGTATAACAGTAGTTTGTTATTTATATATATATATATTTATATATAGTATATGTAAAATATATATTTATATATACTATAATATATTAACAACTGTTAGATTTTACTACTAATTCTACAACTCTGACCATTCTTATAATTATTATTTTTTTTGACATTACCATCCCTATTAACAGAAGGACAGAAGGATCTGGACTATTCAACAAAAAACTTGATTGTGTTTTAGTTTGATAGAGCTGATGTAACAGAATACCACAGACTGAGTGACTTAAACAACAGAAATTTATTTTCTCACAATTCTTAAGGTCAGAAGTCCAAGATCAAGGTATTGGCAGGTTTGGTTTCTTCTGAGTCCTCTGTCTTTGACTTGTAGATTGGCATCTCCTCGTTGTGTCCTCACATGGTCCTTCCTTTGTGCACTTGCATCACTGAAGTCCTTTTGTGTGTCCAAAATTCCTTTTCTTATAAAGATGCCATCATATTGGATTAAGGCCCACCTTAACAGCCTCATAGTAACTTAATCACCTTTTTAAAGTCTATCTCCAAACACAGCGGTATTCTGCAGTTCTGGGGGTTAGGGCCTCAACATATGAATTTCCAACTCAGCCATAACAGTTTGTATCATTCATCTCCTCAGAGCATTGTCTTCTTTAAAAATCCAAAGTAAAGTGCATACTTCCTACCTTAAGCCTGATTCTTCATAAGCAGGACTGTCCTTTGTAAAAATTACCCTCGTTCAAGGACACCTGAGACATTTCCTTGTCCTCTGCCCAACAAAATTCTGAAAACCTATTTGCCTACCTTACTTCTGTACACTCTAAAATGTATCATTCCCATCCTTTGTTTTTAAAGATGTCCCCTACCTTATTCTCTGGATCAGAATGTCTCTGGATCTAGGCCAATTGTGCAAGGTCCCCACTGTGCCTTTTCTGATTATCACCACACCCTGCTTGTGTTAACATATTTATTCAAATTTTCCCATCGCTGTGGTAATTCTCAATATACTTTGTGCTCTGCAGTAACATGAAATTTGGTATCAACTTGCTCTGCTCTAACATCATGAAATCGAGGGTGATAACCTCCCAGTGAGACTTTTTAGAATAATATATAAAATTAGAGAATGCTAATCTTTGTTTCCCCAAAAAGCAATGACTGCTTTCATTAAAATTATGACAACTAATTTTTAGAGCCTGTAAAGTATTCAAAGGAGATATGATTCATAAATACAATCCAAAATAAAATGACTAGACATATCCCAAACTTAATATTTCAGATATTTCTTGACAACAAATTATTTTTGAAGCAATCTGTCAAATATATACATGTTCCTGAACTCCAAATTTTCCTCTTCTTTAGAATTACTTAGCCCGATATTCCTCCTATTCAGAGGAGACACTGACCTACTTTCTTAGGCTTTGTCACATTGTTCTTTACTTTATTTGGTCTCCAATGCTGTTCTTATTGCCTGTTCAGTTTCTCCCTCCTCAGTGTTTTTCCCTTAATCAACCCACATATTACTCTTTCCTATGCTAAATAAATAAATAAATAAATAAAAAGAAAGAAAACAGGAAAAGAAAATCCTTCCTTTGAAACTATCTTATCCACAATGTCATGCCCTAGTTCTTTCCTTTCATGATAAAACTCATTGACTGAAAGAGTTAATGTCAATGTGTCTATTTCTACCTCATTCCCCAATGCATTAAAAACTGGTCCCTATCTCTATGACTACATAGAAAGAGCTTTTGTTACAATGACTAATGAATTTCTCATCAATAAATTCAGTCCCTGGGTTTTGTTCTCATCCTACTTAATCCTACTACAGTATTTGGCACTGTTAAATACACTCTTCTTTAAATCTTCTCTTTTACTTTAGAAAATTTAATATCTATGATTTTTTTTTCCTTGACTGTACTTTTTTTAACTTTTAATATGGTTTATGTGTTTCTACCTCCCTGAAGACTTTATATTTCCCATGGGTATGTTTTGATATTTAGGTATTTTTTACTATGCATCCTTCCAACTAGGTAATCTCATTTATTACAAAGAATTTATCATCAGTAGAAAGTCTCAATGTAAGTTCAAGCAGGGCATAGCCTCGCTACTTTTACCAACTTGTATACTCCCAGTAACTACTTTGAGCCTATTAAATGGAATATTTTATTTAATGAATAATATGTTGCTGCAAAAGGCATTATTTTGTTCTTTTTTATGGTTGAGTAATATTGCACTGTGTATATGTGCCACATCTTCTTCATACATTCCTCTGTTGATGGGCATTTAGGTTGCTTCCATGTCCTGGCTATCGTAAATTGTGCTGCAATAAATATAGTGGTGCAAGTAGCTTTTCAAATTATGGTTTTCTCCAGGTATATGCCCAGGAGTGGGATTGCTGTGTTGTATGGTAGTTCTATTTTTAGTTTTCTAAGGAACCTCCATACTGTTCTTCATAGTAGGTGTACTAATTTACACTCCCACCAACAGTGTAAGAGGGTTCCCTTTTCTCCACACCTTCTCCAGAATTTATTGTTTGTAGATTTTTTTTTTAATTTATTTTTTTTTTGCGGTACGCGGGCCTCTCACTGCTGTGGCCTCTCCCGTTACGGAGCACGGGATCCAGATGCACAGGTCCAGCGGCCACGTCCCATGGGCCCAGCCGCTCCGCAGCATGTGGGATCCTCCTGGACCGGGGCACGAACCCGTGTCCCCTGCATCGGCAGGCAGACTTTCAACCACTGTGCCACCAGGGAAGCCCTGTAGATTTTTTGATGATGGCTATACTGACCAGTGTGAGGTAATACCTCATTGTAGTTTTGATTTGCATTTCTCTAATAAATTAGTAATGTTGAGGATCTTTTCATGTGTTTTTGTCCCTCTGTATGTCTTCTTTGGAGAACTATTTATTTAGATCTTCTGCCCAAGTTTTGATTGGGTTATTTGTTTTTGGGGGTTTTTTTTGATATTGAGCTGTATGAGTTGCTTGTATATTTTAGAGATTAACCCCTCGTCAGTTGCTTCATTTGCAAATATTTTCTCCCATTCTGCAGTTTGTGTTTTTGTTTTGTTTATGGTTTCCTTTGTTGTGCAAAAGCCTTTAAGTTTAATTAGTTCCCATTTGTTTATTTTTGTTTTATTTTCATTAGGAGGTGGATCAAAAAAATATTGCTGTGATTTATGTCAAAGAGTGTTCTGTGTTTTCCTCTAAGAGTTTTATAGTGTCCAGCCTTACATGTAGGTCTTTAATCTAAACATTTTGAATTTATTTTTGTGTATCTTGTTAGGGAGTGTTCTAATTTCATTCTTTTACAAAACTATTGCAATGTAAGATACTGATGAAAGAAATCAAAGATGACACAAACAGATGGAGAGATATACCATGATCCTGGATTGGAAGAATCAGTATTGTGAAAATGACTCTACTACCCAGAGCAATCTACAGATTCAATGCAATCTCTATCAAACTACCAATGGCATTTTTCAAAGAACTAGAACAAAAAATTTTACAATTTGTATGGAGATAGAAAAGACCCTGAATAGTCAAAATAATCTTGAGAATGAAACATGGAGATGGAGGAATCTGGCTCCCTGTCTTCAAACTATACTGCAAAGCTATAGTAATCAAAACAGTATGATACTGGCACAAAAACAGAAATACAGATTAGTGGAACATGATAGAAAACCCAGAGATAAACCCACACACCAGTCGTCACCTAATCTATGACAAAAGATGTAAGAATATACAATGAAGAAAAGATAGTCTCTTCAATAAGTGGTGCTGGGAAAACTGGACAGTTATTATCATTATAGAAACATAATTTTTCCCATCATTGGCTAGTGGTAGTTTCTTCAAGTTGGCTTCAAAGACCTTTCACCATGAACTGTATAGTCTTTCTGGATATCTTCATGAAAAGAAGTATTTTGTCTAGGCTCATTTTAACATTACCTACCCCAATTCTGGAATCAGCCATTTCTCCAAAAGCCCTTTGTTGTAAATGGTATTACAAGACCACAACCAGCTACTTGGGTCTCATGGTTCCATTGTTTTGTCATGTTCAATGGATACTGTTGAGAGGATAAAAGTGTGTGTTTGTGTTTGAATTGGAATTATCATATATGTGTATGTATGTATCATATTCAATGATTTTATATTGATAATTCTAATCAAATTCAAAAATACATGCTTACTTAAGTTTCTTTACTATATCTCTTATTCCCTTTCTTCCATACTGAAAATTATGGTGGTCAAGGACATTCAATGTGATAGAATTTTTTAAAAAAATCTCAAATTACTCATTTACTCTGTCCTAAGGCACCCACATAAAAGTCTCAGAATAATAATAGTAACACTATCACCAATATGATTTCTTAAAACAATGAAAAAAACTGCATATGCACTAACCGTTCTCTCACTATTATTTTTATGACTGAACTTTTTCTATATTGTCACAGCATGTAGCCATTACAACCCATACTCTGCCTCTGTCCCTCTTATTCCATATTTTATCTTAATTATATGGGTAAGAATATATTTAATGCTCCCAAATACTTGATATGTCTCTCTAGCCATGTTTATTGTCTGAAGCTCACTCCAAAGACAGTTATTGAAACAATGTTCACCACAACCTAACATGTTGGTTAGTTTGTCTGTGCTCTTTATTTATCCTTATGCTCAGATTTGCTATGTACAAAGTGCTTGTTTCACACTTTCTGTATAGGTATATACAGAGTATGGACACCTTTTATTCATCTCTTTTCTCTTTCCTGATTAATTTGAACCCACCTGTGACAGTTTCTCATCATCATGGGGCAATATCCAAGAAGGGAGCCCAGGCATGTGAAGTTTGAGAGCTAATAAGGATAGAATGTTCCAGCCCTCAGTCCTTTTTACCACATGTCTCTTGAAGTCACCTGGTATTGGCCCTTTCTCATGTTTAGCTGTTGTTTTCAAATTTACCTGCTATGTTCTTTTCAGTGAATATCTTTTATTTATATTGGTGTTTTCCTGCTCACAAATCTATCAGAGTTTATCTTACATTTCTTCTGCCCAAAATATTAACACAATGCAGATTTTATGACCAGTGGTGACTTATTCTCATCTTTTTGAATTTTTGGGTAGTGTATGTACTTTGCCACCTAGTTTATTGGAAATGTGTCTATACATTTCTGATTTTTCTATCTAGTTGCTCTGTCTAAAAAATTATACTTCCATAACCATCATCTTACCATAACTCTTGTCAATGGAATTACATTCTGAGCCTCCATTTTAACTCTATTCAGTCAGCTTTTGGCATCTGAGGGCAAATTTGGAAACTCAAAAAAGTATTTGAAGTAACCTAGGTATTCAAATCATATTCAAATTTTAAAGCACCACATTTAAAATTTAGTTCCCATATAATGCATTTAATATTATCTCAAAAATCTTCACATTTTAATTAGTAAACCAATAATTTTATATAAAGAGAAATAATTGTTTTCATATGGAATTTTATTAATGCTGCTTTTAGGTGAAACATAGAGACTAAATAATCCTTAAATAGATCTATTTTCAATCTTAGTCAATAAAATTTTTTAAATAGCTGGAACTATATATACAGAATTTTAATATTAATATATTTCTTGTTAATACTATAGATATCCAACTGAGCAATCTTATATACAAATAATCTACCTATACAAATAATTAACAACTCATAAATTTCATGGGGAGGTTTAAAATTCAAATAAATCTAATTAATTTATATGTAAAAACATTACAAATTTTTTCAGATGTGCTTCAATCTTAAATTATAAGACATATTTCTATATAAAACCTAAGTTTAGAATTAAACTATATTTCAACTATAATCAAAATATGTATTTCAGTTTCATATATTTAATAGGCCAACTTCCCTTCAAAATCATAATCATTTTAATATTAAACATATTCCTGGGATGAGTTGGGAGATTGGGATTGATATATACATACTAATATGTATAAAATAGATAACTAATAAACTGCTATATAAAAAATAAATAAAATAAAATTCAAAAATTCAAAAAAATATTAATAATAAAAAACATATTCCTAATTTTAAAACAAAATTATAAATATTAACAGACAATTTGCTTTATTTCATCTATTTTAATAATATGTCATTATAGGGTTGGAAAGATAGGTGTCTATTAAGGGAAGGATCAAAATTTGGTGTCTTAAAAGAGTTTCATTATTGAGTCAACAATTCATGACCACAAAACCTCAGGTAGGTTGAGGATGTGTATTGATAAGAATTTTTTATTATAATTATCAGAATTTGAGCTAGTATATAAACAGCATGATCCATTCTGATTGAAAATATTGAATAATTTTTGCAGTCATTACTGCAAAATCTCATTACTTTATAGACTGTTAAAGAAGTTAGTTTCACAACTGGGTCTTCTGCATTCTGGTTATAACTGTATGTTAACCTTTCTTATTTAAGTCAAAAGAAACCTATTTGTCCATCTAGGTTTCAGCTAACTATTTTACTTAGAACTTTATTACAATCATCATTTGTTTCAATAATCTTAAAAGTATTTTCTCATTGGTTTTCCTTTCTCAGCTTCAGTTTGGCATAATTTGCATAAAGTAAAATGCCACATTTAAAATGTATAATTTAATTAGTTGACAAAAACATGCCTATATATACATACACCCATACATCTGGGGAACCAGAGTCATCATCCAGACATAAAATGTTTCCATCAAGCACAGAATCTCCTAATGAGACATTGCAGTCAATTTTTTCCTCTAGGCCAGAGCCAAATGACAACTGCTCAGCTCTCTGTCCTTATATATGTTTGAATTTTTAATTATTTTATATAAATCTTATCATACAGTATATGTTCTTTTGTATCTGCTTAACTGAGCATGTTTCCGAGGGCTATCCATCTCATAGAATATGCCATTAGTTCATTCTTCTTCATGGCTGTGTAGTGTCCCACTGTATACATACAACACAATGTGATTATCTATTTAACTGTTCATAGATAATTCAATTATTTGCAATTTGGGGTTATTATTTTTGTCTTTTTTAAAAATTTAATTAATTTATTTTATACAGCAGGTACTTATTACTTAACTATTTTACACATATTAGTGTATATATATCAATCCCAATCTCCCAATTCATCCCACCACTAACCCCCCCCCCCCCCTGCATTTCCCCTCTTAATATACAATATTTATTTTTCTCTTTCTGACTTACTTTACTCTGTATGACAGTCTCTAGGTCCATCCACGTCTCTACAAATGACTAAATTTCGTTCCTTTATATGGCTCAGTAATATTCCATTGTATATTAGTACCACATCTTCTTTAACCATTTGTCTGTCGATAAGCATTTAGGTTGTTTCAATGACTTGGCTATTGTAAATAGTGCTACAGTGAACATTGGGGTGCATGTGTCTTTCTGAATTATGGTTTTCTCTGGGTATATGCCCAGTAGTAGGATTGCTGGGTCATATAGTAATTTTATTTTTAGTTTCTTAAGGAACCTCCATACTATTTTCCAAGGTGGCTGTATCAATTTACATTCCCACCCTCTCACTGCTGTGGCCTCTCCCGTTGCGGAGCACAGGCTCCCAACACACAGGCTCAGTGGCATGGCCCACGGGCCCAGCCACTCTGCGACATGTGGGATCCTCCTGGACCAGGGCACGAACCCATATCCCCTGCATTGGCAGGCAGACTCTCAACCACTGTGCCACCAGGGAAGCCCTCACTGTAGTTTTGATTTGTATTTCTCTAATAATTGGTGATGTTGAACAGCTTTTCATCTGCCTCTTGGCCACCTGTATGTCTTCTTTGGAGAAATGTCTTTTAGGTCTTCTGCCAATTTTTTGATTGGGTTGTTTGTTGTTTTACTATTGAGCTGCATGAGCTGTTTATATATTTTGGAGATTAATCCTTTGTCTGTTGATTCGTTTGCAAATATTTCTCCCATTCTGAGGATTGTCTTTTCATCTTGTTTATAGTTTCCTTTGCTGTGCAAAAACTTTTAAGTTTCATTAGTTCCCATTTGTTCTTTTTTTTTTTTCCATTACTCTAGAAAGTGGGTCAAAAAAGATCTTGCCGTGATTTATGTCAAAGACTGTTCTTCCTATGTTTTCCTCTAAGAGTTTTATAGTGGCTAACCTTACATTTAGGTCTTTAATCCATTTTTAGTTTATTTTTCTGTATGGTGATAGGGAGTGTTCTAATTTCATTTTTTTACGTGTAGCCATCCAGTTTTCCCACCACCACTTATTGAACAGACTGTTTATCTCCGCTGTATATCCTTGCCTCCTTTGTCATAAATTATTTGACATAGGTGCATGGGTTTATTTCTGGACTCTCTATCCTGTTCCATTGATCTATATTTCGATATTTCTGTTTTTGTGCCAGTACCATATAGTCTCGATTACTGTAACATTGTAGTATAGTCTGAAGTCAGAGGGTCTGATTCTTCCAGCACCATTTTTTTCCCTCAATATTGCTTTGGCTATTAGGGCTCTTTTGTGTATCATACACATTTTAAGATTTTTTTTGTTCCAGTACTGTAAAAAATGCCATTAGTAGTTTGATAGGGATTGCATTGAATCTGTAGATTGCTTTGGGTAAAATGCTCATTTTCACAATTTTGATTCTTCCAGTCCAAAAGCATGATATATCTCTCCATCTGTTTGTGTCATCTTTGATTTCTTTCATCAGTGTCTTATAGTTTTCTGAGTACAGATTTTTTACCTCCTTAGATAGGTTTATTCCTAGGTATTTCATTCTTTTTGTTGCAATGGTGAATGGGATTGTTTCCTTAATTTCTCTTTCTGATCTTTCATTGTTAGTGTATAGGAATGTAAGAGATTTCTGTGCATTAATTTAGTGTCCTGCACCTTTACCAAATTCATTGATTAGGTCTAGTAGTTTTCTGGTGGCATCTTTAGGATTCTCTATGTATAGCATCATGTCATCTGCAAACAGTGACAGTTTTACTTCTTCTTTTCCAATTTGGATTCCTTTTATTTCTTTTCCTTCTCTGATCACTGTGGCTAGCACTTCCAAAACTATATTAAATAAGAGTGGTAAGAGTGGACATCCTTGTCTTGTGAAAGATCTTAGAGGAAATGTTTTCAGTTTTTCACCATTGAGAATGACGTATGCTGTGGGTTTGTCATATATGGCCTTTATTGTGTTGAGGTAGGTTCCCTCTATGCCCACTTTCTGGAGAGTTTTTATCATAAATCGGTGTTGAATTTTGTCAAACGATTTTTCTGCATCTATTAAGAGGATCATATGGTTTTTATTCTTCAACTTGTTAATTTGGTGTATCACAATGACTGGTTTGCCTATATTGAAAAATCCTTGCATCCCTGGGATAAATCCCACTTGATCATGGTGCTTGATCCTTTTAATGTGCTGTTGGATTCTGTTTACTAGTATTTTGTTGAGGATTTTTGCATGTATATTCATCAGTGATATTGGTCTATAATTTTCTTTTTTTGTAGTATCTCTGTCTGGTTTTGGTATCAGTGTGTGATAGTGGCCTTGTAGAATGAGGTTGGGAGTGTTCCTCTGCAATTTTTTGGAAGAGTTTGAGAAGGATGAGTATTAGCTCTTCTCTAAATGTTTGATGGAACGCACCTGTGAAGCTGTCTTGTCCTGGACTTTTGTTTGTTGGAAGATTTTTAATCACAGTTTCAATTTCAGTGCTGTGATTGGTCTGTTCATATTTTCTATTTCTTCCTGATTCAGTCTTGGAAGGTTATACCTTTCTAAGAATTTGTCCATTTCTTCCATGTTGTCCATTTTATTGGCAAAGTGTTGCTTATAGTAGTCTCATGATGCTTTGTATTTCTGTGGTGTCTGTTGTAACTTCTACTTTCTCATTTCTATTTTTATAGATTTGAGTCTTCTCCCTATTTTTCTTGATGAGTCTGGCTAAAGTATTATCAATCTTGTTTATCTTCTCAAAGAACCAGCTTTTAGTTTTATTGATCTTTGCTATTGTTTTGTTTCTATTTCATTTATTTCTGCTCTAATTTTTATGATTTCTTTCCTTCTACTAACTTTGGTTTTGTTTGTTCATATTTCTCTAGTTCCTTTAAGTGTAATGTTAGATTGTTTATTTGAGATTTTTCATGTTTCTTGAGGTAGGATTGCATTGCTATAAACTTCCCTCTTAGAGCCGCTTTTGCTGCATGCCATAGGTTTTAGATCATCGTATTTTTGTTGTTATTTGTCCCATGGTATTTTTTGTTTTCCTCTTTAATTCCTTCAGTGATGTCTTGGTTATTTAGTAATGTATTGTTTAGCCTCCATGTGTTTGTGTTTTTTACTCTTTTTCCATGTATTTGATTTCTAATCTCATAGAGTTGTGGTCGGAAAAGATGCTTGATATGATTTCAATTTTCTTAAATTTACTGAGGTTCATTTTATGACCCAAGATGTAATCTGTCCTGGAGAATATTCTGTGTGCACTTGAGAAAAAAGTGTAATCTGCAGTTTTCAGTTGGAATGTCACATAAATATCAATTAAATCTATCTGCTCTATTGTGTCATTTCAAGCTTGTGTTTCCTTATTAGTTTTTTGTCTGGATGATCTGTTCATTGGTGTACGTGAGGTGTTAAAAGTCCCCTGCTATTGTGTTACTGTCAATTTCCTATGTTATAGTTGTTAGTATTTATATGCTCCTTTGTTGGGTGCATATAGACTTATAATTGTTATATCTTCTTCTTGGATTAATCCCTTGATCATTATGTGGTGTCCTTCCTTGTCTCTTGTAACATCCTTTATTTTAAAGTCTATTTTATCTGATATGAGTATTGCTACTCCAGCTTTCTTTTGATTTCCATTTGCATGGAATATCGGGTCTCTTGTAAACAGCATATATATGGGTCTTGTTTTTTATCCATTCAGCAAGCCTGTGTCTTTTGGTTGGAACATTTAATCCATTCACATTTAAGGTAATTATTGATATTTATATTCCTAGTAACATTTTCTTAATTGTTTTGGGTTTGTTTTTGTAGGTCCTTTTCTTCTCTAAGGGAAGTGTTTCCCACTTAGAGAAGTTCCTTTAGCATTTGTTGTAGAGCTGGTTTGGTGGTGTTGAATTCTCTTAGCTTTAGCTTGTCTGTAAAGCTTTTGATTACTCCATCAAATCTGAACGAGATCCTTGCTGGTTAGAGTAATCTTGGTTGTAATTTCTTCCCTTTCATCAATTTAAATATATCATGCCACTCCCTTCTGGCTTGTAGAGTTTCTGTTCAAAAAGCAGCTGTTAACCTTATGGGAGTTCCCTTGTATATTATTTGTCATTTTTCCCTTGTTGCTTTTAATAATTTTTCTTTGTTCTTCATTTTTGTCAATTTTATTACTATGTGTCTTGGCATGTTTATCCTTGGATTTATCCTGCCTGGGACTCTCTGTACTTCCTGGACTTGGGTGGCTATTTCCTTTCCCATGTTAGGGAAGTTTTCGACTATAATCTCTTCAAATATTTTCTCGGGTTCTTTCTCTCACTCTTCTCCTGCTGGCACCCCTATAATGTGCATGTTGGTGAGTTTAACGTTGTCCCAGAGGTCTGTTATGCCGTCTTCATATCTTTTCATTCTTTTGTCTTTATTTTGTTCTGCAGCAGTGAATTCCACCATTCTGTCTTCTAGGTCACCTATCCATTCTTCTGCTCAGTTATTCTGCTATTGATTCCATCTAGTGTATTTTTCATTTCAGTTATTTTATTGTTCATCTCTGTTTGTTTGTTCTTTAATTCTTCTAGGTGTTTGTTCTTTAATTCTTCTTTGTGTTTTTTAAACATTTCTTTCATCTTCTCGATCTTTGTCTCCATTCTCTTTCTGAGGTCCTGAATCATCTTCACTATCATTATTCTGAGTTGTTTTTCTAGAGGGTTGCCTATCTCCGCTTCATTTAATTTCTTTTCTGTGATTTTACCTTGTTCCTTCATCTGGTACATAGTCCTATGCCTTTTCATTTTGTCTATCTTTCTGTGAATGTGATTTTTGTTCCACAGGCTGCAGGATTGTAGCTCTTCTTGCTTCTGCTGTCTGCCCTCTGGTGGTTGAGGCTATCTAAGAGGCTTGTGCAAACTTCCTGGTGAGAGGGACTGGTGGTGGGTAGAGCTGGGTGTTGCTCTGGTAGACAGAGCTCAGTAAAACTTTAATTCACTTGTCTGATGATGTGTGGGCCTGAGTTCCCTCTCTGTTTTTTGTTTGGCCTGAGGCAACACAGCAGTGGAACCTACAGGCTCTTTGGTGGGGCTAATGGCAGAGTCCAGGAGGGCTCATGCCAAGGAGTACCTCCCAGAACTTCTGCTACGGTGTCCTTTTCTCTATGGTGAGCCACAGTGACCCCCTGCCTCTGCAGGAGACCCTCTGACACTAGCAGGTAGGTCTCTGGTTCTCTCTCCTTTGGGGTCACTGTTCCTTCTCCCTGCATCCTGATGCACACACTATTCTGCGTGCCCTCCTAGAGTGGAGTCTCTGTTTCCTCCAGTCTCGTCAAAGTCTTGCAGTCAAATCCTACTGGCCTTCAAAGTCTGATATTCTGGGAATTCCTCCTCCTGTTACCAGACCCCCAGGTTGAGAAGCCTGATGTGGGGCTCAGAACCTTCACTCCAGTGGGTGGACTTCTGTGGTATAATTGTTCTCCAGTTTGTGAGTCACCCACCCAGCAGTTATAGCATTTGATTTTATTGAGATTGCACCCCTCCTACTATCTCATTGTGCCGTCTCCTTTGTCTTTGTATGTGGGGTATATTTTTTGGTGAGTTCCAATGTCTTCCTGTTGATGATTGTTCAGCAGTTAGTTGTGATTCTGGTCCTCTCATAATAGGGAGTGAGTGCATGTCCTTCTACTATGCCATCTTGAACCTGGGCTATTATAAATAAGGTTGTTATGAACACTCATGTACAAGTCCTTATGTTGATATATATTTTCTCCTTTCCTTTGGGTAAGTACATAGGAGTGAATTGTTGGGTAAATACATGGGAGTGAATTGTTGCATAGAAGGTACTATTTTGTTGCATAGTAAATGTCTCTCATACATTATGACTAAGTGGTTACAACTTGTAAGCTGTGCTCATGATTTAGCTTCTTAGATGAATATCCAAGTATGTGTCATCATTGGGACAATATATGTGCTGCTATTTAAGGGAGTGCTGCCAAAATGTGACTTCTGTTGGCTGGGTACTTTTGTTTGACTAGTGAAAGATAAATACCTTAAGAAAGAAATAGTAAGGCTTCTGTAAAATGTAGGGCTTTGGAAAGAGCATTTTACTTATTTATATATATATTTTTTCTGTAGCTTATGGGAGCAAACTATAAAATATCTAAAAGTTTTTCATGTTACCCTAGTGAAGCACAATAAAATATGGTTTGATAAAATAGTTATTAAATAGTGATATGCTTAAATTTAAACCTCTGTCATGAGTTAAAATACAGTCTGAATTACAGTTTATCTGAAAATTGAAGCTTGCAGGTGTTTCCCTAAAGACAAAAATGACAGAAGAGTCAGTGGCCTGATAATTGCACCCCATGAAGATCAAAGACCTAAAAGATAAAAGGGATCCTCTCACAGAGCCTAACCTGGTCCTTCCGGACAATGATTGACAAAACCATTCTTCAACTCAGACACACATTGGGAAGATAATGAGGTCACCAGAGAGGACTGGGAATGCTTCTTGGATTTTGTATAAAGTGTTCTGAGAATAGAATTTTCTGGGAACACTTAATCCAAACACTTACCTAAACTGTAGTCTCCGATCATTTCACTAATAAAACTATTCTGAATTGAATATAGTTATTTTGAGATTTCTAGGTAAGTTATTTGTATATGAATAAGATCAAATATATTGCTAATTATAATCTTTTGCTGTCTTGAGCCTTTATACTCTGATGAAGAAACTACCATGTATCCCTAAGAAATAGATTCAGGATGTTGAGTTTAATAGTGTGAAAAGATAAGGGACTGAATAATTATAAGTGATGAGAGGGTAAGTGCGTGTGTGTGTGAAAGGATTGTGAACCAAATATTTAATGATGAGAAGTATGAAACAAAGCCAATAGTACTTTCACCAAATATTTTCAAATCTCCCCAATCACTTTAAGGATTGAACTTCTCTGACACTTGAAGTTATATGTGACATGTTGACTTCCTTTGTACACTACATCATGAGCATAAATTATATATATTATTTCTAGGTGGAAGTTAGAATAGGCATTTCATAATTTGCACCATTTAGAATGGAGCCTGTAGATGGCTTTTACCTCCCATTGAAATACTGAGAAAAAGAAAATCACATCAGGTCAGCCTTCTACCAACCAATTTAATATTAAATTATAGCAGTATTGTGTGAAATCCAGAAGCCCTCTGAGGCAACATTTAAAAATAACTTTGTCTCCTGGAGGGCATAGCATGCTAAAAAATTAGCACAAGATCTTATTGTAAGAATAGTGAAATTCACACCCTGGCAAATCTTTGGGAAAAGAAAAATGTAGTACTCTATTAGAGAAGGAATGAAATTATGAAATACAGTGTGGAGATGTTTAAGTAGATGCTCCTAAAAACTTAAAAAATCCAGATTGTCTGAACTATCTGGGCTGAAAGAGTTGTTTGCCTCTATCTGGTTATAGGTAAGCAGATTCTCTTCTCTTATAACCATGAAGAAGATACCTTTAAAAATATTGCTTGCATTCCTCCAAACCTGTGCCCACCTTCTCTCATTCCTTTTATGCAGGCAGTCCATAAAATAGAGCAGCATCAACAAATTCACCTGGAAATAAATTGGAAATGCCAATTCTTAGGTCGGTCCCAAAACTAGTAATTGGGGAAGGGTCATGAATCTATATTTTAACAAGCTTTCTAAGTCTTTCTGATGTATGACACAGTTTGAGAACCTCTGCATTATTTTACTTTTTAAAAAATTTTTATTGTAGTATAGTTGATTTACAGTGTTGTTTAGTTTCAGGTGTACAGCAAAGTGAATCAGTTATACATATACGTATATCCACTCTTTATTTTTATTTTTTTAATATTCTTTTCCCATATAGGCCATTACAGAAGATTAGGTAGAGTTCCCTGTGCTATACAACAGGTTATTATTAGTTATCTATTTTATACATAGTAGTGTGTATATGTCTATTCCAATGTCCCATTTTATCCCGTCCCCCACCCACTTATCCCCTGGTAACCAAAAGTTTGTTTTCTACATCCATGACTCTACTTCTGTTTTGTAAATAAGTTCATTTGTACAGAACCTCTGTTTGAAATAGAGTAGTATTTTCCATGCTTTGAAGGAGAAGGCATTATTCCTTTAAGGATATTTAGGACCTTGCTAAAATGTCCTAGCAGAAAATGGGAGAAATACCTGGGAATGAATCTTTATGGTGCTGAACTGGAGTTGAGACAGAGAATATAAAGCTGGATAGTGGATCTTGTTTTTATATGAGAACTCTTTTATGATTTAGAAAGCCTGAAATGAGTCCTAATATTCTTCTGGAATAGTTCCTAAAAACTTGAAAAAAAATGGCTTATAGTAACAGGGTGGAAATTTTGGACCTGCCTTGAAAAAAGACTGAGGGAGGGTCTAAACATGCATATAGCAGAACATTTTTTTACATAAAACCGGATAATCTACCACCTGACTATATTCCACAGGTAAGACCTATAAAAAGAATCAGAGCTGGACAATAGTTAAAGCATCAAAGACAGATTTTGTTTAGTAATTACTGTAATAGGGGAAAGAGATTTCAGTATAGAATTGAGCTCAATTTCAAATACAGATAATACATCAGGGGATTTATAGCTAAGGAACAGGTGATGGTGTCATTGGATGGAAAATTACTAAGAGGAGACACAAGAGTAGGAGGATTTGTACTAAACCAACTTAATAGGATTCTTGCTGAAGACAGGCCAAGTTGATCATATATAAAGCATGAGGGAATGACTTAGTATAATTCTTTGCTAAGACTGGGCTGGGGAGGTCACAGACAGTACAGGGACCAAGGGTGAGATCTAGTAGAGACGAGAACTCAGAGGAACTTCACTAAAGTTTGGTCAGGGAAAGTATTAGTCCAGAGTATCTCCTTTTACCTAAGTGAAAAAGAATTCAAAGATAGCTGTCTCTTGCAGTTCAAGGTTGATGGAATTGGGAGTGCAAACATGAAGCTGGACCCCTTCTGTCAATGGAATGGCAGGGTTCTAGAATAAAAGTAGTCACATGGTGGCACTGAACTCTTAGATGCAAGGTAGAAATAATTATCATAATAGGCAGAAGGCTAGAAAAGCAATCAAGAAAGATCTGTAGTTTTTTTGTGTGTGGTGTTAGGGGGTGTTCTAATTTCATTCTTTTACATGCAGCTGTCCAGTTTTCCCAGCACCACTTATTGAAGAGGCTGTCTTTTCTACATTGTATATTCTTTCCTCCTTTATAAAACATAAGGTGACCATATGTGTGTGGGTTTATCTCTGGGCTTTCTATCCTGTTCCATTGATCTATATTTCTGTTTTTGTGCCAGTACCATACTCTCTTGATTACTGTAGCTTTGTAGTATAGTCTGAAGTCAGGGAGCCTGATTCCTCCAGCTCCATTTTTCTTTCTCAAGATTGCTTTGGCTGTTAGGAGTCTTTTGTGTTTCCATATAAATTATGAAATTTTTGTTCTAGTTCTGTGAAAAATGACATTGGTAGTTTGATAGGGATTGTAATGAATCTGTAGATTGCTTTGGGTAGTATAGTCATTTTCAAAATGTTGATTCTTCCAATCCAAGAACATGGTATATCTCTCCATCTGTTTGTATCATCTTTAATTTCTTTCCTCAATGTCTTATAGTTTTCTGCATACAGGTTTTTTATCTCCTTAGGTAGGTTTATTCCTAGGTATTTTATCTTCTTTTCTGATTTGGATTCATTTCTTTTTCTTCTCAGATGGCTATGGCTAAAACTTCCAAAACTATGTTGAATAATAGTGGTGAGAGTGGGCAACCTTTTCTTGTTCCTGATCTTAGTGGAAATGGTTTCAGGTTTTCACCATTGAGAAGGATGTTGGCTGTGGGTTTGTCATATATGACCTTTATTATGTTGAGGTGGCCATCATCAAAAAATCTACAAACAATAAATGTTGGAGAGGGTGTGGAGAAAAGGGAACCCTCTTACACTGCTGGTGTGAATGTAAATTGATACAGCCACTATGGAGAACAGTATGGAGGTTCCCTAAAAAACTAAAAATAGAACTACCATATGACCATCAATCCCACTACTAGGCATATACCCTGAGAAAACCATAATTCAAAAAGGGTCATGTACCACAATGTTCATTGCAGCTCTGTTTACAATAACCAGGACATGGTAGCAAACTAAGTGTCCATCGACAGATGAATGGATCAAGAAGATGTGGCACATATATACAATGGAATATTACTCAGCCATAAAAAGAAATGAAATTGAGTTATTTGTAGTGAAGTGGATGGACCTAGAGACTGTCATACGAGTGAAGTAAGTCAGAAAGAGAAAAACAAATACTGTATGCAAACACATATATATGGAATCTAAAAAAATATATAAAATTCTGAAGAATCTAAGGGCAGGACAGGAATAAAGATGCAGACGTAGAGAATGGACTTGAGGACACAGGGAAGGGGAAGGGTGAGCTGGGATGAAATGAGAGAGTGACATGGACATATATACATTACCAAATGTAAAATAGATAGTGACAAGCAGCCACATAGCACAGGGAGATCAGCTCGGTGCTTTGTGTCCACCTAGAGGGGCGGGATAGGGAGGGTGGGAGGGAGACACAAGAGGGGGGATATAAGGGGATATATGTTTATGTATAGCTGATTCACTTAGTTATACAGCAGAAACTAACACACCATTGTAAAGCAATTATACTCCAATAAAGATGTTAAAAAAAAATCTGTAGAGACGGTTAATATATCATGGTGTGCCAAGGGACAAAATAAATATTCAGACAATAAGAACGTTTCTTGACTTCTATAATTTAAAAAGATCAGAAGCCAGCACTCAAGAGTGATGTAAGTTACTACAAGGGAAAATAAGAACTCACTTAATTTCCAAACATGAGCCAGTCCTTAGCCATTGACTTTCACTGTGATATTATTGATCCCAGAACTATGTCTTTAATCTTCATCAGAGATGAGCATCAGAAGCAGTCCTCATGCACTTAAACGGACAGCAGTATACACACTTTTGCCAAGACTTTATTATCTTCTGCTTTCTGTCATAATATAACATGAAGGAATATTCATTTTCTGGAAATTCTGAAGAACCTCACGCTAGGTCACTATATTGATGACATAATGATGAGCGGACCTGAAAAATATGGAGTTGAATGTTCTGTAGCTGGATGCCATTAGACATATTGACATCAGAGGATGAGAGAAACATCTGACAGGTCTTTACTATAATTGTAAAATTTATAGCCACCATTCGTAATGCATTATACTGGAATATTCTCCCTAAGGTAAAGGAAAAGGTATTGCATTTTTACCTATCACTGTGAAAGAGGAAGTGCAATTTGTAAGCCTTCTTCAGCTCGCTCAGGCTTTCTGCAGGCCAAGCAGGAATTATTAGAGAGTTAATGTTCCCAGAAGCAGCTCTCAACAAATGTCAGACATTGATTTAGTTGATAAATATCCCAGCTTACTTGCCTTTTTGGTGGAATTACTCAAAGCATATTCTATTCTATTTCCCCACACTTGTACGGTGGAATTAAGCTTTATTTTCCACAGTGGTAACTTGCTTAATAATGTATTCCTTTAGGACATTCCTCTCCTACCCATCTCACATCCACAACCTCCCATCAGTGTTTCTTGGGATTACATCCCAAATACATTGCTTGTACTCTAATGTTTGTCCCAGTGTCTGATTCTGTGGAATCCTGTATTAGACAAACTTTAGTACAGAATTTTAGCCCTGATTATGGCAAAAATAGCTATGTAGTGACACTAGAATTTTTAATATTTGCCTTTAGTAAAATGTATAAGGCAACTTTGCTAAAATTGTTATGATCAGTTGCTGACATCCTTTCTTCATCCCTACCCAAATACTGTATTCAATTGAAATCTCCTTGCATCTTCTCTTATTTAATTTCTCTTAGATGTCCTGTTATTCCCTTTTGTACTTAACGTTTAGTCTCTGCATGATAATACACTTCTTGAAGACAAAGATGCTTTCATGATTATTTTTATATTTCTCCACTACTTAGCACAATGTCTTCTACATTCTGGGGCTCTGTAGATTGGTTAAATTATAATAAATACCTTGATTTTACTATTACTATATCAATAATACTAAAAAATATATTTAATATAATTTTCCCAGAAGGCATTTCTTATTTTTGTGAACATGTAACAGGAAGACAGGAATTAATTTACAAATGTCTCTATAATTGTCTCTGTCTCCTGTGCCTGGATAAATGATATTGCTTTAGACAAAAGTAAAGAAATTAAAAGTCACAATTATATGAAAAGATGATGACTATAACCAAACATTTGGGAAATTGAGAGTGTGACATTGTACTGATCCATAGATATGACCAAAACTAGAGTGCTGGGAGTGTGCTGGTGGCATACTTCGGATAAAAATCTAAAGGCAGGGTTATTATTGTCAAATAGTCAAACGGGGTTTGAATTAAAATGCCTGATCTTGTTATTTACTTGCTGGAGGCCATGAACAAGCTACTTAGCATTTCAAAGCTCAATTTCTTTATTTGCCTTGATGATAATAGTGATATAGATACTTGAGGGTTATTTTAGGAATTAAATAAATTGTTTAAGTTATTGGAAAGGAGCAATTTAGGTCAAGAGATGATTATTTCAATTTATAATTATATAACCACTTAAGATATTATTTCATGTTCTTTTCAAAATTATTCAGAATTTACTAGTCTCTTAACTCATTATTTTTAAATTATTATGCAAATATTCTTGTAACAGAAGTTGCTACCACTAAAAGAGAGCTTTCCCCTATGTATTTCTGGCTTACTTATAAGCCTGGTAGGTAAATTTTTAAATGAATGACCATTACATTAAATCTTAAATCATCATATTATTTACAACTTCCATTACATCAATTTACACATTTTATTAATATAATAATAATTGGAAGGTAGTATTTTAAAAATAATTGTAATATCTAATGTAAATGTTATATACTATGCTGATCTGCTTTCTTCCCAATGCCTTTATTCTCTTCCTATTCTTTTATACATTTAAATAAATTTAAAAAAACTTAATTGAGCAAAACTGCAAAGACAAGGGCTTTTACAATATGTATGTAATGTCAAGAATAAATTAATGGTGTCTCTGGTAATAAGATGACAAAATTTGCTTCTTAGAACCCAAAAGAGATGAAGGATACTTCTTAAATATAAGCTTTAAATTTGAGTTATCACTTCTTTCTCATTCTATCTGAATGTTATATTTTAAAAATCAATTACAGTATAACATACATATTGAAAAATGCATAGATGTTAAGAAAACTATTCTATAAACAACTTAATAAATTTATACATAGTCATAATTTCAAAAAATTAAGAACAATCAAATGCCCATTAATATTAGAATAAATAAAATGTGTTATGTATATATGAACTCCTAAATAGCAGTAATATTGATATACTGCCATGCTTAAAAACCCATATTACAACAGATACAAGTATAATGATAAGTGCAATAAAAAACACATCAAGTACTACATAATTTCATTTATATATGCAGTTCAAATTCAGGCAAAATTACTCTATATTTCATAAAAATCAGAATAGTTGTTAGCTCTACATGTGGATTATTGACTGTAAAGCAACATGAGAATTTCACATTATATGAATAGAACCAGTCATAGATTAGTTCCATGGCTAATTAGATATTATGTTATTTAAATAGATGTCTTCCAATATGAGTCTCAGTACACATATTTGCAATGGTTAACGTTTACATAAATTAATTTTTATATCCAAAAATTCAAATAGATGTTTTTAAAAACATGGCAGAATCTTAAATTATTCAATTCCATTTGTAAACTTGGGCATATTTATACCTAGCTCTAGCTAATAATGCTATAAAATTACACTGTTGATTCTAAAAAGGTGTCAAAATATTTTAATCAGAACATATTTTATTGACAGAATTTTAGGTTACATGTCCTGGTAAAAATGGACAAATAACACTGCTTAGAGGACGAAAAAGCTCTCTTCTATTTTCCGAAATTCTATTTCTAAGATCATAGGGCTGTGATGATTCAGAGAAGTAAAGTTACTATCTTAGTTTTAAAGCCAACCAGGGAGATGGAAACAGCTGGAAAATAACATCATAATTCACAAGTAAATTCTTGTGAAATTCAGAAAAAGGTAGAATATATATAAGATTCTGTAGGACATAAATTTGTTTCAGTATTAAAAAGACATGAAATCTATTTTAGGTAGTTCAATCAATATGAACAATAACATGGAAGCAAATATTCTAATGATATTAATAGATGTTCTAAATTGAGCTTAGTTACAGTTATAGATTAAGTAATCCACATTATCAGACCTTCATATTTTCATTCAAAATCTTCCTTCAGTCTAAAATTCTAATCAACAAATGCATGCTTGTACAAGATACTGTGTTTTTGCAGGTGATATGAAAATTAATATGAGTGTAAATCAAAATGTGTTATATAATATACCCAGCATTTCTTAGGAATAGCTAATGGATCTGCAATAAATAATGATGAAATATTTCATAATTTATTTGGAGCAAAAAAAAAAATCAAAGTAAATTCCAAATTCATATACAAAATAAATTCTAGGTTGATTATATATAGAAAATATAATTATAGACATTATAGAAGAAAACAGAAAATAATAATTTTATAATATGTAAGTGAAAATTATCTTCCTAAGCATATAAAAATGAAGACTATCAAGAAAAAAGTACATATATGAATATATAATAACTAATAAATTGTGTAAAATGAAACACCATGCAAAGGTGTAAAACAATTGAGTTATTAACAAATTTGATACATTAATAACAAGAAATGGAATTCCTGGCTTATATGGTAGTTCTATTTTTTAGTTTTTGGAGACACTTCCATACTGTTTTCATTAGTGCCTGCACCAATTTACATCCCAAGAAACAGTGTACCAGTGTTCCCTTTACATCCTTGCCAACATTTGTTATTTGTAGACTTTTTGATGACAGCCATTCTGAGAGATGTGAGATGATATCTCGTTGTTTTGATTTGCATTTCTCTAATACTTAGCGATACTGAGTATCTTTTTCATGTGCCTGTTAGCCATTTTTATGTCTTCTATGGAAAAATGTCTATTCAGGTCTTATGCCAATTTTTTGATTGGGTTGCTTGCTTTTTTCATATTGAGTTGTATGAGCTGCTTATACATATTTTTAGTCATATTATTTGCAAATATTTTCTCCCATTCAGTAGCAAAAGCTTTCAAGTTTAATTAGGTCCCATTTGTTTATTTTTGCTTTTATTCCTTTTGCCTTAGGGCACAGATCCAAAAACAACCAAACAAACAAACAAACCAAAAACAAAACATTGCTGATCCACAAACAACCAAACAAACAAACCAAAAACAAAACATTGCTGCAATTTATGTCCCAGTATTCTGCCTATGTTCTCTTCTAGGAGTTTTGTGGTTTCAGGTTAAGATCTTTAACCCATTTTGAACTTATTTTTGTATATGGTGTGAGGAAATGTTCTAATCTTATTGTTTTATATGTAGCTGTCCAGTTTTCCCAGCACCACTTATTGAAGAAACTGTCTTTTCTCCATTGTATATTCTTGCCTCATTGTCTTAGAGTAAACCTATGGTCTTACCTCATTGACCATAGGTTTATGAATTTATTTCTGGTCTCTCTATTCTGTTTCATTGATCATTGTGTCTTTTTCTGTGTGTGCCAGTACCATGCTCTTTTGAGTACTGCAGCTTTGTAGTAGTATATGATCTAGCAGTTACACTCTTGAGTATATATCTGGAAAAAACAAAAACACAATTCAGAAAGATACAAGCACTCCAATGTTCAGAGCAGCACTATTTATAATAGCCAAGATATGGAAGAAAACTAAGTGTCCATCAACAGAGGAATGGATAACAATGTGGCACACATACATACACACACACACACACACACACTGGAATATTATTCAGCTATAAAAAGGAATGAAATTCTACCATTTGTAGCAAAGTGGATCGACCTAGAAATATTATGCTAAGTGAAATAAGTCAGACAGAGAAAGATAAATACTGTACAATATCACTTCTATGTGGAATCTAAAAACTAAAACGAATACATATAGCAAAATAGAAACAGTCTCACAGATATTCAAAACAAACTAGAGCTACGAGTGGGAAAGGGAAAGGGGGAGGTACAAGATTGGGATATGGGATTAAGAGATATAAACTACTTTGTATAAATTAGATAAGCACGGGGATATATTGTACAACATAGGGAATCATAAACAATATTTTGTAAAACTTTTAATGGAGTATAATCTATAAAAATACTGAATCACTATGCTGTACATCTGAAGCAAATATAATATTGTAAAACAAATGTACTTCAATAAAAATTAAAGAATAAAAAACAAGAAATGGATTATCATTCTACCATTAATAAATAAAATAATCCCATGACAAATGGGAAAAGATATAAACTAAAAAAATTAAAAATGACCACTAATAATATAAATTACATAGAGAATAGAGTAGGAATTAAGGAGAAGGAAATTGCAACAAAAGTAGATATTAATTTGTGAATAAACATAAAAATTATCATTATGATAATATCTTCTGTCATAAGGACAGGTTTATATTTACAGTAATGGTCATGGTAGCAGTTTTTTGTTATACAGGAAAACTGGAAACAATCTTCTATTTTAATAATTTGGGCATTATTAAATAAAAGAAGGCCCAGCATTACAGTGTTCTATGGAATACTATGCCCAATGACAAGTTGTGAGGGAAAAAGTGAGAAAAAGAAAATGAGACTTTAAAGGGAGAAAGAAATTTCTGATACATTTTGTTAAATGCATTGTGAAAAATAGCAAGTCATAAATACAAAATATGGACTATGATCCTATTTACATAAACGAAGCAACATATTTACTGTGTGTGTGTGTGTGTGTGTGTGTGAGAGAGAGAGAGAGAGAAAAAGAGAGAGAGAGAGAGAGAGTGCATGCACACATGCCTGTGTGTAAGATACTCAAAGTAGGTTACATACAAGTTGTAGGCATTTTTCTGGGGAGTAATTTGATTACGAGAATGTTTCTGATGTGGCCTTTTTCATGTTACTTACACACTAATAAACAGCTACAACTGTAAAATTTGTAGGAAAGAAGGAAGGAAAGAAATTGAGGGAGTGAGCAAAGGCAGAAAGAAGAAAGGCTATTGTGAGGTGATCTGGGTTTTTATGTCTCTACCTTATTTTCCCCTTGGAATAGACAGATATAGATGAGACTATCCTGAGATTATGACTGCTATGGTACCACAACTTGATTCCTCTGGGTTCTTGTCAACGTTCCTAGGAGTTGAAACTGGATGAGCTGACAAACTCAATAGTATTATAAACTCAGAATCACATGAGTCAAATATCTTACTCAATATCAAGTTTTACTAATAATTTCATGAAGACAAGCAGTTAAGAAACAGAGGAAAAGCAGAGAGAATGTCTGGGATAGTGAAGGCGGCTCCCAAAGTCTCTTGTTCTTAAACCAAACACAGGCCTCTAGACGAGAGTACTGTCATGGAATGTTTAGTTTATAAAATATCTCCATTTTGTACATCAAGTAGTAACATAGATTATGTGGCATTTTATAGGGAATCATGTCTTATAAACCAATATTTTCTAGGTTTGTTTGAAATAACCAATGTTAAACCAGTACTAAAAGCATTACATAGAAAAGCATACTTTCTTGTACATATCACTGGTCTACTTTTCAGAAGTTCCAGTGATATGTTTATAAAAAATGAGATCAAACCTCTCCTAGTCCTCTCTCTGAAGCCACAGTATTGAGAAATAAATAGGTCACAGGTCAGCTGCTTTAACTTCTTTTCCCTCACTGGGTATGGGGCATGATCCAAACAAGATCCATGTCCTGGGAACAGAGAGATAAGAGTATCTCTTTTCCTGAAATTTTAGCAGTGTTTCATAAGAAAGTAGTATTCTTGGGCCATATGATAAACTGTGGTGTGGCACAGTAATTTAAATATTTTCAAACTTCAAAATCTAATAAATGATTGTTCTATTATTTCAGAATGTTGCAAATGCATGCATTATCATTGGTCCATGTCAAATATTATTAGTCTATTAATATAAGTATGTCAAAATGGACAGAAAGATAAGTTCTATCAATTATTATGCCTTTTCTTTGTGTTATCACAAAACTAAGTCAAAAAAGAGTGCTTGTGTTCTTGGATGCTAGGAGAGCATTCATGTTAATTTAAATACAATTTCAATCTTTAGGTGTTTATAAAAATCATATTTGAATATAGTTCATGATAGGAATTTATATTTACATCTTCAGCGTGACACAGATAAGATTTTTTAATGCATGAAACAGTAATAATTCACAACTCATGTCCTAAAAATAATTCTAATACAAATATGCAAATAACACAGAGGACATAATTTAAAAGATAACCCTGTAGAAAATCATAATTTACTTGAACAAGATCAAATGAATCTTTTATAATCACATAAAATTCACTGGGATAAATAAAAGAACAAATAATTAATTCAGTACCAGAGCTTACATGATGTTAGAAATGAATGCAATAAATGAAAACACTCTATGAACAACAGTCAAATAACAAGAAAGATATTTTAAACCATAGTAGAATCAAACTCACCTATTTCTTTGTCAACTCTCTCAAAATTGGGTCCTAGTCTCATAAATTTGAAGTCACTGTTTGAACAGTGTACATAGTATTTGTAAACATATTATGAGTTTAAAAAAACAAACTTTAAATGCAGTAATATTTTTCTGAGTGCTACTTTAAAATTATTAATAACAAAGATAGCATGAAAATTCAAGGTTATAGAACAAAATACAGTATAATGGAAAACACTGATAAATCTGAATATAGAATTGTCTTTTCAAACTAGGCTAAGAAGGACCTAGTTCAAAGGAAGAATAAAAATCTAGTAGCTTTTCTTTTAAATTCACCAATTCTTACAGTATTTACTGAGCACCTATTATGGGCCATGATATATTCTAGGTACTGGGGTATAGTGAGAAATGAGACAGAGAATGTTCCTATTCTTTCAATGAAAATTGCATTAGGAGATTGTGGGAAAAAAACACACACTCTCAAAAATTAAAAAAAAATCACTAAAAATGTTTATGCAGAGATGAAACAGAATGATAGACGGTGATTTTAGGACTATTTTGAATAAGAAGAGGAGAAAGCCATTCTGAGATGGTAACTTAAGCTGAGATTTGAATGCCATGAAGCTGGCAACAAAAAAAATTCCAACCAGAGGGGATACAAAAGCCCTGAGTAGAGAGCACGAGTAACATGTTCGAGGTGCTAAAATGAAACTAGTATGGTAGGAGCAAGGGAGGCTATTTTAAAGGGTCAGAAGATAAGCTCAGAAAAGTCATCAGGTTCTTCATAAGCTAGGAAGAGAATAATATTTCACTATATTCTTCAAGTGCATGAATCATAAATATTTGTGAGGTAGTAATAGATTTTTTAAAGAAAATTCAAAATTATTAATGTATTTGTTTTTCCTGATTTATTTGTCCCTTCTCACTCTTCTTTCTCTTTTAGGTATATGACTACCTATCTTGCTATATAGATGTGATGTGCATTTTTCGACTAGAAGGCTTATATTGTGTTATTTATGTTTAAGATATAATAATTGTATATAGTGAGAAACAAAAGTTGATAAGACACAATTAAAATGACATTGAGTGCCTACCTACCAGTCAGGATAAGGACATACATTTTCTAGAGTAATTATATTGTATCCATGTTCTATTACAGCTAACAAATTAGCACACATTCAGCAACTTAAACCTTAAAAAAACAAACATTTTTTATCTTTCAGTTTTTGAAGGTCAGAAGTTGGGGCAGGGCTTATCTGGGTTTGCTACTGAGAGTTACAGAAGGCTCTGAAAAAGGTATTTATTGGGTTGTGTTTTCACCTAGAGTGTTGACTGGGGAAGGATACCCTTCCAAGCTCCCTCAGATTATTGACAGAATTCATTTCCCTATAATTGTAGGGATGAGTACAGGTTTTCTTGCTGGATTTCAGATGGAGGGATTTCTCAGTCTCTGAGGATGAACACACAGCTCTTTGCCATATGACCTTCTCATGACATAGAAGATTACTCCCTCAAAGACAGAAAGAATCCCTTGAATTCTGTTTTCTAAGATAGAGTCTTATATAACAATAATGCTAGAAACATCCCATCACCATTGTCTTAAAATATAACCTAATCAAGGGAGTAATGTCTCATTTGCCTCTGCCATAAAAATAGCTTAATCAAAGAGGGACATCAATTACTGTCACTATATTCTATTGATTAGAAGCAAGTCACAGACCCCACCCACACTTATGGATTATAAGGGGTATAATACCAGGGTGCTATCATGGGACCATCTTAGAAATCTGCCTAGCATACTTATTTGATACTCCTAACAATTATATGTAATAGGCTCTAATATTTTCAAGGTACTGGGGATTCAAAGTCAGTATGACTACTCTCTATATAAACTATAATACACATGTTATAAGTTATCTAAAGAAAAATGTCATTAGTTATTGAGAGAAGTGTGTTAATATCAACTCTGATTTGCCTATTTATTTCCTTTTAATTTTGTAAAATTTTGTCTTATAGATTTTGAAATTTTATTAGGTACATACAAATTTAGAACTGCTTCACCATCTAATTGAATTGACAAAAGTCACTATAAAGCATTCTTTTTCTCTAGTAGTATGTCTTGCCTTAAGATTTAATTTGCCTGATTTTAAGGGACATACACAAATATTTTAGGATTAGTATTTTTATGGTGTATGTTCCTCCATATTTTTACATTTCATCATTTTGTATCTTTATATTGGAAATATTTCAGATACAAATAACATAAAGATGCATTGCTATTTTATTACAATTGATAATCTTTGCCTTCAATTGGAGTGTTTATTCCATTTACATGTAATTTAATTTCTGAATGTAGTTTGGCTTATGTCTGTCATGTTTCTATTTATCTTCTGTTGCCTATTATTTATTCTTTAATTCTGTTTTATTCTATTCTTTTTGCATAATTAAGCATTTTTAATTCTCCAGTTATTTTCAAATCACATTTTAAATTTTATATTTTTGTATGGTTCCTAATTGGTCACATCAGGTATTTGAATATGCATCTTGACTTACTATAGTCTGTCTTCAGTTAGTACTTAAATGTTTTCCCCAAAAGTAAGAACTTTAAAACAGTTTTTTTTTGTTTTTTTTTTTGTTTTTTTTTTGCAGTACGCAGGCCTCTCACTGCCACGGCCTCCCCCGTCGTGGAGCACAGGCTCCGGACGCACAGACCCAGCGGCCATGGCCCATGGGCCCAGCCGCTCTGTGGCATGTGGGATCCTCCTGGACCGGGGCACGAACCCGTGCTCCCTGCATCGGCAGGAGGACTCTCAACCACTGCACCACCAGGGAAGCCCCATTAATTGTATTTTAAAAGCTCCAATCTTGACTTTGGTTATTTGTCTTTTTGTCAATTATTTTACTTCTACATTACTTCTACATCTCACAAGATGTTTTATTGTATTTGTTTTTAATAGTCAATATCTTTCATATTTGTTCACATATTTATCCATGACACTGACTTCTTTTCTTTCTATAGTTTAATGTTTCTATCTGAGATTATTTTCTTACAGTCTGAAGATCTCCTCTAGTAATTCTTATAGAGAATGTCTACTGACAATGGATTTTCTCATCTTTTGTTTTTGAAAACCTATTTATTTCATTTTTAAATAATTTCCTCTGTTTAAGAATTTTTTTGAGATAAAATTCTCATGACATAAAATTCACCAATTTAACAATTTTCAAGTGTACAATTTAGTGATTTTTGTATGTTCACAGAGTTGTGCAACCATCATCATTACCAAATTCAAGAACATTTCCACAACCCCCAAAAGAAACCCCAGACCTGTTAACAGTCAGTTTCAATTCTCTCCTTCCTCTGTCCCTTGGAAACCTCTAGTCTATTTTTTGTCTCTGTGGTTTTTCCTATTCTGGACATTTTATATAAATGCAGTCATACCATGTGTGGCCTTTTGTGTCTGGCTTCTTTCAGTTAGCATAATGTTTTGAAGGTGCATTCATGCTGTTATATGTATCATTACTTAATTTCTTTTTAAGGGTATATATTCTATTGTATGGATATATAGACTTGTTTATACTTTCATCAGTTGATAAACATTTTTATTTTTCCACTTGTAGAAATAATGTTTCTATAAACATTCATGCACAATTTTTTGTATAAACATGTTTTCACTTCTCTTTGATATATACCTTGGAGTGAACATGTTGGGTCATATGGTTACTCTATGTTTAATTATGTGAGGAATAGCCAAACTATTTTTCAAAATGGCTGCACCATTTTACATTCTGTCATCTGTAGATGAAGATTCCAATTTCTCTATATCCTCTCTAATACCATTTTTCTTTTTTTTCTCTTTTTTCTTATTTTTATTTAAAATAATATTTTAAATATTATTATAGCCAAACTAGTGGATGTGAAGTGTTATCTTATTGTGGTTTTGATTTGCATTTCCCCAGTAGTAATGATATTGAGCATTTCTTCATGCATTTACTGACCATTTGTAACCTTCTTTGAAGAAAAGTTTTACATCCATTTATTAAATGAGTTACTGATGTTTTTATTACCGAGTTTTAAAGATTCATTATACATCCTAGATACTAAACTCTTACCTGGTAAAATTTTTAAATAGTTTTTCTTATTAGGAGGTCCATCTTCTTTCTTGATAATGTACTTTGACATGGAAAAATTTTAATTGTGAGGAACTTCAGTTTACCAACTTTTTATTATTGCTTATGCTTTTGTTTTCATATTTAAAAAACAAGTACCTACTCCAAGGTCATGAAGATTTATTTACACCTGTGTTCATGTCAAAGAACTTTATAGTTCTAGCCCTTACATTTAGATACATGATCTATTTTGACTTACCTTTTAAATGTGGTATAAAGTAGGATTCTGTCTTCATTACTTTGCATGCAAATATCCAGTTGTTGCATTGCCATTGCTGCAAAGACCATCCCAGTTGAATAGTTTTGACAACCTAAGCAAAAAGCAATTGACCAGAAATCTATGAGTTCACGTCTAAAGTCTGAATTCTATTCCACTGATCAATATGTCTATCTTTACACTGGCCACACACAGTTTTGATTATTGTAGCTTTGTAGTAAATTTTGAAATTAAGTGTGAGTTCTCCAACTCTGTTCTATTTCAAGATGGCATTGGCTTTTAGGGGTTCCTTGTACATTTATTAAAAATAGGCAAATGGGACTTTGATAGGAATTACATACAGTATGTGAATCAATCTGGGAGTATTGCTATCTTAACAACATTGTTTTCCAATCCATGAACACAGGGTACCTTTTCATTTTCCGATCTTCTTTAATTTCTTTTGACAATGTATTATAATTTTTGGTGTATAACCCATGCACTGCTTTGGTTATATTTCTTCCAAAGTATTTTATTTTTTAGATGTTATTATAATTTGAATTAATATCTTAATTTCATTTTGAACCACACATTGTTACTGTACAGAAATACAAATGATTTTCTGTATATTGTTCTTATATCCTCAGTTCAATTGTTGAACTCATTCAACATTTATTAAACTGACTTGTTAGCTACAGTAGTATTATGGAGATTCATTAGTGTTTTCTATATATGATTTTTTTCAAAAGTGAATAGACATACTTTTCCTTCTTCCTTTCAAATCTGGGTGAAGTCTTTTCTTTCTTTTTCTTGTCTTCTTTTTTTTTTAACATCTTTATTGGAGTATAATTGCTTTACAATGGTGTGTTAGTTTCTGCTTTATAACAAAGTGAATCAGTTATACATATACATATGTTCCCATATCTCTTCCCTCTTGCATCTCCCTCCCTCCCACCCTCCCTATCCCACCCCTCTAGGTGGTCACAAACCACTGAACTGATCCCCCTGTGCTATGAGGCTGCTTCCCACTAGCTATCTATTTTACGTTTGGTAGTGTATATATGTCCATGCCACTCTCTCACTTTGTCACAGCTTACCCTTCCCCCTCCCCATACCTCAAGTCCATTCTCTTGTTCTTACTATAAATTCTAGTACAATGAACAATAGAAATAGCAAAAGTGACATTCTTGTCTTCTTCCTGGTTTTAGGGGGACATTATTCAGTCTTGTATCATTGAGTATAATGTTAACCATGGGTTTATAATAGATGCCTTTATTGAGTTAAACATTTATTTCTTCTACTCCAAGAGTTATTTTATCATAAGAAGGTTTTGGATTTGGTCAAATGCTTTTCCTTCTTCTATTGAGATAATCATATGCCTTTATTTTTTAATTCTATTATGATGTTATATTACATTTATTGCACTTTGTATATTGAACTGACCTTTCATTCCTGGGATAAATGCCACTTGGTCATAGCTTATAATCTTTTAACTATGCTGGTGATTTCATTTTCTAGTATATATCTTTAAGATTTTTGTATCAGTACTGATAAACTTTTTGGTCTGTAGTTTTGTTTTCTTTTGGTGTCTTTATCAGAGTTTGGCTTCAGGGTAATACTGGCCTCACAAAATAGTTAGGAAGTATTTTTTTCTCTAGAATTTTTTGGGAAAAGTTTGAGAAGAATTAGATGGTTATTAATTCTCCATTAAGTGTTTAATGCAATTCATAAATGAAGCCAACTTGTATTGGGGTTTTCTTTGTTGGAAGTTTTTTTGATTACTGACTAAATATCAACTTGTTTTAGGTCTTTCCAGATTCTCTATTTCTTCTTGAGTCAGTCTTGTTAGTTGATATGTTTAGGACTTTTCACATTTTTCATTTCATCTAGATCATCCAGTTTGTGGCATACAATTGCTCATTATAATCTCTTATAGTCCTTTGTATCTCTGTAAGGTGGCAGCTTTTTCTCTTAATTTTAGTAATTTAAGTCTTCCTTCATTTTTTTAAATCAAACTAAAGGTTTGTTAATTTTGTTGATGTTTCAAAAAATAAAAATAAAAAACCTCACAACTCCTTGTTTCATTTAGTTGTTTCTATATTTTTTATTCAATATTTCACTTTTGTCCACTGTAATCTTTATTATTTTCTTCTTATTGCTTTGTGTTTAGTTTTTTATTTTTCTAGTTCCTTAAGATAAAATTTTAGGTTATTGAAAATTTAGGTTATTGATAAAATTTAGGTTATAGCTCTCAGCCAGAGGCGAGAGCTTAGAGTCTTCTCATGCTTTTCCTGAGAATTCACATGGCCCTGAGCACACTTATGGTCTTATACTTTTGCAGGAATATCTTGAAGCTTGAAGCTTTGGCCTTATGGCCCAAAGCATTTCATTTCTCATCCTTTTCTTCGAAGATTTTGGTTAGTCTATTTTGTTATTCAAATGTTATCCATTGCTCAGGCAGCAGAGACTAAAACATTTTCCTCTAAACATTTCAACAAAGTCCCCTTGGATGGTGGCTTCAGCAATTGGCTGGTTCCCAGATAAGAGATCAAGACACATTTTGAGGATGTCTTTCAGGGAGTCAGACTACATATCAAGTAAGAATTCATTATTAATGAAATCCATTCTGACCCATCATGTACTGGTATCTAGAATGCAAGCTTTTATTTTTAAGGCTGCTGCTGAGCTGGGAAGCAGAGGATGAGATGAGGATTGGTTAAGACACTATAACATTCATTCTTCTTACCCAGTATCCATTGTTATGTTGAATAAACACTTCTGAGATTGATGTGAGCTTTTGTTTAAATGCCAGAGCTCAGATAAAAAGTTGATTTTGAGAGATTTTGCCAGATCTTTCATTGCTGTATAGAAGTGTAGACTTTTTGGAGTTCATTACTCTGTCATTTTTTTCTGCCTATTCCACTGTGTATAAAATTCTGGTTTGGCAGGGCTTTTTTCTTTGGTTTTATTTTCAGCAATTTAAATGTATCATCCCACTGTCTTTTTTTTTTTAATTGCATCCATATGCTGATAATTTTTATTTATTTATTTATTGGAGTATAATTGCTTTACAATGTTGTGTTAGTTTCTGCTGTGCAATGAAGTGGATCAGCTATATGTATACCTATATCCCCTCCCTCTTGGATCTCCATCCCACCCCATCTCACTGTCTTCTAATTTTTCTGCTTCTGTATTTTTTTCCAATTAAGAAGTCAAATTTTTATCTTATTTTTTCGGCTTTACATGTTATTTTCCTCTGGACATTTTAAAGATTTATTCAATCTTTTTTATTTGTTTATTTAGTACTTTTAGAATAATATATACTGATTGAGTTTGTAGTAATTCTTGAATCCATGGCTTAATTTCTTCAATAATTTTTGGAATATTTTAAGCTATTATATTTACAATTATTGCTCCTGAACTCTCTCTATGTTTTTCTCCATCCCAGACTCACCAATTATAAATATGTAATAACTTTTTACCTCCTCTATATTTTACTTTTCTGTACTTTTAATTTTTTTTTTCTATGTGCTTCTGTTTGGATATTTTTTTCTACTTACATTTGAATGATTAACTATTTATCTGTTACCATAGAGGTGTTAATTGTTAGTTACTGTGCTTTTTATTTCAAAATTTCCATTTAGTATTAATTTATATATTCTGAAATAGTCTGCTGAAATACTTTATATTGTCTTTCAATTTCTTGAAATATTAATTATAATCATTTAGAAATCTATTTATTTATTGCAAAGAACTTTTTTAAAGACCTGAGTTTTCTTTAACTTTTTTTTTTTTTTTTTGTGGTACGTGGGCCTCTCACTGTTGTGGCCTCTCCCGTTGCAGAGCACAGGCTCCCGACGTGCAGGCTCAGCGGCCATAGCTCATGGGCTTAGTTGCTCCGCGGCATGTGGGATCTTCCCAGACCAGGGCACGAACCCATGTCCCCTGCATCGGCAGGCGGACTCTCAACCACTGTGCCACCAGGGAAGCCCTCTTTTACTTTTTAGTCACACTTTGTTTCCAATGCCAATCTTCTTTTTTCTTACATTTTTCTTATTAAATGTTGGAGATTGAATATCAACTATTTTAGCAATGATACATAATCCTGGGCAATCTTGATAGAAGTTATCATTTTACTTCTAAATTGCATCTGGTTTAAGTGCACTAGAAATGCTAAGTCTTGTTAATATAGTAAAGGGTTGTGAAAACTCAAAACCAAGTTTCAGTCCTGTGATGGCTAGTATATTTTACCTTGAAATTTATTTCCTCTGAGTCCCAATAGAATTCTAGAGGTGTTACCCAAATGTTTTCTCCTTGGTGGGCTCTGAATTCCCAGTTGTGCTCTTCAACACATTGAGTCTGTTAAAATGACATTGGAGCTTCCTAACCTTTCAAACTCTATTTCAGAATAGGCCTTGGAGAGAAAGGCTAACCAAAGTGCACAGTGCTGATTTTTTCCTACTATCCAGTTACTCATTTCTTGTTAGCTCTCCAAACACTTCAAATTGTTAACTTTGTATAATTTCTTTCAAATATTAAAAATTATTATCAATGAAATAATTTGTCTGAAGTCAGCTAAACCACCAGTTCAAGAAGGAGGACCCCTCTAATCATAAAATTTGATGACATATTGCTTGACTAATATTTATTTTTCATGATAAATATATCTTCATTGTACAGTCTATGTTTTATTTGTTGCATTATGTAATGGCCCTGAATTCACCCTTATTTGATATTAATCAATTGTAATCTTGCTTTTCTGGTTATCCTTTTCCTTGTGCACTTTTGCTCATTCTCATTTTTAAACATCTTAATGGTTTGTTTTTGATATTATTCCTGTGTGCAGAATTCAGTTTGGTTATATCATGGATTAAGATCTGTGACTCTAAAAATTATTTTAACTGAATTCTTCCAGTTACACTTATTTACAGGGTAAACTGTGGTATTTTATGCAGTTATTACTAGTTTTATTACTTTTGCTTTATTTATTGTCATTCTGTTTGTCAATGCTACTATTTGGAATGTTTATAAACTCCCTTGACTGAGTCATGTCTTTGTTACTTCCTATCTGTGTGAGCTTGGGAACATTACCTAATCTCTGTGTGCCCAAAGTTTTTCATATGTAAAATAAGTGTAATAAGAATACCTAACCAAGATTAAGGTGAATATTTAGTGTATATAGAGAAAAAGCCTTTAAAATAGTGTCAACAAACAGTGAGCTTTTAATAAAGGATCATTTTATTATAAATATTTTTTGCAAGAACACTGTAATATATTTAAATGTGTAGATTCAAGTCACTTTTTATTTCTGGAAAAATTTCTCAGATAAGATTTTTTTTGAAACTCTTTTTTCCTTAAAAAATTGGTTCTGTCTTTATTCTTGTTGGTATCTCTCAATTTCTCCTGATCTTTTTCCTTCTAGTCTTTTACAATTTTATTTAATTTTGCTTGCATTTCTTAATCTTGACCTTTATTACTTTACCATCTTTTTATCCATATTTTTCTTTGTGACAATTCTAATAAGACTATTAATTCTCTGATTTTTTAACTCTGAAATTCTATTCATCTTGAGTTATTTTTATCCCTTTCTGTTTTGCTTTCAGACATTTTCAGCTCAATTTTCTAGCTGTTATGAGGCCTTTGGTTTTATCTTTACGATCTTAAAGTTCATGGTTGTATATTTGGCTATAAATCTTGTTTTTATATGCCATGTTTTTCCTGTTCTTTTCTGAAGCCCTCATTTTTTTCTCCTGAATTATTTTTATAGAAATTCTGTGCTAGTTTCTGTTGAATAAAACTTATCTTTCAATCAGGTATGTATCTTTTAGGCTGTTCTTGTGTGAAGGGATGAGAACAGTGTTATAGAATAGCAAAGATTCTCACTGATTCAAAACAACATTCATTTTGATGTGGGTGAGTTGTGTGTATTTGTATTTCTGTGTGTATGTTTTATGGTGTATGTGTGTGTAATTCTTGCGGTGTTTACTCTTCCTAGTTGACACTATTTAGATGTTATAGAGACCCTCATACTTATCTTTTCAACCACCATCATCAACTGACTGCTTCTTGCAAAGTAGTATAATTGGCTATCTCCACAGTCATTCATCAGAACAGCCTTCCCTGCTTATTCCCTATTTACAAAATGAATCCAGAGGAATTCTTGGAGACAATCCATAAAACATATTTCAGCTGTTTCAAAGGAGGATGCTTTTGAGAAAAGGATCTTCTGAATTTGAGCCCACTAGCAAGGACATACTCTCTTTCCCTTTGTAGCATCTGCTATCTATTTCCCTTTAGTCTTCCTTTATAAAAAGTTTGCAGAAAAATCCATAGGAAAAAAATGAAAAATTTTTAAAAATACAAACATAGTATCTATAGAACCAACAAATAAGGGAAATGTAAAAGATAGAGACTCTACACAAATAAAATATGTTGTCAGTTTACTATATACAAGTCCTTAAAATGCATACAGCAGGTAAAACTATATTAATTTAAATGATTCCCCAAATTAAAAAAAATTATATTTAGAAAAAATCTTGGTGAGATATTTTGATGTAAAAAAGTAATTTTGAGGGAAGGTTTTGGAGATGATTTTTTTTTTTTAATGACACTGTGCTGTTATGAATTGGATGGCAAGAGTGACAGGCCACAAGAACATAAACAAAAGACCAAGGCTCAAAAGAATAACCATTGAGAAAGTCTCTGGTATATCAGTCATCTGGAATAATTTCAGGATCAGTCACATTTATTATTTAGCATTATGTTATTTGTGATATTTTGTTCCTATGTTACAGAATTTTAAATTTATTTTTATAAATTAAAATTATTGAAGTATAGTTAATTTACAATGTTGTGTTAATTTCTTCTGTATAGCAGAGTGATTCAATTATATACATATATACATTGTTTTTTCATACTCTTTTCCATTGTGGTTTATCATAGGATACTGAATATAGTTCTCTGTGCTATCCAGTAAGACCTTGTTGTTTATCCATTCCATATATAATAGGTTACATCTGCTAACCACGTCTTCCCACTCCATCCCTCCCCAAACCCCATCACCTTGGAAACTGCAAGTCTGTTCTCTATGTCTGTGAGTCTGTTTCTGTTTTGTAGATAGGTTTATTTGTGTCCTATTTTAGATACCGCATATAAGTGATATCATATGATATTTGTCTTTCTCTTTCTGACTTACTTCACTTATTATGATAATCTCTAGTTGCATCCATGTTGTTGCAAATGGCATTATTTCATTCTTTTTTTTATGGTTGAATAGTATTCCATTGTATATATGTACCACATCTACTTTATCTGTTGATGGACATTTAGACTGTTTCCATGTCTTGAATAGTGGTGCTATGAACAAAAGGGTGCATGTATCTCTCTGGATTAGGGTTTTGTCAGCATATATGCCCAAGAGTGGGATTGCTGGATCATATGGTAATTCTATTTTTAGTTTTCTGAAGAACCTCCATATTGTTTTCCATAGTGGCTTTACCAACTTACAGTTTCATCAAGAGTGTAGGAGGGTTCCCTTTTTCTTCATATCCTTTCCAGCATTTGTTGTTTGTAGAGTTTTTAATGATGGCCATTCTGACTGGTGTGAGGTGGTACCTCATTGTAGTTTTGATTTGCATTTCTCTAATAATTAGCATTGTCAAACATCTTTTCATTTGCCTATTGGCCATCTGTATGTCTTCTTTGGAGAAATGTCTATTTAGGTCTTCTGCCCATTTTTTGATTGGGTTGTTTGTTTTTTTGTTGTTGAGTTGTATGATCTGTTTGTATATTTTGGAAATTAAGCCCTTGTCAGTTGCAAATCATTTGCAAATATTTTCTCCCATTCTGTAGGTTGTAGGTTGTCTTTTTGTTTTGTTTACTTACAGAATTTTAATACAAGTTTGTGCCATACATTCACACACTCTAACAGCGGTGCTTTAGGAAACTAATAAAGAAAGATGTCTCTATACTATATATGCATTGAGTTCTTTAGATAAATAAAAACTCAGAATCAGGCAGCAATGAAAAATCTGTCTGGTAATAGATTGAAAAGTGAGCTAAATGTATCTGCTTTAGGGAAGATCTAGGTGAACCCACTAATTTGGAAATTTGAGCCATTTTTGTTTACATGAAGCTGAGTATTTCCTCATGAAGCCAGAGATTTGAAAACCCACAGACCATAGGCATCAAGGGTATACTTGGACTTGTTATGGGCATGGATCCTTAGAAAGATTAATCAGTCTCACTTATGAGTAAGATAAATTTTGTAACAATGAACAAATGAAGCCCATGAATAAAACTCTACTGAGTTGAATGTTATTAGATAAATGAAAACAACAAGTTTCTCAAACATTTATTGTACAGTGGGCTGAAAAGAAGTAAAATTGTGAGAAAGTTGGAAAGAAGTATAAATTTAAGTATACAAAAAAGTAAAATTTCTTGTAATACAGCAAATTTTTTGACTGCTGGGAAATAGATGTAACAGTCAATCTTCAAATAAAGCAATAAACAAACAGGTTATTTCTTTTAAGCCAAGTTGTTGAAAGTATTGTGAATATCAGAGACATTTCCCTAAACAGTGACAGATTTAGCACCTTTATTTTGTTTTTAATTGTCATATTATATTCGAACTTATCAATTCAAGACTCACCTATTTTTCTACTGTGAAGGAAAATAATATGTTAAGGTCAAGAAATAACATTTACCAATGAAACTGGTGTTTCTGGAAAATATTTAAGGACACAAAGATCCTGGTAAGCAATGTAAGAATATTCAATTTATATAAAATAAATAATTTAAGAGTTTAACCTGTTCAATGTTTTCCTTTATTATTATTATTTTTAAAGTATCTGGGCAAAGCTATTAGTTAAAAACTTGGTTTTGGGGATTTATTTGCTTTCACAGAGGTCAATCATCATTCATAAAATAATATTTTATCATGAGGAAGAATGAAAAATATACACCAATCCCTACTGTTGTTTGAAATATTTTAATTTTAGTCTATTTGAAAAAGAACAGAAGAAAATGACCAGCTTCTATATCTGCCCATCAGAACTGACTTGACCATGATGACTTAGAAAGAAATTTATTTAGGACCAGTGTTTTCCAATCATTATTTTCTAAGTTAAGGGAGGATCTATAATCTTTGTAAATAAATACTCCATTACTCTGAATGTTTTAATCAGTAATCTTGTCTATTTTAAAACTTTTCAGGAAATTAAATTTGTCAAAAACTGATTTTTAGGTAATAAAAAATTAAAGTTTAGATTGAGTGTAGATATTTATCTTAAGTTAAATGCAGAGATTTTACAATAAGTATATATTTTATTGGTTGCTTTGTAATCATGCAGTATGAAAAACTACGGAGTGTTTTTATAACTTACTTTGTGTATAATATTTTGGTGATTTTAATAATCCATTGTAGTCTATTAGGTGCAATCTGCTGCGTGCCCTCTGAGCAGTAATTCAATAATTTTTTCTTTAAATATCCCTGAGATTGATCATTACTGACAAGACATCTATTTAGAATACTGTCTGTGGCTAGAGCTAAAGTATTTTAAAGCTATTTCTCCACACAAGGAAGAAAAAACAAGGGCATATATGCATTCTATACGTTCCTTTAGCTGCCATGGATACTTACAATTTATTTCTAAAGTGGAAAAGTTATTGAGGTTTTCTAATATATGAAATTTCACAAAAGTTACAAAAAATAACATTCAAATATTTTTATTATCTATCTATTTATTTCCATATATATGTTTGCCTCAATATGTATATGTGTGTTTATACACTGAATGTGTAAAAAATTGTTACAGATTTCTTTAAGGGAGTTAAAAATAAATGTACCCATCTATTTATATAATGAAGAAAGCATAGAAAACTACAACTAACATAAAAATATAGTTCAAAAACCCAAATTATAAGAAACTTAATTTTTTTGAAAAGACTAATTAAGCACAGCAAATATATGAAAAGATGGGAAATACGTAGAAATAAATATTAAGACTGAGGCTTATTCGGGAAAGGCTAAGAAATGCTAAAATAAATTTCAGTCCAAAACTTCAGTGCTTTGAAACAGCAAAAATTAATTTCTCCACCATACTACATGTACAAAGTGGAGCAGAAGTGTCCCCAAAATTGTGTTAGGTGATGCTCATGTTATAGGCACCAAAATAATAATGATCCAATGATCTATCCTTTATATAAATATTAAATATATGATTGTCATAACCTCAGCAATAATTTCATCCAAGAAAAAATGTACAATATGGCTGGTAAAATAATCATTTTGATGAATCCACTTTATATTATCCTGTTAGAGAAGATAGTGTAACATATGTTGTATTATTAAATAATCTCAACATCTTAGTGGCTAAATACAGTGCAATCTTCTCATTCATTTCCCTTGAAGGAGTGCTGGGACATATTTGTTATAGTCACTCAAGGACCCATATTTATGAGAGTTTCATCTCAATATGTGTTTCCATGAATGCTGAAGCACAAAAGGAGCAAATAAAATTGCATACTGATTCTTAACACTTTTGTCCAGATGTCACCATAATATCTACTCTAAATTCTTTGGCTAAAATGAGTCACTTGGTCAGTGCTTAACAGTGCCTGGAGAGAGGAAAAATCAAGTATATTGGGGAATTTTGATGATTATCACAAAGACACAATAAAGCAAAGTGACTATTTTGTCCACTATTCTCCCCACGTTCTGGTGACCACTCGTTTGTTCTCTGTATCTGTAAGTCTGTTCGTTTTGTTATCTTTGGTGAGTTTTTTTGTTGTTGCTGTTGTTCTTTAGATCCCACATATAAGTAAAAATTTACACTATTTGTTTTTCTCTGACTTATTTCACTAAATATAATACCTTCCAGGTCTGTCCATATTGTCACAAGTGACAAGATTTCCTAATTCTTTTTTATGGCTGAGTAATAGTCCATTATATATATCTATATCTATATCTATATATATATATCTTCCTTATTCATCTATCAATGAACACATAGGTGAAGTGGATTAAAAGGTAAAAACTACCAGTTATAAAATAAATAAGTCATGGGGTTGTAATATACTGCAAAGGGAATATAGTTAATAATATAATAAATTTGTATGGTTTCCAATCTATACAAATATCAAATCACTATGTTTCACACTTACAAATTATATATTACTGTATCAAGTAGACTTTAATGACAAAAATGACTTTAAATTATATATATATTAAGATAATTTTGTTTAACTTTTATTATTACATTATTACATACAATGATATGTGTGTGTGCACATATACACAGAAAATGAAAAATTGGTGTTAAGATATATTATCACATTTATATATGTTCATATTCATGTTTTGTTACTTTTAGTATCATTTTAAGTAAGAATGCCTTGATTGATATACCTATATTTCATGTCACATCTATTCTCACCTGGGAATATTTCATAAATTTTACCATATGAGGAAAGCTATTGTAGTTAGTGAAATACACAGAATAACCCTGACATTGATTGAGAAAAATCAATTCCGTCAGAACTATGTACCTAAGAGAAAACAGAAAATTATTCTAAAGAAAAACTGTCATTGATTTTTTTTATCATGACAAAAGCAAACTGTAGACTTCCATATGCCTTTTTCCATCTCATTCATTTTCATTCACTCTTTACTCACCAAGGAAAAACAAAATGTCTCCATCTATATTTTATTGATCTATTTTACTTTAAAAAAGATTGGATGATATACTTTACCTGAGAGTTATATAGTATGCTATGTTTATACTATGATGTTATAATCCTTGATGTTTTAGGTTATTTTGTAGCTCGATATAAAGTCTAAATAAATCAAGAATATTTAACAATTTATGAAGTATCTTGATATTTTCAAAAATAAGAGAAAGGATAAATGCATATTCTGAAGTTCAGTTCATCAATAAGCTTATTACCATTACCGTGTAATATTATTAAGTCCACATGATTTTATCATGCTATTGTATTCCAAATAGGTTCATTAAAAAAATCACTCCAAGCTAATTAAAAAAAAAAAAAAAGAGAGAGAGAGAGAGAGATGGATTCCAGTATATTCATGGATGTCATTTAAACTACTGGTGGAGTAGGACTTTTTAAAAATTGTGACAGAACTGTCATTCAGTAAAGAAGTTTATGATATTTTTATCCACAAGTGACAACAAGAGCAATGATGTGAAACATTTTGTGTGGAAAACCATAATGTTGAATTTTTCACTATTAACTTTGGGGAGGTATTAACAACAAATTCATTAATAAATATATACTGAATGCTTAACACAGAAGAGACACTGTAATAGGCCCTGGAAAGTTGGGGGGAAAGTGGAGAATATTTTATCATAATTTGGACTTTTATAATTCAGCCCAGTTAAAAACATAATTTCAAAAAAATTCACTGGAGAGTATGACTTCTAATTTCAATTAGTGAATAGGTAGGTTTTCAAAATAAAATTTTATTTGGGAAAAAATGGAAATAAAGAAGTAACATCATTTTAAATTGAATTTGAAATAGGTGAGGAAGATTTAAGAGTTAAAAATTTTCATTTGCAAAGTAAATGATTCATGGAGGTGAAATATACAGCATAAGGAATATAGTTAATACTAATATAATATCTTTGTATGGTGGCAGATGATAACTAGACTTATGGTGATGATTGTGTAATGTATAGAAATATTAAATCACTATATTGTACACCAGGAACTAACAAAGTGTTGTAGGTCAATAATACTTAAAAAAAACAAACTCAGAGAGGACAAGATAAGGTTTGTGATTACCAGAATTAGGGGTGGGGGAAGGGGGAATTGGATGAAGGTGGTCAAAATCTGCAAAGTTGCAGTTATAAGATAAAAGTACTGGAGGTGTAATGTACAACATGATTAATGTAATTAACACTGCTCTATGTTATGTATAAAAGTTGTTAAGAATAAATCCTGACTTCTCAACACAGAAAAAAAAGTTTTTTCTTTTATTTTTTATCTATATTAGATGATAGATGTTCACTAAATCATTGTGATAATAATTTCATGATGTATGTAAGTCAAATCATTATGCTGTACATCTTAAAATTATACAGTGCTGTATGTCAATTATATCTCAATAAAACTGGAAGAAAAAAAGAAATAAAGGTAAATTATGGAAGTGTGAAAAACTTGAGTTTTAATTGTCAGATACATTGGCAAAAATCCTAATAATTTTATTTACTAAAACAAATGGCATATATAGTGTCTATGAGAAAATATATCAGAATTTGAAATCATTAAAGAAACAACAACTAAATTTTAGTTTCATGAGAGCATTGTAATTTAAGAAGATTGCATTATGCAGGATGCTGTCTAATTTTTTTCCACCAAATTACACACTTAGATATTAAGATTTAAGGTTTTGAAGTAAAGTGAGAACCATTTTGGAAAAACAAAAAACAAAAACAAAACAAAACAAACAAAAAACACTGAGCAAAATAATGGATTGTATCTATATTTGTATAACATTTTTTCGCTAAAATTTCCTAAATGACTTTCTGGAAGAAAAGTGAATTTATTAATACATGGAGAACTAACTGAGCAGAATTTTTGACATATTTAGGAATTTGGAGCCTATATTATAGACATTTTAAAAATTTAAACCATTCCTTATGCTTCTATTTCTTTAGGTCTAGGTGTACATTTACATTTGCAATCACTTGTTAACATGTGACTTAAATAATATCACATGATCACCTAATTTTATGTTATATGAAATGTTTTAAATCAAGTAGTTATAGTTAGAGCAGTCTTAGAAAATTTTTTTGTGCCCTCCCATACAGAAAATAGTATCTTCATAAAGCTATGAGGAGGAAATATTTTGAATCTTATTACAGTATTTAGTGTGTAATTATTTGTTGCCAATTCAGGGTATAATCCGTTCATTATATTCTAGATACCTTGCTCAATAGATGTTTATTTTGCACCCTGAGCTCTAGATGGCAACCATAATAGTGTAATAAACATCGTCCATCTCTATACATATTTAGGCATCCTTTGAAAAAAATTTTGGACTTTTCCCAAAGACTTATTGATCAATTATTATGGTTGTCTTCCAATGTATCTTTTTTAAAATTGAGGTATAGTTGATATACAATATTATATATGTTCCATGTGTACAACATAGTGATTCACAATTTTTAAAGGTTATTTTCCATTTGCAGTTATTATAAAATATTGGCTATATTCCCTGTGTTGTACAATATATCCTTGTAGCTTTTTTATCTTATACATAGTGGTTTGTACTTCTTTCATTAACCTTTTAAAATTTCTATCATACATATGCTTTACATGTTTTGTTAGATATATACCTAAGTATTTTATTTTGGTGGGAGTAGTTGTAATTGGCATTGTCTTTTGTTGTATGCAACATGCAACATCTAGTTGTATGTTGTCAGTATGTGAAGATGCATTATTTTTTGTGAGTTGGTATTTTGTTCTACAGCCTTACTGAAATCACTATTACTTTGTGGGTTTTTTGTAGATTCCTTGGGAATTTGTGTATATGCACCTATGCCATCTGAAAATAGACAGGTTTATTTTTATTTTTTCAAAAGGTATGCATCTTTTCTTGCCTGTTGCCAGTGTCTAGAAGCTACAGTACTATGTTGAATAAAGTGATGATGGCAGATATTCTTGCCTTGTTTGTGATCACAGAGAAAAAGCATTCATTTTTTCACCAAGTATGATGCTAACTATCTTTAGGTTTCTTTGTAGAGATTTTTTAGGAAGCTGAGTCTGTTGCCCTCTATTCCTAGTGCACTGAGAGCTTTATGTTGAATTTTTCCACATGCTTTTTCAATTGATATAATCAATTGGTATAATCATATGATTTTCTTCTTTCATCAATTTATATGGTGGATTGCATCCATTGATTTTTAAATATTGAACCAGACTTGCATACCTGGGGAAAAAACTCGCTTGGTCATGGTGTATTATTTATTTTTTATGTTTTATTGAATTCACTGTCCTAAAATTTTGTTGAGGTGTTTTGTGTCTAATTTCATGAGAGATATTTTTCTATAATTTTCTATTTCCTTTCTCCTCTTTCTTCCTCTCCTTCCTTCGCCCCCTCATTTCCTTCCTTCCTTCCTTCCTTCCTTCCTTCCTTCCTTCCTTCCTTCCCCTCTGTCTTTGTCTGGTTCTGGTATCTGGGTAATATTGGTCTCATAATATTAGGTGAGAAGTGTTTCCTCTTTTTCCTTTTTCTAAGAGAAAAGTGTAAAATTGTTGTTTTTCTTTCTGTGATTATTTGGTAAAGTTATCCAGTGAAATACTTTTGGTTTGGTGATTTCTTTTTTGAGAACTTTTAAATTAATTCAAGTTACATATTGCATCTTGACTGGATTGTGGCCATTTGTGGTTTTGAGGAAATTGTCCATGTCTTCTAAGTAGTCAAATTTATCAACATAAAATTGTTCATGTCATTTCCTTATCTTTTTAATGGCTGTAGGGTCTGTTAGGATATGGTGTTTCTCCTGATTTTGGTGATTTTTTTCTTCTCTTTTTATCTTTACCAAACTCACTGGAAGTTTATCAATTTTATGTTTATTAAAGAGCCAGCTTCATGTTCCACTGATATTCTCTATCATGCATCTGTATTTTATTTTATTGATTTCTGCCCATTTTTCTTCCTTATTGCTTTATGTTTATCTTGCTCTTCCCCCCACCTTGGGTCTTGAAGCTAGAACTTAATTTACTGATTTGAGAGTTTTCCTCTTTTCTAATGTAAGCATTTAGTGCTCTAAATTTTCCTCTAGCACTGCTTTATCTACATCTCATAAATTTTGTTATTTTAAAATTTTTACTCAGTACCATGTATTTTTATTCAGCTTTATTTTATTTTATTTTTATTTTTCTGTAATTCATGGATTATTTATAAATTATTTAATTTTATGTGCTTAGATAGTTATCTGTTGCCTTTATGTTATTGATTTCTAGTTTCATTTCTCTATTGTAGATAATATATACTGTATGATTTAAGTTATTTTAGATATGCTAAGGTTTGTTTTATGATACAGATTACTATCAGTTTTGCTCAGTATTACATGGGCATTGAAAAGAATATGTATTTTGCTGATGGATGGAGTATTCTATAATGTCAGTTAGATCTTATTTTCTGATTTTGTGTCTAATATTTCTATCAGTTGCTGAGAGTGTGAGATTGAAGTCTTCAGCTATAAATGTAGTATTGTATATATTTTAAGTATATCCGTTTTTGTTCCATGTATTTTGAAGCTCTGGTCTTTGATGCACACATATTTAGAATTGATATTTCTTCTTAATAGATACATACTTTTATCATTATACAGTGTCCCACTTGGTCTTGTATTCTTCTTAAGTTAATTTTTGCATGCTATAGCATTTTTTTTTTTTTTTTTTTTTTTTGCGGTACATGGACCTCTCACTGTTGTG
>NC_041214.2:124855162-124879710 GCF_002837175.3 Physeter macrocephalus
ATGCTATAGCATTTTTTTTTTTTTTTTTTTTTTTTTTTGCGGTACATGGACCTCTCACTGTTGTGGCCCCTCCCATTGTGGAGCACAGGCTCTGGACGTGCCGGCTCAGTGGCCATGGCTCATGGGCCTAGCCGCTCCGCAACATGGGGGTCTTCCCAGACTGGGGCACGAACCAGTGTCCCCTGCATCGGCAGGCTTACTCTCAACCACTGCACCACCAGGGAAGACCCATGCTATAGTTTTTTTGTTTGTTTTTTTTTTTCTTTTGCAGTATGCAGGTCTATCACTGCGGTGGCCTCTCCCGTTGCGGAGCGCAGGCTCCGGGTGCACAGGCTCAGCGGCCATGGCTCACGGGCCCAGCCGCATGGGGGTCTTCCCAGACTGGGGCACGAACCAGTGTCCCCTGCATCGGCAGGCTTACTCTCAACCACTGCACCACCAGGGAAGACCCATGCTATAGTTTTTTTGTTTGTTTTTTTTTTTCTTTTGCAGTATGCAGGTCTATCACTGCGATGGCCTCTCCCATTGCGGAGCGCAGGCTCCGGTTGCACAGGCTCAGCGGCCATGGTTCACGGGCCCAGCCGCTCCGCGGCATGTGTGATCCTCCCGGACCAGGGCACGAGCCCGCGTCCCCCGCATCGGCAGGTGGACTCTCAACCACTGCGCCACCAGAGAAGACCCCATGCTATAGTTTTTTACATCCTTTTATTTCTAATCTATATTGTTAAGTTTGAAGTAAGTTTTTTTGTACACAAACATAGTTGATTGTGTTTTCTTATACTCAGCTCATCTAAGTCTTTTATTTGGTGTATTTAAACATTTACATTTAGAGTAATTATTATATTAGAGTTTTAGAGTGCCTTTTTATTATTATTATTATTATTATTATTTGGTTTGGTTCCTAAGTTTCTCATTTTTGTTTCATTTATCTTTATTTCCTGTAGGTGACTTGAATACTTTCATATTTCCATTTTGTTTTCTTTATGATGCTTTTAGTACAATTTTTGCTTTGTATAATTTTCTTAGGGGTTGATATAAGTGTTACCATATACACACACACATCTTATCACAGCCTATTGGTGTTAATGTTTTACCATTTGGAGTGAAGTTTAAAAACTCTACTTCCATTTAGGTCTCTTTATTATCATAACTTTTTAAATATGTTTCTTAATTATTTCCTGTACATACATTGAGTAGCACATCTGATGGTGTTTAACTTTCGTTTCAATTACAAAATATAATTTAAAAAATTATGAGGTAAAGATATTCTGTTTTGTTAACTCTATTTTTACCTATTGTTTTGCTCTACTTCCCATTCTGAAGGGCCCAGACTTATTCTGCTATCATTTTCATTCTGTTACAAAAACTTCTTTTAACCATTCTTTCTTTGGTCTGCTAGGAAAAAAATCATTTAGCTTTTCTTTGTCTGAGAATGCCTTTATTTATATTTTGTTCCTGAAGGATAGTTTTGGGTTTGACAGTTCTTTTCTTTCATCATTTGAAAAATGGTAAGAGAGTAGATCTTAAAAGCTGTAATCACAATGAACAAAAAGTTTGTAACTATAGTGAAGGATGTTAACTAGACAAACAAAAAATTGAAAAAAAGTATGCTGTGCCACTTTCTTCTGGTCTCTATGGAGTCACACTGCAATCTGTTGTCATTCTAACTGGTGTTCTTTATAAGGAATGAATCATTTCTCTTGGCTGCTTCACAAATTTTTCTTTAGTTTTACAAAATTTAATTATGATTTTTTTGGTGTGGATTTATTTGGATTTTCCTAATTAGGATTTATTCTGTTTCTCAATTTTCAGCTGATTTTTGCAGCACTTTTATGCAAGTCATTTTAAAAATCTTTGTCAGACAATTCCAACATCTGATTCATCTCAGTATCAACATTAGTGAATATTCTTTTTTAACTTAAACTTTGGCTTTCCTGGGTTTTGCTATATTGAGTGATTTTCAGTTGTATCCTGGACATATTACCTTGAGAGACTTTTAATCCTATTTATTTCCCCTTTATCAATCAGTCATTTTGTTCAGATTTGGCATACACACGCTTTTCTACTTTGGTGGACTTTAGTTTCAGGACAGTTTAGTTTTCAGTTCCCTTGCAAGGATATTCTGGTCTAGTTAATTTTTCTAGTGGTAGAGACACATTTTTTTTGTTTGCTTTGTTTTTTGGCTGCGTTGGGTCTCCACTGTTGCGTGCTGGCCCCCCCGCTGCGTTGTGCAGGCCCCTCACCTCAGTGGCCCCTCCCACTGTGGAACATGGTCTCCAGAAGTGGGCCTAGTTTCTTCGCGGCATGTGGGATCCCCCCAGACCAGGGATCGAACCCGCATCCCCTGCATTGGCAGGTGGACTCCCAACCACTGTGCCACCAGGGAAGCCCCAAGAGACACTTTTTTCTGAGTCCTTGCTAATGATGTTTTCAGAGGCAGAAGGTACTTCTGTCTCTTTATTCTTCTGGATAGACTGCAAGGAGACCCAGGGCATCACCACTAACGTTGCTGAGGACAGGTTGGGCCATCCACCAGTGCAACAGTTGTGGAGCAGGGATTAGAAGAGCCTGAGGTTTTTACTGCTGCCACTGTTGCCAGTGGCTAGGACCACCTGATGGAACTTTAGTTTGGAGTGAGTTTTGGCGTTCCCCACTAGGTCTCTGTTAGGCTTCCTGTTTCCAAATCCTTTTGCCAGAAAGAGAAAGCTTTTTGGAAATGTTTTATGTGTACCTGTTGGATTTGCCAGGTTGTAGGCCCCTCTGACATAGAATTGGTGGTTTAATGGGAAGTGGAAAATACAAGAAATTCACTATATTTTTGTTACTCAAGTCTTGAAGTCTCTAGTCAGTTCACCTTCTTTCCATATCTCAGAGTCCTTTACTATGATCTATTGAATAATTTCCAGAGTATTTAGTGTATTTAGAAGAAAAAAACTGCAAAAGTGAATCTATGCAATCTTGTTCTGGAACAAGAATTTATATTGATTTTTTAAAAAACAATATCTTTAATCTTAACTATAATTTTGATACACTCTGTTCCATACTCTGAGCAATACTACAACTATATAGTAACTGATTCAATCCAATTCTCCTTTCTCTCTTCTCCAAACTCTCCAGTTTCACTCCGTTGTATTATGGTAGCATAATTATTTCACTTCTATATGATTTTGTATTCCTGTCTTTGATTTAACAGTTTTAATTGATTCTTCATCAGCAAGTAGCCAGTGGTAAAATATACTGATTTTCTTAGGCTTTCAATGTCTCCCTTTTTCTACTATTTTATGTTAGTTATAATATTTCTTTATTGCCAAATGTATAATCTGTATACTATTTTAGCATCCTTATCCTTGTTTCCTTTTTATTCAATCTATAGTTAAATATATTTAATGTTCAAAATAAATCATTTTTATTGTAATATATTGCTCCTCAATGTTTAACCTATGGAAGATGCCAGTCAGAAACTCTTTTTTTTTTAAACTGGTTTAGAATGAGATAAATACAGGACATGATTGTAGGCATTTGTAAAATTTTATAGAAATGTAACATCATCAAGACATTCCAGGGCTTTATTTCATATTTTATTTGAGTATAGGTTTGTGAAGTATTGTGAAAATAAAATCTCTGATTTCTTCATATTGTATCTAGGTAGTTGCTTTAACAGGTTTCCATTTTGGTTCACAGAAAAGCAGTTGTCAGCTATAGGCTTCTGGTCTCAATGAGGCATTCAGTTTCAATGACAGAATTTGTCTCAAGACCCCCAAAGAACCAATGTAAGAATATAACTAAGAAACCATGATAATTCTAATCTGCTACTGTAAAGTAGGGTTCTCAAGGGATGTTGGTTGACTTCATTTATTTAATAAAGATTTATTCAGCAAATCTTATATTTTGGCTTCAATTTTTTCTTGGGGTAAAACAAACAAAACAAAAACAAACAGCAAAAGCTACATGGAAAATTTCTTTCAGAATTGATCAAGAAAGATATAGCTAGGAATATGATTTTCTTGCTCTACGATATTCTCTCAGGAAAAGAATAATGGCATCCTTTCCCTTCCTTATTACCATTTATGTATATACTTTTCAACCACAAAATTTTACTTCTTTCTCTGCATTAACTGTTTCATTTTAGGCTTGACTTCCCCAGGTAGGAGTTTTTGTTTCAGCCATAACACCCACCCAAAGGAGACAGCACAAATAGACTTGCCAAAGCCTCCCTTTTTATCATTTCCAGGAAGAGGTCAGGTTAAAAGATAAAAGAATAATGAGACTATTTCTACAATTAGCAGTGCAGAAGGTCGTATAACCAGTCCTATTTTAACTACATGAAATAAATTCCTGAACAAGACTATTGTTTCTTTAGGAATGTGTACTGACAAATTCAAAGGAATTGAAATTCTCTACTGGGTAGTGTCCCCTTTTTCCTGGACACATGAATATAACTGGATACTTGGTACAAGAATTTCTGATAAGATAAAGGGTATATTATATGAGATATAAATATAGTATTGTGTGATTGCGTTATCTCCAACACTCATTTTAGAAATATTCCCAAGAGTTATCAATTTACAGTCAATCATAGTCAGATGATGTATTCAGCCAATAATGTCTTTATCATCACCTTTCTCCCTTTTTTTCTTACTAATGTTTTACTTTGTAATTTGTGGTTATGATTGTTAATCAAATAATAACTTTTGAGTTGTATGGGATATAAATCTAAATACAGGGTGCTTTTTAGCTTATTTATATCATTGCCATAAGGAAAAAGAAATAATCTGATTCATTGTGGAACAAACAAAATAAATCCATATTTCAAAGAAATTAATATTTTTCAGTCAAAATGGAATAATTATCTGAACAGCCAGGATCATTTGAAATCCCTAAAGTTACTACTAAGCATCTATGGTAGATACACATCTATGCAGGCTTTTGATCTTGGGAAATCTTACTCAAAGTTCTTTTTTCTGTTTGCTTTCCATAACTTTCATGAAATTAACAGAATCAATAGGCAACATATTAGCATGTCATTTTTACCAATATTCAATAGTTTAAATATCATAGTATTGCCTCTTTTCATGTACTATGTAAGAGAAGAGAATGGTTTGTAAATAAACTATACCTCAAAAAAAAATAAATAAATAAAAGATGACAACAATGGCAATCTTCGATTTCCAGTCTCCTTCAAAGTAAACAAATTTCCTCCAGTACCCATTAGTGAGTAACTACATGGCACAACTTTATTTTTTAAATAATTTTACACTTGGAGGAAGTTTTAGGTTAGCAGCAAAACTGAGAAGGTATAAAGATGGCACATAAATCCCCTGTCCCCATACATGCATAGTCTTCTCTATTATCAACAGCCTCCAACAGAGTGATGCATTGTTTACAATTGATAAGCTTACAATGACACATCATAATCATCCAAAGTCCACAGATTTAGAGTTCACTCTTGGTGTTATATTTTCTATGAGTTTTGACAAATGTAAAATGACATGTATTCATCATTATAGTATCAGACAGAATATTTTTAATGCCCTAAAACTACTCTGCTCTCCCTTTTCAATACCCTCCCCACACATACACCCAAGACAAATTCTGATCTTTTTATTTTCTCCCTCGTTTTGCATTTTATATAATGTCAAATAGTTGGAATCATACAGTATATAGCCTTCTCAGGTTGGCTTCTTCCTCTTAGAAATATGCATTTAAAGTTCCTCCATGTCTTTTCATGGCTTTACATCTCACTTCTTTTTAGTGCTGAATAATAATCCATTGTATGGGTATACCACAGACAATCCATTCACCTACTGAAGGATATCTTGGTTGCTTCCAAGTTTTGGCAATCATGAATAAAGCTATTGTAAACTTCCATTTTCAGGTCTTTGTGTTGACATATGCTTCCAGCTCCTTTAGGTAAATACCAAGGAGCAAGATTGCTAGATTGTGTGGTAAGAGTATGTTTACTTGTGTAAGGAAACACCAAACTGTCTTCCAAAATGGCTATTCCATTTTGCATTCTTACCAGCAATGAATGAGATTTTCTATTGTTCTGCATCAAGCAAGCATTTGGTGTTGTCAATGTTCTGGACTTTGGCCATTCTTATAGGTGTGTAGTGGCATTTCATCCTTGTTTTAATTTGCATTTCTCTGATGACATACAATGTAAAGCACCTTTTCATATACATATTTACTATGTGTAAATCTTCTTTAGTATGGTGTCTGCAAATGTCTATGACCAATTTTTTTTTTTTTTTTTTTTTTGTGGTATGTGGGCCTCCCTCTGTTGTGGCCTCTCCCGTTGCGGAGCAAAGGCTCTGGACGCCAGGCTCAGCGGCCATGGCTCACGGGCCCAGCCACTCCGCGGCATGTGGGATCCTCCCAGACCGGGGCGCGAACCCGGTTCCCCTGCATCGGCAGGCGGACGCGCAACCACTGCGCCACCAGGGAAGCCCCTATGACCAATTTTTTAGTGAGGTTGTTTGTTTTCTTATTGCATTGTAAGAGCTCTTTGTGTATATTGTATAACAGTCCTTTAGCAGAAGAAACTTTAAAAATTTTCTCCTAGCCTGTGGTCTTTCATGGAGTAGAAGTTTTTAATTGTAATTATATCCACTTAATTAATTCTTTATTTCATGAATACTGTCTTTGTTATTATATCTAAAAAGATATAATCATACCCAAGGTCATCTTGATTTTCTCTTTTGTTAAATCTAGGCGTTTAATTATTTTGTTTTTTACATTTAGGTTTGTGATACATTTTGAGTTAATTTTTGTAGAAAAGTGTAAGCTTATGTCTAGTTTCATGTTCCTTTTTTCTTTTAACTTGCACGACCAGCTATTCCATGATCTTTTGTTTAAAAAGACTATCAATGTCCATTATATTACATTTGCTCTTTTGTCAAAGATCACTGGACTATACTTAGTATAGGTCTATTTATGGGAACTCTACTCTGTTCCACCCATCTATATTTCCATGCTTTCTCTAATACCACACTGCCTTCATTGCTATGGGTTTATAGTAAATCTTGGCAACAAATAGCGTTGGTCTCCCAGCACTGTTCCTCTTATATTGTGTTGACTCTTCTGAATATTTGCTATATTCTATAAACTATATTCTATAAACTTTAGAATCAGTTTGTCTATACCCACACAAAGTAACTTGATGGGATTTTTTTATTGTGATTGCATTGAATTTATAAATTAAGTTTGGAAGAATTTATATCTTGACATTATTTAGACTCTCAATCTATGAACATGGAACTTCCTTATTTAGTTCTTCTTTGGTGTTGTTCATGAGAGTTTTGTACTTTTCTTCATATAGGTATTGTACATAAATGTTAGATTTGTACCTGAGTATTTCATTTGTGAGTGCTAATGTGAATCATATTGTTATTAATTTTAAATTACACTTGTTCATTATGGATATATAGAAAAGCATTGATATTAACCTTGTATCCTGCAACCATGCTATGATTACTCATTTGTTTCAGAAGTGGTATTTTGTTTTTTTGTTTGTTTCAGAATTTCTACATAGATTATCATGTAATCTGCAAAGACATTTTTGTTTCTTCCTTCCCAATTGGTATACACTTTGTTTGCCTTTGTTGTCTTATTGTATTAAGTACAACTTCTATGATGATATTGAAAAGGAGTGGTGAAAGGGGACATTCTATCCTCATACCTGATCTTAGGGAAAATCTTCAAGTGTCTAATCATTATGTCTGATGTCAACTACAGGTGTTTGTAGATATTCTTGATCGAGTTGTGTAAATTTACCTCTATTGCTAGTTTACTGAAAGCTTTTATCATGAATGAGTGTTGGATTTTGTCCAACAAAATGCTTTGTTTTTCATCTATTGCTATAATCATGTGATGTCTTTTTTTGCCTATTGTTGTGATAGATTGCATTAATTGATTTTAAATGTTGAGCTAGTCTTGCATACCTGGTATAAATCCCACTTGGTCATGGTTCATAATTATTTGTATATTGTTGGATTCACTTCACTAATATTCTGTTTAAAATGTGTTTATGTTTCATGAGAGATATTGGTCTGTAGGGTTTTTTTTTTCCTTGTAATGTCTGTTTGGTTACATTATGGTAATGATGGCCTCATAGTATCAGTTAGTAAGTAACTCTGTTTCTGTCTTCTGAAGGAAACTGTACAGAATTGGTATAATTTCTTCCTTACATGTTTGGTAGAATTCCCCAGTTTACCCATCTGGGCCTGTTGCTTTTGGTTTTGGAAGGTAATGCATTATTGATTAAACCTTTAAATGGATACAGTCCTGTTCAGATTGTCTGTTTCTTCTTATGTGAGTTTTTGGTGATTTTGTCTTTCAAAAAATTGGTCCATTTCATCCAGGTAATCGAATTTGGGGGCATAGAGTTCTGCATCATATTTTCTCTGTATGCTTTTAGTGTGCTTGGGACTTATATTGTTCCTTATTTCAAAACTGATGTCAGTAATTTTTATACTGAGTTTTCTTCTTAGTTAGCAGGGCTAGAGGCTTAGCAATTTCATTAATCTTAACAAGGTATTAGTTTTAGTATCATTGATTTTCTCTATTGATTTCTTGTTTTCAACTTAATTTGTTTCTGTTCTAATTCATATTATTTTATTTCTTCTGCTTATTTTGGACTTAATTTGCCTTGTTTTTCTAGTTTCCTAAAATGAAAATTTAGATTATTGATTTTAGATCATTTTCTTTTCTAAATATACATATTTAATGTTATAAATTTCCCTATAAATTGTTCGTAATATCTTTATTGATGAGGAACTGACATAGGCATATGTATGTATATGGAAAATGATCACCTAAATCAAGATAATGATCATGTTCATCATTTTAAAAGCTTCATCTTCATCCTTTGTAATTCTTTCCTCTCAACCCCTCCTACCCAATCCCCAGGCAACCACTACTTTCTCTCACTGTAGATTATTTTGCCTTGTAGAGTTTTTATAAATGGAACCATTTTATATAAATGGAACACTTTGGATTTTTTAATTGAAGTATAGTTGACATACAATATTATATTAGTTTCAGGTGTACAACATAGTGATTCAACATTTATATACATTATGATTACATCACCACAATAAGTCTAATAATCATCTGTCACCATGAAAAGTTATTGCAATATTATTGACTATATTTCCTATGCTATATGTTACATCACTCTGACTTATGTATTGATATTTGGTAATTGGAAATTTCTAACTCTTAATCCCCTTCACCCATTTTGACACTCCTCTTCTCCCTGTGAACACGTTTGTTCTCTGTATCTACAAGTCTTTTTCTGTTTGGTTTTGATTTTTTGTTTTGTTTTTAGTTTCCACATATAAATGATATCACATGGCATATGTCTTTCTCTATCTGGCTTATTTCACTTAGCATAATACCATCTAGGTTCACCTATGTTGTTGCAAATGGCAAAATTGCATTCTTTCTTATGGCTGAATAATATTTCATTATATATATTTACCACACTTCTTTATTTATTTATCTGTCTATAGACCATTAGTTAGCATCCATATCTTGGTTTTTGTAAATAACACAGCAATAAACATTGGAGTGCATATACCTCTTCAAATTGGTGTTTTTTGTATCCTTTGGTGAAAAAAATACCCAGAAGTGGAATTGCTGGATCAGATGGTAGTTCTGTCTTCAGTTTTTTGAGAAACGTCCATACTGCATTCTTTAGTGGTTACACCAATTTACATACCTACCACAAGTGCACAAGTGTTCCTTTTCCTCCACATTCTTGACAACACTTATTATTTGCTGTCTTTTTGATAAAATCCATTCTGACAGGTATGATGTGATCTCATTGCAGCTTTGATTTGCATTTCCCTGATAATTAGTGTTGTTGAGTATCTTTTCAAGTGGCTCTTGGCAATCTGTATGTCTTCCTTGGAATAATGTCTATTCAGGTCCTCTGTCTATTTTAAAATCAAATTCTTTATTTTTTGATACTGAGTCATGAGTGGTTTACATATTTTGGATATTAACTCCTTACTGGATATATAAATTGCAAATATTTTATTTCATTCAGTAGGTTGCCTTTTTCTTTTGTTAATGGTTTCCTTCACTGTGTATAAGGTTTAGTTTGATGAAGTACTATTTTTTGTTGTTGTTGTTATCCTTTCCTGAGGGGAAAAGTGAAGAAAAAATATTGCTCTAACCAATGTAAAAGAGTGTTCTGAATAAGTTTTTTTTCTGGTAGTTTTATGATTTTAGGTCTTATATTTAAGTCTTTAATCCATTTTGAGTTTATTTTTGTATATGGTATAAAAAAGTTGTCCTGTTTTATTCTTTTGCATTTAGCTGTCCTGTTTTCGCAATACCATTTGTTAAGGAGATTGTCTTTTCCCCACTGTTTATTCTTGGGTCCTTTGTTATAAATTAATTTACCATGTAAACATGGGTTTATTTCTGGGCTCCATATTCTGCTCCACTGATGTATGTGTCTGTTTTTGTATCAGTACCATACTGTTTTGATTACTGTAGTTTTGTAATATACTTTGAAATCAGAATGAATGATACCCTCACTTTTATTCTTTCTTAAGATTGCTTTGGTTATTCAGGTTCTTTTATGGTTCCATACAAAGTTTAGGATTATTTGTTCTACTTTTGTGAAAAATACCATCGGTATTTAGATATGGATTACCTTGAATTTGTAGATTGCTTTGGGTAGTATGGACATTTGAACAATATTAATTTTCCAGTCCATAAGCACAGTATATATTTTTATTTATTTGTGTCTTCAGTTTCTTTCATCAATTTCTTATAGTTATCAGGGTCTTTCCCTTTCTTGGTTAAATTTATTCCTAGATATTTGATTCTTTTTTATTCAATTGTATATGTGATTGTTTGCTGATTTCTCTTTCTGATAGTTTGTTATTAGTGTATAGAACTGCAACAGATTTCTATTTATTAATTCTGTATCCTACCACTTTACTGGATTCATTTATGAATTCTAATAATTTTTTTGATGGAAACTTTAGGGTTTTATATATATATACATATATATGTATATATATATATATATATATATATATATAATGTCATCTGAAAATAGTGACAGTTTTATTTCTTTCCCATTTGGATGCTTTTTATCTCTTTTTCTTGTTTGATTGCTGTGACTAAGATTTCCAATACTATGTTGAATAAAAGTGGTATTAGTGGGTGTCCTTGTCTTGCTTCTGATATTTTAGCTTTCCACTATTGAGTGTGTTGTTGGCTGTGGGTTTTTCATATATGACCTTTCTTATGTTAAGATATGGTCCCTCTATACCCACTTTTTTGAGAGTTTTTTTTTCTCATAAATGGATGTTGAATTTTGTCAAATACCTTTTCTGCATCTATTGAAATTATTATTTTATTTTTATCCTGCATTTTGTTAATATTGTGTATCACACTGATTGATTTGCAGATCTTGAACCATCCTTGAATCCCTGGAATAAATCCCACTTAGTCATGGTGTATGATCCTTATAAAGTATTGTTGAATTCAATTTGCTAATATTTTGTTGAGGATTTTTGCATTTATGTTTATCAGGGATAATGGCCTGTAATTTTCTTTTTCTGCAATGGCTTTATCTGGCTTTGGTATAGGGTAATGCTGGCCTCATAGAATGAGTTTGGAAGCATCCCTTTCTCTTTAATTTTTTGGAATAATTTAAGGATAGGCAAATCTTTACATTTAACTCATTTAACTCTAACATTTAACTCTTCTTTAAATGTGTAGTAGAATTCACTTGTGAAGCAATCTTGCCCTAGTCTGTTGTTTGTTGGAAGATTTTTTTTTTTTTTTTGCTTACTGATTCTACTGCTGTTTGTTCATATTTTCTAATTCTTCATAATTCAGTCTTGGAAGATGGCTTCTAAGAACTTATCCATTTCTTCTAGGTTGTCCAATTTTTTGGCATATAATCGTTCATAGTAACTTCTTATGATGCTTTTTGTTTCTGTGGTGTCAGTTGTAACTTGTCCTTTTAATTTCAAAGTTTATTTGTTTGAGACATCTTTTTATTGATAAATCTGGCTAAAGTTTTATCAATTTTGTTTATCTTTTCAAAGAAACAGTCTTTAGTTTTATTGAATTTTTCTATTGTGTACTTTTTAGTGTCTATTTTATATATTTCCACTCTCATCTATTATTTCCTTACATGTACTAACTTTGAGCTTTTTTCTTCTTATTTTTCTGCTTACATTTGGTGTAAGTTTAGATTTTTATTTGATATTTTTCTTGTTTTCTAAAGTAAGCCTGTATCACTGTAAACTTCCCTTTTAATACTACTTTTGCTGTATCCCATAGATTTTGGAATACTGTGTTTTTGGTTTCATTTATCTCAAAGTTTTTTTTTTTTCTTTTGATTTCCTCTTTGATTTCTTCATTGACTATTTTTTGTTTAGTAGTATGTTTAACCTCCCTGTGTTTCTATTCTAGTTTTCTTGTAATTTATTTCTAGTTTTAACTTTTGTGGTCAGAAAAGATGCTTGGTATAATTTCAAACTTCTTAAACTTACTGAGACTTGTTTTGTGGCCTAGCATATGATCTATATTGGAGAATGTTACATGTGCACTTTAAAAGAATGTGTATTCTGCTGTTTCTCAGTGGACTGTTCTATATATATTACATCTGGTCTAATGTATCATTTACATTTGATAATTTTGTATTGATTTTCTGCCTGGATGATTTATGTATTGATGTAATAGGTGTTATGTCAGCAACTTTTATTGACTTACTGTCAATATCTTCCTTTATATCTGTTAATATTTTCTTTATGTATTTCTGTTGGGTACATAGATATTTGCAACTATTATATTCTCTTGTTGGATTGATCCCTTTATAATTTTATAATTTCCTTCTTTCTCTCTTTTTACAGTCTTTGTTTTAAAGTACATTTTGTCTCAAATAAATATTTCTACCCCAGGTTTTCTTTGTTTTCATTTGCATGGAATATCTTTCTTCATCACTTCACCTTCCATCTGTTGTTGGTCAGGGGCAGGGTTGGATCCTTGGAATGGTAGTCACTTTCGAGGAACGCTTGTTTGTGTCAGGGCTGACTGATGTATGGGGTGGGTAAAGCCATTATGGTGGGGTCAAACAGAGAGGTGGGGTGGGTTGCACTATTTTAGCCAGGTTTATGGAGTGATAGAAATGGCAGCACTGGATCAGATAGGAGGAAGGAGAGATTTTTAAAAAAAACACAAAAAACGAGCACTCACCAGTGATTCTATTCCTTGAGAATGTTCCACTCGGTCCAGTCAATGAATCTCCTCCTTGTAGGACCCAGGCACTTTTCAACTTGGTGCCTCTGTACTGGAACTCATATCTAGTGAGTTTGACATGAGCCCTTCAAAAGAGAGTCTCAGTATGCCACTGAGGCTCTCCCAGATGTAAACCCCACTGATTTTCAAAGCCAGGCATTATATATGCTTCTTTTCCTGGTTCAGATACACAAGACTGTGGAGCCAACTTCCCTCACTCCTCCAGGGGAGTTCTGTGGTTCTATTCTCCCTCTCACTTGTTGGTCATTACACAGGCAGTATGGATTTTAAATAGATGGTATCTCTTGTCTTTTATGTTTTTCAGTGTGGTATTTTCTTTATAACCTTAGTGGTAGAAATTCAGTTTTGCTGCTCTTCTAGTTGTTCTCAGAGATAGTTTTTCTATTTGCTGTGGTAGTTTTGCTGTATCTGTGGGAGGGGGTAAGCTTAGGATCTTCCTACTCTGCTATCTTGATCCAGGCCCCTATTCTTATTCAATTTAAATCAAAATATTTAAAACTTTATCTTAAAATTTATTTTTGGTGTGTTATTTATAAATATGTTGTTGAATCTCCACAATTTTCAATATTTTCCTTTTACCTTTCAGTTATTGATTTCTAGTTTAATTACATTGTATTTTCATAGCAGACCTTATATGATTTCTATTTATTTATTTATTTATTTTTAACAAGTAAGATGTGTTTTGTGGTCCAGAATGTGGTCCATTTTGATGAACATTCCATGTGAGATGGAGAAGAATGTGTATTGTGCTGTAATGGATTCATCAATTTCTCCTGGAAGTTCCACCAGTTTATGCCTCACATAGTTTGAGGCTCTGTTGTTAGGTATTTGCACATTAAGAATTGTTATATTTCTTGCTTAACTGATACAATTACCCTTATGTAATTCCCAACTTGATCCCTGAGAAATTTCCTTGCTTTAAGGTCCGTTCTGTAGGAATTTAATATAGCTCCTCTGCTTTATTTTGACTACTTTTAACATTATATATTATACTTCATCCTTTTGCATTTAATCTTTGTTTCTTTATATACAAAGTGGATCTTGTTTTTGGATCCACTCCAGCAAACTCTGCCTGTTAATTGGTCTTTAAGTAGTTGACATTCTAAATGATTATTTAGATATTTGAATTCATATTTACCACATTTCTTACTGTTTTACAATTTTTTGCCCTATTTCTCTGTTCCTTTTTTTTTTTTTTGCCTTTTGTCATTTTTAAATTAATTTTTGTTGGAGTATATTTGCTTTACAATGTTGTGTTAGTTAATAGTATACAGCAAAGTGAATCAGTTATAAGTATACATATATCCCCTCTTTTTTGGACTTCCTTCCCATTTACGTCATCACAGAGCATTGAGTAGAGTTCCCTGTGCTATACAGTAGGTTCTCATTAGTTATCTATTTTATACATAGTACTGATAGTGTATATATGTCAATCCCAATCTCCCAATTCATCCCAAACCTCCTTTCCCAACTTGGTGTCCATACGTTTGTCCTCTATATCTGTGTCTCTATTTCTTTTGCAAATAAGATCATCTATACAATTTTGCTTGTTTCCACATATATGTGTTATTATATGAGATTTGTTTTTTCTCTTTCTGAATTATTTCTGACTTATTTCATTCTGTGTGACAGTCTTTAGTTCCATCTACGTCTTACAAATGACCCAACTTCATCCCTTTTTATGGCATAGTAATATTCCATATGTATCACATCATCTGTATCCATTACTCTGTTGATGGACATTTAGGTTGCTTCCATTACCTGGCTATTGTAAATAGTTCAGTAATGAACACTGGGGTGCATATGTCTTTTTGAAATATGGTTTCTCTGGGTATATGCCCAGTAGTGGGATTGCTGGATCATATGATAGTCCTATGCTTAGTTTTTTAAGTAACCTCCATACTGTTCTCCATAGTGACTGTATCAATTTACATTCCCACCAACAGTGCAAGAGGGTTCCATTTTCTCCACACCCTCTCCAGCATTTATTATTTGTAGTATTTTTAATGATGGCCATTCTGACTGGAGTGAGGTGATACTTCATTGTAGTTTTGATTTGCATTTCTCTAATAATCAGTGATGTTGAGCATCTTTTCATGTGCTTTTTGGCCATCTGTATGTCTTCTTTGGAGAAATGTCTATTTAGATTTTGTGCCGATTTTTTGATTGGGTTCTTTGATTTTTTGATCTTGAGCTGTGTGAGTTGTTTGTATATTTTGGAGATTCATCCTTTGTCAGTTGCTTTGTTTGTAAATATTTTCTCCCATTCTGAGGTTGTCTTTTCGTCCTGTTTATGGTTTCCTTTGTTGTTCAAAAGCTTTTAAGTTTCATTGGGTCCCATTTGTTAAGTTTTGTTTTTATTTTCATTACTCTAGGAGATGGGTCAAAAAAGATCCTGCTGTGGTTTATATCAAAGAGGGTTCTACCTATGTTTTCCTCTAAGAATTTCATAGTGTCTTGACTTACATTTAGGTCTTTAATCCAATTTTAGTTTATTTTTGAGTACAGTGTTAGGGAGTGTTCTGATTTCATTTTTTTACATGAGGCTTTCCAGTTTTCCCAGCACCACTTATTGAAGAGCCTGTCTATTCTCCATTGTATGTTCTTGCCTCTATTGTCATAGATTAGGTGACCATATGTGTGTGGGTTTACCTCTGAGCTTTCTATCCTGTTCCATTGATCTATATTTCTTTTTTTGGTGCCAGTATCATTCTGTCTTGATTACTGTAGCTTTGTAATATAGTCTGAAGTTAGGGAGCCTGATTCCTCCAACTATGTTTTTCATTCTCAGTGTTGCTTTATCTGTTCAGGGTCTTTTTTGTTTCCATAAAAATTTTTAAATTTTCTGTTGTAGTTCTGTGAAAAAAGCATTGGTAATTTGATACAGATACAATCTACATATTACATTGAATTTGTAGATTGCTTTGGGTATTATAGTCATTTTCACAATATTGATTCTTCCAATCCAAGAACATGGTATATCTCTCCATCTGTTTGTGTCATCATTGATTACTTTCATCAGCATCATATAGTTTTCTGCATACAGGTTTTGCCTCCTTAGGTAGGTTTATTCCTAAGTACTTTATTATTTCTTTGCAATGGTGAATGGGATCATTTCCTTAATTTCTCTTTTTCCTTTTTAGTGTATAAGAATGAAAGAGAATTCTGTGTATTAATTTTGTATCCTGAGACTTTACTAAATTCATTGATTAGGTCTAGTAGTTTTCTGGTGGCATTTTAGGATTTTCTATGTAAGGTATCAAGTCATCTGCAAACAGTAAGAGTTTTACTTCTTTTCCAATTTGGATTACTTTTATTTATTTTTCTTCTCTGATTGCCATGGCTAGGATTTCCAAAATTATGTTGAATAATAGTGGCAAGAGTGGACATCTTTTTCTTGTTCCTGATCTTAGAGGAAATGCTTTCAGTTTTTCACCATTGAGAATGATGTTTGCTGTGGGTTTGTCATATATGGCCTTTATTATGGTGAGGTAGCTTCCCTCTATGCCCACTTTCTGGAGAGTTTATTATAAATGTGTATTGAATTTTGTCAAAAGCTTTTTCTGCATCTGTTCAGATGATCATATGGTTTTTATTCTTCAACTTGTTAATACTGTGTATCACATTAATTGATTGGCATATATTGAAGAATCCTTGCCTCCCTGGGATAAATCCCACTTGATCATGGCATATGGTCCTTTTAATGTGTTGTTGGATTTAGTTTGCTAGTATTTTGTTCAGGATTTTTGCATCTATATTCATCAGTGATATTGGCCTGTACTTTTCTTTCCTTGTGATATCTTTGTCTGGTTTTGGTATCAGCATCCCTGGGATAAATCCCAGTTGATCATGACATATGGTGCTTTTAATGTGTTGTTGGATTTAGTTTGCTAGTATTTTGTTCAGGATTTTTGCATCTATGTTCATCAGTGATATTGGCCTATACTTTTCTTTCTTTGTGATATCTTTGTCTGGTTTTGGTGTCAGGGTGATGGTGGCCTTGTAGAATGAGTTTGAAGTTTTGCTCTCTCTGCAATTTTTTGGAAGAGTTTGAGAAGGATAGTTGTTAGCTCTTCCCTTAATGTTTGATAGAATTCGCCTGTGAAGCCATCTGGTCCTGGGCTTTTGTTTGTTGGAAGATTTTTAATCACAGTTTCAATTTCAGTGCTTGTGATTGGTCTGTTTATATTTTCTATTTCTTCCTGGTTCAGTCTTATAAGGTTGTACTTTTCTGAGAATTTGTCCATTTCTTCCAAGTTGTCCATTTTATTCCATACAGTTGCTTGTAGTAGTCTCTTATGATGCTTTGTTTTGTGCAGTGTCCATTGTAACTTCTCCCTTTTCATTTCTAAGTTTATTGATTTAAGTCCTCTCCCTCTTTTTCTTGATGAGTCTGGCTAAAGGTTTATCAATCTTTTTTATCTTCTCAAAGAACCAGCTTTTAGTTTTATTGATCTTTGCTATTGTTTTCTTCATTTCTATTTCATTATTTCTGCTCTGCTTTTTATGATTTCTTTGCTTCTACTAACTTTGGGGTTTTTTTTGTTTTTTGGTTTTTTTTCTCTAGTTGATTTAGGTGTAAGGTTAGGTTGTTTATTTGAGATTTTTCTTGTTTTTCGAGGTAGGATTGTATTGCCGTAAACTTTCCTCTTAGAACTTCTTTTGCTGCATCCCGTAGGGTTTGGGTTGTCATGTTTTTCTTGTCATTTGTTTCTAGACTTTTTTTTTTTTAATTTCCTCTTTGAATTCTTCAGGATCTCATGGATATTTAGTTGCATATTGTTTAGGCTCCATGTATTTGTGGTTTTTTCCAGTTTTGTTTTTTTTTTCTCTGTAATTGATTTCTAATCTCACAGTGTTGTGGTTTGAATAGATGCTTGATACAATTTCAGATTTCTTAAATTTACCAAGGTTTGATTCATGACCCAAGATGTTATCTGTCCTGGAGAATGTTCTGTGTGCACTTGAAAAGAAATTGTGTTCTGCTTCTTTTGGATGGAATGTCTTATAAATATCAATTTAATCTATCTGGTCTAATGTGTCATTTAAGGCTTGTGTTTCCTTACTAATTTTCTGTCTGGATGCTCTGTCCATCAGTGTAAATGGGGTGTTAAAGTTCCCCACTATTTTTGTGTTCCTGTCGATTTCCCTTTTTATGGCTGTTAACATTTGCCTTATGTATTGTGGTGCTCCTATGTTGTGTACATAAATATTTACAATTGTTATACCTTTTTCTTGGATTGATCCTTGATCATTATGTAATGTCCTTCCTTGCCTCTTTTAATGGTCTTTATTTTTAAAGTCTATTTTATCTGATATGAGTATTGCTACTCCAGCTTTCTTTTGACTTCCATTTGCATGGAATACCTTTTTCCATACCCTCACTTTTAGTCTCTATGTGTCCCTAGGTCTGAAGTGGGTCTCTTCCAGACATCATATATATGGGTCTTTTTTTTTTGTATCCATTCAGCCAGTCTGTGTCTTTTGGTTGGAGCATTTAATCCATTTACCTTTAAGGTAATTATCAGTACATATGTTCCTATTCCCATTTTCTTCTTTGTTTTGGGTTTGTTTTTGTAGGTCTTTTTTCTTCTCTTGTGTTTCTCACCTAGAGAAGTTCCTTTAGTATTTGTTGTAAAGCTGGTTGGGTAGTGTGGAATTTTCTTAGCTTTTGCTTGCTTGTAAAGCTTTTGATTTCTCTGTCAAATCTGAATGAGATCCTTGAAGGGTAGAGTAATCTTGTTTGTTGGTTTTTCCCTTTTAACACTTTAAATATATCCTGCCACTCCATTCTTGCCTGCAGAGTTTCTGCTTAAAAATCAGCTGATAGCCTTATGGGTATTCCTTTGCATGTTATTTGTTGCTTTTCCCTTGCGCTTTTAATATTTTTTCTTTGTATTTAGTTTTTGTTAGTTTGATTAATATGTGTCTCAGCATGTTTCTCCTTGGGTTTATTCTGTATGGGACTCTCTGCACTTCCTGGACTTGGGTGGCTATTTCCTTCCCCATGTTAGGAAATTTTTCAACTATTATCTCTTCAAATATTTTCAGACCCTTTCTCTTTCTCTTCTTCTTCTGGGACCCCTGTAATTTGAATGCTTGTGCACTTATTTTTGTCCCAGAGGTCTCTGAAACTGTCCTCATTTCTTTTCATTATTTTTCTTTATTCTTCTCTGCAGCAGTTATTTCCACCATTCTATCTTCCAGCTCACTTATCTGTTCTTCTGCCTCTGTTATCCTGATATTGATTCCTTCTAGTGTATTTTTCCTTTCAGTTGTTGTGTTGTTCATCACTGCTTCTTTGTTCTTTAGTTCTTCTAGGTCTTTGTCAAACATTTCTTGTATTTTCTCAATCCGTGGCTCCATTCTATTTCTGAGATTTTGTATCATCTTTACAGTCATTAGTCTGACTTCTTTCTCAGGTAGATTCCTTTTTCCTATTCATTTATTTGGTCTTGTGCATTTTTACCTGGCTCCTTCATCTGCAACATGTTTCACTGTTCTCATTTTTTCTAACTTACTGTGTTTGAGGTCTTCTTTCTGCGGGCTGCTAGGTCATTTTTCCTCTTGCTTCTGGTATCTACCTCTGGTAGATGAGGTGGTCCAGTGGCTCCCTGGTAGGAGGGAGACTGGTGCCTCTGCTCTGGTGGGTGCAGCTGGATCATGTCCTTCTGATGGGCAGTGCCATGTCAGGAGGTGTGTTTTAGGGTGTCTGTGAGCTTAGTATGCCTTTAGGTGGCCTGTCTGCTGATGGGTGGGTTTGTGTTCCTGTCCTGCTTGTTCTTTGACATGAGGCATCCAGCACTGGAGCCTACAGGCAGTTGGGTGAGGCCAGGTCTTAGAGTTGAGATGGAGACCTCCTGGACAACTCTTGCCAATTAATATTCCCTGGGACCAGGAATTCTCTGTTGTTCCAGCATCCTGGACTTGGCGCTCCCACCCCAGTGGATCAGGCCCTATCCCTGGCTGTGGAACAGACCTCACAAGTCGCATGGTGTGGCAAAAATAAATAAATAAATAAGAAAATTAAGCGGGGGAGAAAACAAACAGACTAACACAACCCAAGACAAAGAGCAAACACAAAAACAAACAAACAGTAACAACAGTTAAAAAAAGGAAAAAAGAAAATAAATGAACAGAACAATGAAACTCAAGACAAATGTTAAAAGCGAAACCAAACAAACAAAACAAAAACTAACAAAGAAACACACACACATACAAAAAAAGAAGCAAAAACAGAGAAAAAAAACAAGGTAACAAGCAGACAAATATAAGTACTCAAAACGAAATCAAACAATTATAAACTAAATTAAAAAAAAAACAGAAACAAAAGCTGAATGTAAACTAAAATAAGCAGAGAAAACATAAACACTAACACAATAAAAAATTAAAAACAAACTGTAACAAAACAAGGAAAAAACATAAAACACAAAAAAGTGAAGTAAAAATAGAAAAAGAAAAAAATAGAACAAAAAATATATTTAAAGTTTTTGAATTAAAACAAAACTAAAAAAATTAAAAATAATAAAAAAGAAGAAAGCAAAACATAAAAAGTAATAGTAATAATATTTTCCTGGAGTGTCAACTATCAGTTTCCTTGCCCCCACAGTGAGTCACAGCCAACCTCCACATCCCCAGGAGGCCCTCTAATACCTCTAGGTAGGTATCTGGACCTGCTGTGGGCACAGTGGAGGCAGCTCAGATTCTGACCTGGCCCAACTCTCTCATGTTCTTGTCCCCATAGATGAGTCTCAGTTTGGGGAACACTCGTTGTCCATTCAGATATTCCACTTATACAGGGTTTACCAAGCCAGTCACGAGGATTTAATCTGCAGCTTTGGCAGCTGTACAGAAAGATTTTCATTCTTCTTCCTTAGTTGTCTGCCCCTGTGGCTCTGCTGTGGTTTTAGCCCCACCCCTCCATGTGGGCCACCCACAGGGATCTACCCCCAAGGCTGCCCTGGAGCACTCGGATCTGCCCCAGTGAGAACAGGGTGCAGAGGGGGCATGGCTGCCAGGGTCATGGTAGCTCCGGTGGTTACAGGTGCATGGTGTGGGGGTTGGCAGCTATGAGAGTTCCAGTACTGCTGGTGAGGAGGTGTGTGGGGAAGCCAGTGGTCACAGGAATAAGAGATCCAGCCCTAGTGGGAGTCTTTCCTAGAGCCTGGCAGCTGTTGTGAGAGGATCAGCCCTGGCAGTGACCTTTCCTAGTGCTCGGCAGCAGGCGCAAGAAGACCAGCCCCAGTAGGGGCTTTTCCTCATGCCTAGTGACAGGTACATGTGTGCCAGTCTTGGCTTGGACCTCTCCTAGTGCCCGGCAGCAGGCACAAGAAGGCCAGCCCTGGTAAGGGCTTTTCCTAGTGTCTGGCAGCTGATGCATGAGAGCCAGCCTTGGTGGGGCCCTTTCTTAGTGTCTAGAGGGTCAGGGACTGGCATGTGGAGAGATAGAGGCTGCAATGGTGACTCTACCGCTGAGCATCACTGAACAGTAGCACCTTGCTTCTGTGGCAGTCTGGGTTTCCTCCATAAGCATTCCTGGTTGTGGATTACCTCCCTCCCATCCCCTCAGGCTGTCTCCGTGCAGCCAATTGCAGTGTTCTCCCCAGGTTTGCTCTCCAATCCCCACGTTCCAGCTCCTTGCCTTCGTGTGCACCAGTTGACACATGTCCCAGTCTGGGATGCACAGGGCCATGGCATAGACCATTTGTGTAGGTCATACTCTTTCCTGTCTGCCCCAGACCGGCTGTTTCACCATCATCCAACAGCCTCCGATGCTCCCCTTCTGTCCCAAGTGATTTCCCCATTGGTGAAGGGGCTTCCTCAGTGGCAAGAACTTCACCTTTTCCTCAGCTCCCCCCCAGGGGCACAGGTCCTGTCTCTCTTCCCTCCTCTTCTTTTTCCCTTGTTCTTTCTTTCATCTTACCTAGTTACATGGGGGTCTTTCCTGTTCTTTATGGTGTCCAAGGTCTTCTGCTAGTGTCCAGCTGGTGCTCTGTGAGAAGTGCTCCATCAGTAGATACATTCTTGATGCATTTGTGAAGAGGGATAAACTCCACGTTCTCCTACTCCTCCACCATCTTGAAAAAACTCTGCCTTTTTTCTTTTTAAATAAGCATTTTATATCATTCCATTTTCTTTCCTCTCTTGGCATATCAGTTTCAGTTATATTTCTGTTTGTTTTGTTGTGTTTTTACTTTTTAAATAGTTGTCCTACACTTGCAATAGACATTTACAACTATTTCAAGTCCACTTTTAAATAACACTCTGCCTCTTCAAGGGATGTGTGAGTACTTAAAAATAAAATAATCTTACACCTCATCCCTTGTATCATTGCTGTGATTCATTTTACTTACATACTTGTATATATAAGTAGGTATGTATATATATATATATATATATATCTATATGTATGTATGTATACACACACATAATATATATGCATAATTGAATTCACTGTTGCTAATATTATATTGAAGAAACTGTTATCAGTTAAATTAAGAATAAGAGAATGAGTTTTATTTTACTTTTTATTCTTTCCTCCATGCTCTTTAGTGTTTTAAATGTGAGCTTCTAACCCAAATTATTTTCTTCTTCCAAAAAAGAAGTTATTTAACATTTTTTTCAAGGCAGGTCTACTGGCAACAAACTCCCTCAATTTTTGTGTGTTTGAGAGTATATTTTATTTCTTTTTTAACCTTTGAAGGATAATTTTGCAAATTACCAAATTCTATGTTGATTTTTTTTCTTTTTTTTTTTCTCAACACTAAGTATTTCCCTCCACTCTGTTTTTATCTGCATAGTTTCCAAGGAGAAGTTGGACATAATTCTTATATTTGCTCCACTATATGTAAGGTATTATTTTCCTCTGGCTTCTTTCAGGGTTGTATCTTTATTTTTAATTTTTGTAGTTTGAAAATGATATGCCTACATGTCGTTTTCTTGGTGTTCTCTGAGCTGCCCAATCTGTTGTTTGGTTTCTGGTCTTAATTTGAGAAAATTCTCATTTTTGCTTCAATGATTTCTTCCTTTTCTTTCTCTTTTACTTCTCCTGATTGATATTCCTATACACATATTTTACACCTTTTGTAGCTGTCCCATAGTCCTCAAATATTCTGTTCTCACTTTTTTTTTCAGTATTTATTCTCCTTGCTTTTCAATTTTGTAGAATTCTATTGAGATAATCTCAGTTTCAGAGATTCTTTCCTCAGCCATGTCCAGTCTACTAATAAGATCATCAAAGGCATTCTTCATTTTTGTTACAGTATTTTTGATCACTAGCATTTCTTTCTGGTTCTTTAATAAGATTTTTGTCTCTGTTTACATTGCCCATCTCTTGTTGCATGCTGTCTACTTTATCCATTAGAGTCCTTAGCTTATTAATCACAGTTGTTTTGAAATCTTGGTCTGATTATTCCAGCATCCCTGTTATTTCTGTTTCCTTAAACTGTGTTTTTGCTTTTTTATGCCTTGTAATTATTTTTCAATGTCCAGATATAATGTACCAGGTAAATGCAACTTGTGTAAATAGAGGCCTTTAGTAATGTGGTGGTAAGGTGTGGAGGAGGGGAAGTGGTCTATAGTTTTATGATTGGGTCTCAAACTTTTAGTTAGCCTATGACTCTGGAAGGTGAACGTCATGATGTCTCTCAGTTTTTTTTGTCTCCCTCTTATGTGTGATAGAATGGCTAGAGTTGACTGGAGTTAAGTATTTTCCTTCTCTTACTTGGAAGGCTAGAGCTGAGTCAAGTTGGATATTTCTCTTTCCCCAGGTCATTTAGGCTCTGATAATATCTTGGCAAGTTAGACTCTGGTTAATTATTCCTGAGGAAATACCTCATGAAAAACAGAGCACTATGGTGTATTTTAAATATGTTTTATTTTTTTATTTTTTAACAGCTTGATTTGAGTATAACTGTTTTACAATAGTATGTTAGTTTCTCCTTTACAACAAGGTGAATCAGTTATACATACACATATGTTCCCATATCTCTTCCCTCTTGTGTCACCCTCCCTCCCACCCTCCTTAACCCACCCCTCTAGGTGGTCACAAAGCACAGAGGTGATCTCCCTGTGCTATGCAGCAGCTTCCCACTAGCTATCTAATTTACATTTGGTAGTGTGTATATGTCCCTGCCACTCTCTCACTTTGTCACAGCTTACTCTTCCCCGCCCCATATGCTCAAGTCCATGCTCTAGTAGGTCTGTGTTTTATTCCCGTCCTACCACTAATCTTTTCATGACATTTTTTTTCTTAG
>NC_041214.2:124883764-124920655 GCF_002837175.3 Physeter macrocephalus
ATAAAGTAGGATAAAATATAGTTATTAAAATAAAAAATAACTATTAAGAAGAAACATTTCTATTAAAGATAAAACAAAAAAACAGGTCCGTCTTACCCTAGGACAAATGGTGAAAACAAAGCTATACAGATAAAATCTCACACAGCAGCACACACATACACACTCATAAAAAGAAAAAAGGGGAAATAATAGTATATCTTGCTCCCAAAGTCCACCTCCTCAACTTGGGATATTTCGCTGTCTATTCAGGTTTTCCACAGATGCAGGGCACTTCAAGTTGATTGTGGAGCTTTAATCCGCTGCTTCTGAGGCTGCTGACGGGGTTAAAGGAGCACCTGATTCGGGGTCTCTGGCACAGGCCGGGGAGAGGGAGGGGCACGGATGCGGAGCGAGTCTGTGGCGGCAGAGGCCAGCGTGACGCTGCACTGGCCCAAGGCGTGCTGTGCGTTCTCCCGGGGAAGCTGTCCCTCGATCACGGGGCCCTGGCAGTGACGAGCTGCACAGGCTCCCGGGAGGGACGGTGTGGAGAGTGACCTGTGCTCACACACAGGCCTCTTGGTGGCGGTAGCAGCAACCCTAGCGTCCCACACCCGTCTCTGCTGTCCAAGCTGACAGCCGCGGCTCACATCCGTTTCTCGAGCTCCTTTACGCGGTGACCTTAATCCCCTCTCCTCGCGCCCCAGGAAGCAAAGAGGCAAGAAAAAGTTTCTTGTCTCTTTGGTAGCTCCGCGCCCGTTTCTGGAGCTCCTTTAAGTGGTGTGCTTAAACCCCTCTCCTCACTCACCAGTAAGCAAAGAGGGAAGAAAACGTCTCTTGCCTCTTCGGCAGCTCCAGACTTCAACCGGACTCCCTCCCGGCTAGCTGTGGTGCCCTAACCCCTTCAGGCTGTTTTCACTCTGCCAACTCCAGACCTTTCCCTGGGATCCGACTGAAGCCCGAGGCTCAGCTCCCAGCCCTGCCCGTCCCGGCGGGTGAGCAGACAAGCCTCTCGGGCTGGTGAGTGCTGGTCGGCACCAATCCTCTGCGTAATCTCTCCGCTTTGCCCTCCGCACCCCTGTGGCGTGAGTGCTGGTCGGCACCGATCCTCTGCGTAATCTCTCTGCTTTGCCCTCCGCACCGCTGTGGCTGCGCTCTCCTCCGCGGCTCCGAAGCTTCCCCCTTAAATATGTTTTAAATTAGTCTCTTTTCTTCTGCTCCCTTCAGAAGCACAAGGTTGTTTTGTTTTGCTTTTTTTTTTTTTTTTTCTTTTCCCCTCTAATATTTTCTGTGGTAACCTGGTGGAGCTCACCGTGGTAAAACTTACAAAAGTGTGGGTACCCCTTTATGACTAAGACCCCCTGAGGATTTTAACTCTCAAAATTGTCCATATTGAGTCTCCAACAATTCATAAATTATAGTTCCTATTTTCCTACTTCAACACCAGTTACCACGGATGTTTGCAGTTGTGAGTCTCTTTTCCAGTAAGCCGTGACTCCCTATGTTCACCTGTCTTATGTCTTCAAACATGGGAGCAGTGGTTTGCCTTGCATTCTCATCTCTCATGCATCCAAGAGTTGTTGATTTTTCAGTATGTTCAGATTTTTAATTGCTATTAAGACAGGGAGAATGACATGCTTGCAAATAATAAGTGGAAGTATAATATATATATTTTTCTAAAGTGACAAGACTCTTGCAGTGTAAAATTATGTGTATCAGTAAGTAAGTGGTTATAAAGGAGATCATAGATTTGCTACTTCTCTATGACTGCAGGGGTAGTCAGTGTCTCTCAGATGTGAGAAGCAGGTCTGTGATGATCTGTGTAGTTTAGTGTAGATTTGAAAGAGCTACTGAAGAGAATAGGAGAGATGTCTGAACCTGGGTAAACAAGGGACCACAGTGCATTCCTGAGAACACAACCATTTTTGCATAATTAGAATTTATGATGGTAACAATCTATAGTTGTCCCTCAGTATCTATGGGGGATTGTTTCTAGGACCCTCTGTGGATAGCAGAATCCACAGATGCTCATGTCCCTTATATAAAATGGCATAGATTTTCATGTAACCTATGCACATCCTCTTGTATACTTTTAATCATCTCTAGAACGCTTACAATACTTGATGAAGTGTAAATGTATATAAATAGTTGCTGGTATGAAGGAAATTTGAGTTTTGCGTTTTGAAATTTAATGGAATTTTTTTCAAATAATTTTGATCTGTGATTGGTTGAATCCATGGATGCAGAATCCACAGATGGGGAGGGCTGAATGTACAATGTTTTATGACTTTCAATAGCATCCAGAGTTTAGAAGCTTTCAGTGTGAATGGCTTGAGGAAGCAATTTTTCATGATCAGTATTGACCATCAGTATGTGAATATGGTGGAAAAGCAAGGAAATAAGGATATCCAGAAGATAAAATGGAGTAATTTGTTTTTCTTTCATCATTTTTAATGTAGCTAATAAGTAAAGAAATTCACCAGTGAGGGAAATGATGAAAAGATCTAATATCATCTACTAGTGTACATTCTAGAAGTGGGTATAGTTAGTGTGATCATGCAATGTATTGTCGAAACTAAGTCATTTTTAAGGTTGTAAATGGGAACTATTGGTAATTTTAAGTGTGTGAAGGAGATATATTAAAAATAATTTCAAGACAAGAGTTATAAACTTGGACACTCCTGACCAAACATCAATGCATGGCCATCCTAGCAAAGGCAGAAATCCTTCCAGAAGGTTATTGGATGAGTCATTAACATGGACATAACATGCTCATAATAACAAGATATGGAGTGAAAAAATGTGTGAATAAGACATAATATGAAATCAACGGAGACAGGTAATGCACAGTGTAAAAGATATAATTCACCTAAAACAATGAAACAACAAGAACATCGTGTATCTTTCCATCTGTTAGTGTTACCTACAATTTCTCATTAGTGTCACTGATGGAAGAAATTGAAGACTACACAAACAGATGGAAACTTCTAATCATGGATTAGAAGAATTAGTATTGTTAAAATGACCATATTACCCAGGGCAATCTACAGATTCATTGCAATCTCTATCAAAATACCAAGGACATTTTTCACAGAAATAGAACAAATAGTCCTAAAATTTGTATAGAAGCATAAAAGCCCCTGAATAGCCAAAGAATCTTGAAAAAGAAGAATAGTGCTGGAGGAATCATGTTTCTTGACTTCAGACAATACTGCAAAGCTACAGCAATCAAAAACAGACATACAGGTTAAAGGAACAGAATAGAGAGCTCAGAAATAAACCCATATATTTAGGGTCAATTAATCTATGACAAAAGCAAAAATTTACAATAGAGAAGACAGTCTTTTCAATAATTGGTGCTGGGAAAACTGGACAGCTACATGTAAAAGAATGTGATTAGAACATTTCCTCATACTATATACAAAAAAATCAGCTCAAAATGGATTAAAGACTTACATGTAAGACCAGAAACCATAACACTCCTAAAGGAAAACATAGGGGGAGCACTCTTTGACATAAGTCGTAGTAACATTTTTTGGGTCTGCCTCTTAAGCAAAGAAAATGAAAGCAAAACTAAACAAATGAAACCTAGGTAAACTTAAAAGCTTTTGCATAGCAAAGAAAACCATTGACGAAATGAAAAGCCAACCTGCTGAATGGGAGAAGATATTTGCAAATGATATGACAGAGAAAGTGTTCATTCCCCAAATATATAAATAGCTCATAAAACTCAAAGGCAAAAAAACATAAAGCTCAATTAAAAAATGGGCTGAAGACCTGAATAGACATTTTTCCAAAGAAGACATACAGATGACCAAACAGCACATGAAAATATACTCACCATTGTTAATCCTCAGAGAAATGCACATCAAAACCACAATGAGATATCACCACACACCTGTCAGAAAGGTCATCATCAAAAAGAACACAAATAACCAATGTGGGCTAGAATGTAGGAAAAAGGGAACTCTCATAGACTCTTGACGGGAATGTAAATTGGTGTAGCCAATATAGAAAACAGTATGGAGTTTCCTCAAAAAGCTAAAAATAGAACTACCATATGACCCAGCAATTCCACTCCTGGCTATATATCTGAAAAAAAACAAAACAAAACAAAACACTAATTTGAAAAGATACATGCACCTCAATATTCATTGCAACATTGTTTACAATCGCCAGAATTTGGATGCAACAGATGAATGTATAAAGAAGTTGTTGTATGTATATAGAATGGAATACTACTCAGTCATAAAAAAGAATGAAATTTTACCGTTTGGAACAACATGGATAGACTTGGAGGGATTATGCTAAGTTAAATAATTCAGAGAAAGACAAATACTGTATGGCATCACTTATTGTGGAATCAAAAAATTAAAACAAATTAGTGAATATAAACAAAAAGAAACAGACTAACAGATATAGAGAACAAACTACTGGTTACCGGGGGGAGAGGAGAGGGTCAAGATAAGCGTAGAGGATCAAGAAGTACAAACTACTATGTATAAAATAAGCAAGCTACAAGGATATATTGTACAACACAGGGAATATAGCCAATATTTTATACTATTTTATAATAGCTATAAATAGAATATAACCTTTAAAATTGTAAATCATGATGTCACAAACCTGAAGCTTATATAATATTGTACATCAACTATACCTCAATAAAAAAAGAAACAATTAGAAAAAAACAATTAGAATTGCTGTTAAGCATAAAATCTAGTTTTTGAAAGAAGGCACAGTGATAGTCAGAACTAAGAAACATAAAGAAATTATGAAACATCAAAAGGGATCTTCTACACACCAAGTTTTAGGAACATGGTAATCATTATCATCCACAATGGGAAATTTTTATGGAAGAATTTGAAGTTATAAAATTTTCAATTCAAATATATTTTGCACTCATATTAAAATCATTGTGACAATATATACGAAATGCGCTCTCATCCACAGTGCACATGGAATTCATTCCATGAATTCTGTGTTTAGATTCAATAGATTAATGACTTGAATCAAACAACTAATTAGAGGACTTTTTTTTGTTTTTGCCTGAGGATGAAAAAAAAGTCTTTCACAATCTAATTAGGAGAAGCAAACAAATTTGATGAATCATATGAAATTTTTTAAAGAAGTCAAAACTGTGAGTGGTTATTCAAATCCTTCTTATCACAAAATATCAGGCAACATGAAATAACATGAATAAATGAAAATAGAGAAGCAATAAAAATAATTAGAAATAAAGGAAATGGCACTCTTCCTGATAATAGAAAAAAATACTTCCACATAATTTTCACACACCATATAACATACCAAAGAGAGGCAAATTACAGGCAAATGTTTCACAGACACAAAAATCTCAAATGAAATTAGAAAATGAAATCCAGCAATTCATTACCTGATCAATATATATAACAAAGTTTCTTCCTCCTGTGGAAAAATGAGATGGGTTTAATGTTTGCAAATCAGGCAATGTAATTGTCACATTAACAAAATAAAAAGGAAAAAAAATAATATGATAATCTCAAAGTATGCAAAAAAACTTTTGATAAAAGTAGGTATGATAAAAAATTTAACCACCTACAAATATTAAGAAACTTCCTTAATCTGATAAAGAATAACTACCTTAAAATCATTTGTAAAGAGGAGATATTGAAAACATTTTCTTTAAGATTAGGAATGCAATAAGAATATATGCATTCTCTACTTGCTCCTATTCAACTATGTAGTAGAGGATTTATGTAATATAATGAGGAAGAAAAAAGCAATAAAATATATAAAAACTAGAAAGGAAGAAATATTTGCAGGTGACACAATTATAAAGCAAAGTGTAAAAGAAATTTATAGATAAATAGTAACTAGGAAGTAAATTCAGCAATGTTGTAGTATACAAGGTCAATATAGAAAAACAATTATTTCAATATTTGGCAACAAGAAATTAGAAAATGGTATTTCAAAAAGACTTCATTTACATTAGCATTACATAATATATAACTAGGAATAATCCCAATGAAATATTTACCTCTGTATTTACACCTGGCAATAAAACATACAAAATATTACGGAAAAAATGTTGACATGTAATTGGAGGAATATACTATGTATATAAGGCTCTTTATTGCAAAGATGGTAATTCTCCCCAAATTGATATAGATTGGAAACAATACTAATAAAATTTCCAGGTTTTTTTTTTTTGGCAAATGTTGATAAGCATATACTAATATATATATATAATATATATATGTATATTTATATAGAAATGCAGAAGTACAAGAAGAGTCAAGGACATCTTGAAGAAGATGAGGTCTTAACACTGTAAAATATAAAGAAGACACTAGTCTGGTATTTGTATAAATTGACCATCAAAACTGAATAGGAAGTTTAAAACTTTACTTGCATCTGTGTTGTTATATGCATGCCACTGCAGTGCCATGAAGAAAAGAAGGATTTTTCACAAAGATGCTTCATTACTTGAAAAGTAATATAAAAGTAAACTTAAACTCCTACCTCATAGCATACATCAAAATCAAGCCCAAGAACATCATATAGCTAAATTTGAAAGGTTAAAAGAAAAAAAAAAAAGAGTAGATAGATTATCTATATGACTTGAGATAGAAAATGATTTCTTCAAAAGAGAAGAAAAGCACTAATCAAAAAGAAAATGATTGACACAATAAACTTCATTAAAAGCAAAATCTTTAGCTTCTCAAAGCAATCATGGGTTTAAAAGAAGCCATTTATGAGAAAGGAATTATTTCAGAATATATAAAGAATACATGATTCAGTAAGTAAAAAAGCAAAACCCTCATATAAAAATAGTCAAATGATTTGCCTGGGTCACACACACACACACACACACACACACACACACACACACACACCTATTTACCGATTTGGCTAATTTTCTTATCCAAAGTTTAAAACACAAAAATATAAACTCAAAACTGTCAGAAGCATAATATTTTAAAATGAAAAGACTTGTATGTTTTTGGTTTAAGCACTTTAAAATTAATAATTAAAGTAAGATTTTGCTAGGAAAATTGATTTTTTATTTTATTTCATTTTTTGGAAAACTGATTTTTAGAAATTTAATTTTGAGTCAAGATCCTTTTTCCAATTTATATATATCACTTAGGTGTGATATATATAAATATATCACAAATATATAATTTTTAAAATTATCAGATTAATATTAGTTTTTAGGTTATTATTTAAATTTATTTATATATATCACAAATATATAAATATATAAATAAATTTAAATAATAACCTAAAAACTAATATTAATCTGATAATTTAAAAAATTTGAACTCAGAACCGGAGAATATAATGGTGGTTGCCAGGACTTGGGATGTGGGAGAAATGGGGAGAGAAAAGGTACAAACTTTCATTTAGAAATTGAGTATGTTCTAAGGATCTAATGTATAACATGGTGATCATAGTTAACAATATTGTATACCTGAAATTTGCTAAGAGACTAGATCCTTAAGTGTTCTCAGTACATACACACACACAAAATCCCATGTTCTTATTAAAAAAAAAAAAAAAACAAAAGCAAACAAAAACCCTGCACAGCTTAGAAAACAAGATATTTAGATAATATTGTGAAAGGTTAGAAGTTCAAATCCTGGTATGTCTGTACTTTCTCGGTATTTAAATTTTTTAGTGTCAAGTGAATAATAGCAGTCTCATCCCTTAAGTATTTTTATCATCCAAAAATGTTGGCATTAAAGGAAATTTTAAATAAATTAATTTATGAAGCAATATAACCAAGTATAAGTCTAAAATCATCCCTGACATTTCACATGCAGGAAACTTACCACATAAACCAGGGCTTTCAGTTGATTTTTTATATCCCTTAGGTGGAGTTCACATATTTCATTTATTATAAACTAGATTTTATTGCATTCTGGGAAAAAACAAGGTTTAGATTTATAAAATTTTGCTCCGGTGACCTTGGCCAAATCACCCTATGAGTAATTCATTACCAACATGTGCCATTGTTCTAATCACCAAGTTAAGAAAATGCCATTAAAAAATACCAGAATACCTGCAAAGACTTGCAAGAAATCTCTAGTTCCTATTTTCTATGGAGTGAAAATACCTCCTTAAGTATAGAAATTTAAATCATGTAAAATTCAATATAAAAATTTTAGCACCACTAACCATAAAAACAATTGAAATAAAATTTTAAAAAATCAGAACTGTTAGAAGATTAGCTATTTTTAAATACCAGAGTTGCAGTTGACTTTTTCTATTCCTTTGCTGAGGGTCAAAATAACCCATCAACCACTGAATGTTTGGTGTTTTTCTAAGTCAATTGATTTTTAAAGTATTTTGTCATGTTATTTGATGACTATAACAGGAGTATTTGCAGATATAAAAAGTGACTTTTTAATTCTTGAATAAATATTTTAGATCACATTACATAACACTTTCTAAAAATAGCTAATTCATGAAGTTAGGACCTGAACCACATGGTTCAGGTGATACATAAAATTAAAACCGAGAAAGTAGGAAAAGTGACATAATTATTAGTATAAAATGAGTTTGTGAGTTAAAGAAGAACAGCATATGTTTAGAAGCCTTAAAAATTGGCAGCAGTAGGTAGAATAGGCAGAATTTATCCTACAGAAAGTTGTTTTTGATTTTTTGAACTAGCGGAGTGTTAAATTGAAAACAACAGTTTTAAAACAGGATACACATTCTCTAATAATTTGCTGTAGTCTTTAGTCTTCACCAAACCATATTAATTATGTGAGTTTTCCAGTTTCCTTAACTCAGTGGTTTGCAATCTTGATCATGCATTAGTAGCATTGGAAATTCTTGTTAAACCACAGATTGTTGGGTGCCACACCCACACTTTATCATTAAATAAATGAGGAAGGGGAAGGAGGAGGGCATTTGTTGGGATAAGGCAGTTAGACAAGTTACTGTTCTAAAAAGTTCTCAGGTGATACTGAGTCAACTCACCCAGAGATTCAACTTTGAGAACGACTGACCTTACTAGGGCTGGAAGGTGTTTTGGTTTGCAGACTTTTCTTTTACTTTTAACATCTTTATTGCAGTATAATTGCTTTACAACGTTGTGTTAGTTTCTGCTGTATAACAAAGTGAATCAGTTATACGTATACATATATCTGCATATCCCCTCCCTCTTGCGTCTCCCTCCCATCCTCCCTATACTACCCCTCTAGGTGGTCTCAAAGCACCGAGCTGATCTCCCTGTGCTATGCGACTGCTTCCCACTAGTTATCTATTTTACATTTGGTAGTGTATATATATCCATGCCACTCTCTCACTTCGTTGTCCCAGCTTACCCTTTCCCCTCCCCATGTCCTCAAGTCCATTCTCTACGTCTGCATCTTTATTCCTGTCCTTCCCTTAGGGCAAATTAATCAACTCAGTTGCAGGAAGTGACAGAAGACTAATACATCTCCAGAAGAAAAGACCAACCAATATAACTTACTTAGGCCTTTTAAAATTCAATTTTTCTGTGTAACCAAAAATCATTCTATTTACCAAGTTTGAAGCCTATCATTGTTCATTTAAAGCCAAGGCTAGGACTTAAAGCTTAAATATGCACACATACTTTCAGAACAGTATAAAAATCATACCTAAAATTTAAAAATAACCCACGTATTGCCAGGAAAAAAATGAAGGGAACAATATGTTCCAAACTTATTTTTTTCACGTCTGACTGATCATCTGATTATACCTTAGAAACATTCCATATCTGAAACATATCTATTTTCATCTCACATGATTATTTAGAAGATTATTTTGACAGCACACAAATTAGACACATTACAAAAAAAAATGTTCAAAATTTCTTAGAATTTCAAGTTGCTGGATATCTGAAGCTCATTATATTTATACCTTTTTAAGCTTATCTTTTTGTTGGAGAGATTGGGGCATCTCAACAATATGAACTATTGTATTTTTCTGACAGAGTATAGATGATTAAGCATTTAGTAGTAATTTTAAAATCATTGATCATTTCATCATATGCCTTTTTCACATGCAATTTGTTGACTATGGTGACCAAAAAAACATCATGAAGAAGCCAAGGTTGAAAACCCAGTTTTTCAGCATATGAAATAGATGTGTCCAGGCATGTTTGGGAGGTTCACTGACAGGCAGGTATACTGTGGGCACCATAAGAGAGGAATCACTCAGGCAAACTTTCCTTAGTAATAAAATCTTATTTGGAGGAAAATGTGATTTTAGTGAAAATATTTTTCACTCAGATTTGTTCCATGGATTAGCCCCATATAATGATACTCAAATTCTATAGCAGTGGTTCTTAACTAGTAGTTCTCATTTTTGACACTCAGGAAATATTTGACAATGTCTGGAGATATCTTTGTTTGCTATAAATGATGAGGATATTATCTACACCCAGAGAGTAGTAGTCAGGGATGCTGTTAAACATCTATAATGCAAAGGAAGCTCCCCCACCCCAGTAAGAGTTATGCCTAAAATATCAATAGTACCAACTTCAGGAAATCGTATTCTAGAGAGATGGGGTTTCAAAGACAAATAAATAGAGGTTTTTATGTGAAAGAATCTATCTCACTATACTTCGCTAACTCTCTAAGAACCTTAAATGCAAATAGAGATGGAGACATTTCCTTTCTTATCATGTATTACAAATATCAAAGGGCACACAAGGCATTTTTGGCTTCTTGAAACCTCAAGAAAATACTTGATGGTAGAGCCTGTCATGTCAGAGGTCTTCTTGACTATAAGGCTTCCGTGGGTAGTAGATGTAACCAGTTGGGGTGGACCAACTTGGTATATGTTACAGATAAACTAAGAGAGGAAGGGAAGAATAGCAGCAGAAATGGCAGCATTGGCTTTTAGAGACACAATCCTTAGCACCAATTTCAACATTCTCAAGCAGGAAGATAAAATAATAATTTTTAAAAGTTTTGAATTCAATGTATATATCAAGGAAATAAGTGAGCCCTACTGAAACAGGAAGAAGGCGGTTAGATTGGCCAGTGAGTTAGAACAGGATATGAAGAAAGTGGTTGACAACACCAAAAATAAAGTTATCTTTTTGTTAACAGTCACAATAACATACCGGTGAACAAAAGCTTACTATTTGGAAATTGTCTTTCTATTTTAACAGAGATAAGACTGTCATTTAGAGGTAATTTTTTTTTTTTTTTTTGTAACCAGACTACACTAAAACCAGATGACCATATATTTAACATTTGAAAGTTATTTTTGCTGTTTCTTACTAAAGAGGCAGATTGCACCTTCAGAAAACTGTTCCTGATGAGGTTTATGTACAGATTTTGAGAAGGTAATCATTGTCCAGAGTGTGTAAAAGGCATGCCGCTAACACTTTCACCTTCTTTTCTTGTAAGGGTGCTGTTGATCCAATGCCTATGACAAATTATCATGCTGGGGAGGGAGGAGAGTACACCAACTGCTTTTACTCTTTGTCCTTGATCCTATGAAGACTTGAAGTTTTGTTAACCAATTGTAGAAACAGTTCTGTCTGTGCAGTTATCTCTTTGGTGACAGTGACAATCTCAGGCTGGAGGAAGATGTGGTACAAAGATAACAGGCCATTTTATCATAGAATAATACTGAATAGTAAAATTAGGCTAAAATATTGCCTTGCTGAAAGCATGGGGTTTAAAATATCAAACTGTGCATCAGGTCACACAAAGGTTCAGACTCTTCTTTGATGCCTGTATTTCAAGAAGGAGATTCAGTTGAAAAGAGAGCATGACTAAATCACCTGCCAGTTGTGCTTTCTCACTAAGGGGAGGTTTCAAGAAGGCATCCTCAGAGATAGTAGAAGCCACCAATGGCCTCATCTCTTCTACCTGAAAAAATTAGAAGCATGCAGCATCAAAATAATATCAATAAATAGATCACTTAAGTTTTTGATAAATAATAGTTGCTTAATCTGATAAAACTACTTTCTCCTGAATAAAGTCGGAATTAGCATTCTCATGATAGATCAGGCCCCTGGATTGAGGAAAGGAAAACACATGGAAATAATTGGAAGTGTCTCTACTCACTGGCAATAGCAGTTCATGAAGAAGTTAATTTTTCATTAGGTCTGGGTGCGGTCCTAATAGAAGACAGTCACAGTTATGTCTTTTTTTCATGATGTGGAGAGATTTAGATTACACAAACATTTTTTCCAAATTAGCCTTAGTCTATCTATGGTATTTCCAGAAGTTTTCTAGGATCACCAATAAGTACCAACCCATAAAATGTTAACTTTGAATTACACAATGGGTAGCATCTAGGTAATCTGTTATTATGTCCCTCACAATTAGTGATTTAACTTATTTATTTTTTTTAAAGATAGCAGCTTTGTAACCATCTTTTCCCAATTGATAACACCTTCAGCTTGAAGCAGAGCATTTGATTATGTCTCTTATTTGCATAATTCATTGAAAAACTAAGAAATCAATGTGCAAGTCTGAAGTAGAGTTACTCTACCTAAAGCTGCTTGGCCAGTTTGTTAGATTTTGTCCACTTTACATGCTAGGAATAAAATATAGTCTCTAACAAACTGGGCAAGTAGCTTTAGCGGTATAGTAATTCTCAGACAGTTTTTTCCCTGAAACACAGAGTCAATGGAGAAGTAACCAGATGTTAATATTAAAAGTCATAATTTTATTATCTTGCATGCTCAGGTTCTTGTTAACAATGAGACTCCAGACTGTCACTGTATATTAGATTCTTCAACTCTGACTTCAAATCTTGTCTGATATTCTTTATTTTATAATAATCAAAGAAACAAATAATAATTATATAGCCTTTTTTTGAGCTAAATATCTCCTAAATATATTTTCTAATCACCTAGTAGACACTAGGCTCTTTAAGGAAAGTGATTGTACGTTTGTGCCTTCATTACCGAGAATGAATTCTTGTGTACAGTAGTGACATAATAGTTACTTCTAAGACAAAATTGACTGATTTTATCACTAAACTTTTTGACATATTGCATTACACAACTTGTTCACATTTTCATACTGACTTTATCTCTCATAAAATTGCTTCAAATCTAAAAATCCCTTAGAAAATAATTTTTAAATGCTCAATGTCCTTGTAATTGGTTAATCTATACTATTATCCTACAAATTCCACACCTTATGGTATGCAACTATCTTCTTAAAATGTATCTCCCTTTCAGTGTGAAAATCTGAAATAATTATTTCCTTTATTTTCTTCTACTGATTCTATTTTATTATTCTGCATCTTATCAATATTAATATAATACGAGGGTTCCTATAAAATGATTTGTGTTTTCAGGTCAATTGCATTGAATAAATCTGTATTATCTAGTTCAAAATATATTATGAAACATGTGCAGTTATGTCTATCAGTTACCTTTGGCTTACAACAAAACACTCTGAAAACTACAAGCTCTTAAAAATCATTTATTTATCTCAAGATTCTGTGGGTTGAGTTATTGATACTTCATGTTTGAACTGGCTCAGCCAAACTTGCTTTAACTTGCTGATGTGACTGAAACAATCTATTATGTCAGCAGATAGCTAGATAATGTAGGATGGATTTAATCACTTATCTGGCAGTTGGCAGGCTGTTGTTGGATGACATAACAGATGAAATTGAGTTACATGTCTCTTATCATACAGCAGACTAGTTGAAAATTATTCATATAGCAGTCATATGATACCAAAAACAGCAAAAGGGGGCAAGTCCATATGTATAAATATTTTTAAAAATTCACTGGCTTGACTTTTCTTGTATTCCATTGGCCAAAGAAATCTGAAGACATATTGTCTAAGTGTCATTGTGGCAGGAAACTATCAAGGTTTATATACACATAAAAAGGAGTATTATTACTTATACTCTAATAAAAAGGAGAACATGTTAATGTGAACAATCTACAGTAATTTTCTTCCAGTTGATTTATGTCCTCTCCAACATAAAAATACATATATTAACTCCCAACACTCCCAAATGTCTCATTCAATCATGACATCAGATAATGAGTTCAGAATCTTATGCTTTAAAATTGTATGCAGAGGTGGTTTCTCAGATGAGTCTCTCATTGATTTATAATGCAACCAACATACAATGATTATGTAAGGACAGAGTAACAGTCATATAAACACTCAATTGAAAATGGCAAAAATGGTAGGTACATGACAATCACTGTTCCATAGCAATGCAGCAGCCAAAAAGTTCTCCCAAATCTGAAGTTATCAAATATTTCTTGATTTGGCCTTTATTCTGCCCTAAAGTAGCATCCATTGTTATCCATGGATATCTGCCCTATGATCTAACTTTTTTTCTATAAAAAATGTCATGTGTGTAGCTTAGTGTATTTCTTAACCTACTTCCTGTTCATAGCATGGTAGGGGCTGAAAGACCCTTTTTAAAAAAGTTTTGCAGTTGAACCTTTTTAGTCCAAGTTGGCATCACTTTCACCAATACAACTTTCTTAAAGGTCCTGTGGATTTCCCCTAATCATGACTGGTGTTCCTTTTCTTTCCTCAATCATCACACTCATAATTGGGGCAGGTATCTATAAACTTTGGAAATTTCAGGCTGCTGTGAGACAATGCTTTTAAGCTTCTTAGAAGCCTTTTTGTCTAGTTGAGGGAGTGTACTAGGCATCAATTTAAGTTACTCAGTAGTTTTAATCATTGGTTCTTGCCTGCATCTTAAATTTTCTTTTGACCTTGAGGCTATCTCTTGGTCTAAAAATCTTTTGAAACTTGAGAGCCTGGAATTAAAAACAAGTGTTATTTTCTAAATCAGAAAGTTTTGGATCATTTATATTCTCTCTAAATTATTTCTGCAAACTCTAATATTTGAATGTAGTTAATATCTTTCTTGTATATTACCATTGTTAGTTTAAAAAAGCCAATGATACCTCTAAATTTTTACCTGGTAATAATCTTCTACTGTTCACAAGAATATTATATGCATTTTTTATGCTCCAAGTCATCACAGACAACATTTTTCAATTATTTCACTATTACAAATGTAAGTTGTCATTTTCCAAGCTTTTCTAACAGTTTCTGCATTGCATTACCAGACTGAGCTTGTTGCCTTATATCAAATTCAACCCACATAGTTTAAATTTTGGTTATGGCAGCAGCCCATTTCTGCATTAGTTCATCTGTTTATGCAGCAGTTATCTATTATCACATAACAAGCCATCCCCAAACTTAGTTTCTTAACACAAAAATATATATACTTTTCTCACAGTTCTGTGGGTTGGCTACCATATTATTTATTTTAATTAATTGGGGGTACACATGTAATTAAAAACTTAAGAGAAGGTTCAAGTAGAAAAAATGTTATACAATGAATTTGAAAAGCCATCAAGTTATGGTTTAATCATTTCAATATTTTTAAAGTTTATCAGATTACTTGTGAATGAGTATAATTGAAATTTGGGAATAATCCATAGAAATATAGGCAGGAAAAAAGGTGGCACCAGACAAGTCTTTCAGCTAACATAAAGACCCCAAGCCCAGGTTTTGAGATTAAATAGAAGACTATTTTCTAGAAGATAATTATAAGAGAAATAGTAGAAAAATAGTCTGGTCCTACTTTAGGCTATGAATTTATCAATACCTCAAGCATATGATTAAAAGAGACATGTTTAAAACTGAGAACCAAGGGTAATTTATAATTAGCTCTAGTACTTTTAGCTTAAAAGAACATCAGGCTTAGAGACCAGGTCCAGGACTTGACAGATCTGGGGACTGGAGTCAGACAGCATCAATTTTAGGAAGAGGTTTAGATTCCATAACCAAAAACAACATGGCAGTTCATGTTAGATGAAGGTAAATCAGAGAGTTGGTTGTCATCTATACATTCAGGCTGTAATTGTCATGTTGTAGTTTTTGACTAGGAGAATCAAGAATGGTCACCCATTAGCTGCTTTATTTTATTTAATTTTTTAAAAATTGATGTATAGTTGATTTATAATGTTTCAGGTGTACAGAAAAGTGAATCAATTTATATTTATATATTTTTATTGTTTTTCACATTCTTTTACATTATAGGTTATTACAAAATATTGAATGTAGCTCCCTGTGCTATACAGTAGGTCCTTGTTGTTTATTTTATATATAGTAGTGTATATCTGTTAATCCCCAACTCCTAATTTATCCTGACACCCTTTTCCCTTTAGTAATCATGTTTGTTTTCTATGTCTGTGAGTCTATTTCTGTTTTGTAAGTAAATTCATTTGTATCATTTTTAAAGATTCTACATAAAAGTGATATCATATGATATTTGTATTTCTCAGTCTGACTTAATCTATGACAAAGGAGGCAAAAATATGCAAGGGAGAAAATACAGCCGCTTCAATAAGTGGTACTGGATACTGGACAGCTACATGTAAAATAATGAAGTTAGAACATTCTGTAACACCATATACAAAAATAAACTCAAAATGGATTAAAGACCTAAATATAAGACCAGATACTATAAAATTCCTAGGGGAACATATAGGCAGAACACTCTTTGACATATATCACAGCAATATTTTGGGGGGGATCTGTCTCCTAAACTAATGAAAACAAAAGCAAAATAAACAAATGAGAACTATTTAAACTTAAAATATTTTGCACATCAAAGGAAAACATAAACAAAACAAAAAGGCAAACTATGGAACAGGAAAAAATATTTGCAAATGATGTGATCTATGACCCACAAGGAATTAATTTCTAAAATATACAAACAACTTATACAGCTCAATAACAAAAACCAAAAGAACACAAGAAAAAAAGAGGCAGAAGACCTAAGTAGACATTTCTTCAAAGAAGACATACTGATGGCCAATAGGCACATGCAAAGATGCTGAACATCATTAATTATTAGAGAAATGCAAATAAAAAATACAGTGAGGTACTACTTCACACAGATCAGAATGGCCATCATCAAAAAGTCTACAAATAATAAGTGATGGAGAGGGTGTGGAGAAAAGGGAACCCTCCTACACGGTTGGTGGGAATGTCACTGTTGGTGCAGTGACTATGGAAAACAGTATGAAGGTTCCTTAAAAAACTGAAAATAAACATATGATCCAGCAATCCCACTCCTGGGCATATATCTGGAAAATATGAAAACTGATTCAAAAAGATACATGCACTCCAGTGTTCATAGCAGCACTGGAAGCCAGATATGGAAGCAACCTAAATGTCCATCAACAGATGAATGGATGAAGATGTGGTACATATATACAGTGGAGTATCACTCAGACATAAAAAGGAATGAAATAATGCCATTTGTAGCCACTAGAGATTATCATACTAAGTGAAGTAAGTCAGACAATAATCTTGATTTCTGATAAAAGGTTTTCTGCTTTCTCTCTACTTGAAAATGTTAAGGCCATAAGTCTAAATATGTCCTTTTCTTTTACTCCTGCATCTCTTTATAATATTTACTTAGTCAAGTCTTTTTCCAATTCTCCCTGACTTCTTGAATTCCTTCAGCTATGCACTCTGTTTTGTTTCTCTTCTGAGCTAGGGATTTTTGTTGTCCGAGTCTGGAGATACCTTTTTATAAATTAAAAAAATCTCACTCATAAATGCCCATGGATTCTTCTAATTACTCAATAATCCATAACTTCAAGACAAAGCTACCTACATTTACGGAATGAAAAGTTTCTTTACTTGACTAAATTAATCATTTTATATTTCCTAAACAAATGAGTAAAATGATTCACATTTATGTACCTCTCCTTACCACCCATAACGTCATGAAAACTGCAGAAGCGTGCCTGTAAATGTTTCAGAACATCTTATGGTTATTTTCAGCCATTTAGCACTTTTATCAGATACTGCTAAGTTCTATTTCCTCCTTTAAGACTCATCAAATCTGATCAAATCTCATCCTCACCCCGTTTGTTTTTATCAACATGAAATATTGATAAATCCAGTGGGGGTACAGGTTGGACTTGAAAAGGATGGGACACATCTGTGATATTTTCTTCTGAGATATATTGACAAACCGTGTCTATGTTATTTCTTCCTAGACTCAGGCAACATGAGTTACTTAAGAAAGAAAGAGTAATATTTACCACTGCAGTCTGAGAAGAGTATTATTTTGAATACAAACAACTGACAGTTTCTACACCCCTAGGGATTCATTCTTACCATAAAACCGTTGTTTAAAGGAAAAAAATGAGGGCTTCCCTGGTGGCGCAGTGGTTGAGAGTCTGCCTGCCGGTTCAGGGGACATGGGTTCGTGCCCCGGTCCGGGAGGATCCCACATGCCGCGGAGCGGCTGGGCCCGTGAGCCATGGCTGCTGAGCCTGTGTGTCCGGACCCTGTGCTCCGCAATGGGAGAGACCATAACAAGTGAGAGGCCCGCGTACCGCAGAAGAAAAAAAAAAAAAAAAAAAAGGAAAAAAATGAGTGCCAAGCTTCCTGAGATATTGGTGCTAGCCATATAATGACCAGAGAAATTTTGAAAGTCCCTGTGGATCCACGTTAAAGAGGTGTCCATTAATCTGTCCAAATGACTCTCCATTCTTCTCTTAGTTTCTCAGAAATTCTAAAGAAAAACTCCAGGCATTGAGAAATCAATATTCACAACTCCAGGTTTCTACTTCTCATGGGAGGACATCAACAGAGAGAATTATTAAGACCAACATTAAGTTAGCAACACTAATATCCTATACTTATTCCTTTCATGTATCTGATTCATGGCATGATAAATATCTTTTTTTTCTTCAAAGATTACCAGAAGCTTGAAAGCAGACCCTGTGCCTAATGTATACTTTTATCCTCAGAGCTGGTATTCAGTAGATTCTTGTTAATTCTTTCAAAGAATAAATAGCTGGATAAATGAATGAATGTTTGAAAGAACAATTGAATAGATATATTACTCCAGCATCATAAAAACACTGATTTTTACAAAAATCTGTAATATTATTAGAACAAAAGGATTACAATGGTTTTAACTTTACTGTTTTGATTGTTTTTTTTTAAACAAAATCATGATTAAGCAGAATTAGAAAAAAATCCTTGTTTAAAAGTGATAAGGGTCTTAAGCTATTTGATATTTTGTCTAAGTAACTGAGAAACTTCTAGGACTCTCCCACAATGGGTCAGTATATCATGTAGATCATTGATTTGTAAATGTACCTTAAAATTTTATATTTCCTTAATTAATGGAAGTGAAAAATGTTCATAATTAATTGGAAAGTCATGCCAAATAATTGGTAGCATGGAAAAAATATCATTGAAAAATAATTTTATTTGAAAATGAGTTAGTGGGCCATTCTATGTAAGTGGAAAGATTTGTATAGAACATAGAAAGGCACATTGTGATCAGCCACCAGAGTTTATCTAAAACAAGTGTATTGTTTACCTGTTAGCAATAAAAAGCCTAATATAATAGTGACTTAATCAACATAGAAATATCTTTCTTCCTCAAGCAAATTGAATATGACAGCAGTCTAAAGCTTTTATAAAGGAAGCCAGTTTACTAGTATCTACTTGGTCTGCCATACTTAGCATGTTAATTTACTCCAGATTCAATTGTGGTAAAAGAAAACTGAAGAGCACACCCATTCCTATTAAAGATACTTGTTGGAAAAGACAGCTGATAAATATTCTTTCATTCCATTGGCTAGATCTTAGTCACATGACTACAACTATTTCCAAGTAAGTCTTGGAAATACAGTGTTTATTCCAAATGGCCATGTATCCAAATAATTCCAGGATTCTATTTCTAAGAAAGAAGGAAGAAAATACTCTGGGGGAAAACTAGTGGTTTCAGCTACAAAATTAGTTAAATGTAAAATGTCTGTTTTTGATTTAACACAGCATTTGACAGTACTAGGTCTCAGTTTCCTTGTGTGTAGGAAGATGAAATCATATACATAGTTGTTGTGGTTAAACTTAGTTGTCAACCTGTCTCTCCACTGTACTCAGATAGTTGGTCAAATATTATTCCAGATATTTCTGTGAAGTATTGTTTAGATGAGATTAACATTTAAATCAGTAGATTTTGGGTAAAGCAGATTATACTTCATAATGTGAATGGACCTCATCAAATTAGTTGAAGTACTTAATAGAAAACGACTGACCTCCTCTGAAGAAAAGAGAATTCTGCCAGCATACTTCCTTCCAACTCAGACTGTCACATCACCTCTTCCCTAGGTCTCCAGCCTGCTAGCCTGCACTGCAGATTCTGGACTTGCCAAACTCCACAATAGCATAAACCAGTTTCTTAAACTCACTCCCTCTCTGTCTCTGTCTCTGTTTGTCTGTCTATCTCTCTCTCCCTGCTCCCCACCCTGCCAGCAAAGGCTAATAGAGTAGTTTAAAGTCCAGTTGGTGCTTTAGGGCAAGAATGCAAACCAGCAACAATGGATGTTAGCTACCAAGCAGTTGCTCTATTTGCAAAGTAGAGAAATTAAAATTTAGTAAAGTTGCTAAATTGTTTCACCACCATCAGATTTTCACAGGTATATGTAGGGTGCTTTTATTCATTGTTAAGGCAAATGCAAATTGTACCACAATATCAAAATTTAGAGATGTATTTGCTCTTTTATTCGTCAAGCCTGCTCCTGTGATTTAAAAAAAAATGAAATAGAAGCATTAATGGATATACATGTGTGCTGAAACACTGTAATGGCAAAAGAAGGCAACAATGTGAATTGAGACAAATTTTGGCATAATTGATTTTGCATACTTTATAAAAGCATTAAGAGGAAGCAATTAAAATTATGTCAAATGACTTTAAAGTATTTACATAATGATTGAGTGCCAAAAAGTTTAATTTCTACAATAACACATTTCTGAAAGCATGTGGTTACAAATGTGTATATTTTATAATTTTCTATATGTTTACAATGATATATAAATATGAAACATAGCCTTATGTCTACTATTGAGTGTATGTGTGGTTTAGGACAATATTTTTGGAGAATAAGAAAAGGAAAAGAAAAAAAATAAAAAGAAAAGAAACTCAGAAACCTCCTACATATATCTATGATGTCATATATGTGAAATTTTTATGTGTGTGTGTGTGTGTGTGTGTGTGTGTGTGCTTAGGTGATAAGTAAATTAAGAAAATCGTTAATATTGTTAAAATGTGTATACTACCCAAAGCAATCTACAGATTTAACACAATCCCTATCAAAATATCCATGACATTTTTCACAGAACTAGAACAAATAATCTTAAAATTGATATGGAACCACAAAAGACTCAGAATTGCCAGAGCAATCTTGAAAAAAAAGAACAAACCTGGAGATATCAAGTTCCCTGACTTAAGACTATACTACAAAGCTACAGTAATCAAAACAATATAGTACTGGCACAAAAAGAGACTCATAGATCGAGGGAACTGAATAGAGAGTCCAGAAATAAACCCATGCACCTATGGTCAGTTAATTTACTACAAAGGAGACAAGAATATACAATGGAGAGGGACTTCCCTGGCACAATGGTTAAGAATCCACCTGCCAATGCAGGGGACATGAGTTCGAGCCCTGGTCCAGGAAGATCCCACATGCCACGGAGCAACTAAGCCTGTGCGCCACAACTACTGAGCCCATGTGCTACAACTACTGAAGCCCACATGCCTAGAGCTCATGCTCCATAGCAAGAGAAGCCACCGTAATGAGAAGCCCGTGCACTGCAATGAAAAGTAGTCCCCACTTGCCACAACTAGAGAAAGCTTGCGCACCGCAATGAAGACCCAATGCAGACAAAAATAAATAAAGAAAAGGAAATATATAATGAAGAAAAGACAGTCTCTTCAATAAGTGGTACTGGAAAAACTGAACAGGTACATGTAAACGAATTAGGCCATTTCCTCACAGCATATACAAAAATAAGCTCAGAATGGATTAAAGACTTAACTGTAAGACCTGAAACCATAAAACTCCTAAAAGAGAACATAGGCAGAACACTCATTAATATAAATCATAACAATGTTTTTTTAATCAAAAGAAATAACAGCAAAAATAAATAAATGGGACCTAATTAAACTTAAAAGCTTTTACACAGCAAAAGAAACCATTGACAAAATGAAAAGAAAACCTTCTGAATGGGAGAAAATATTTGCAAATGATATTACTGATAAAAGGTTAATATCCAAAATATATAAACAGCTCATAGAACTGTATATATATATATATATTATATATATATATATATATATAACAATTAAAAATGGGCAGAAGACCTGAATAGACATTTTTTCAAAGAAGACATACAGATGGCCAACAGGCACATGAAAAGATGCTCAACATCATTAATCATCAGAGAAACGCAAATCAAAACCACAGTGAGATATCACCTCACACCTGTCAGAATGGCTATCATCAAAAATCTACAAATAAATGTTGGCTAGCATGTAGAGAAAAGGGAACACTTGCACACTGTTGGTGGAATGTACATTGGTGCAGCTGCCATGGAAAACAGTATGGAGATTCCCCAAACTAAAAATAGTACTACCACTCTTCTTTGCAGTGACTTGGAGGCCATCAGCTGCTTCAGGATGAAGGTGAATATCTCTTTCCCAGCCACTGGCTGTCAGAAACTCATTCAAGTGGATGATGAATGAAAACTTTTTACCTTTTATGAGAAAGTTTTGGCCACAGAAGTTATTACTGATGTTCTGGGTGAAGAATGGAAGGGTTATGTGGTTTGAATCAGTGGTGGGAATGACAAACAAGGTTTCACCAGGAAGCAGGTGTCTTGATCCATGGCCAAGTCGGCCTTTTACTGAGTAATGGGCATTCCTGTTACAGACCAAGGAGGACTGAAGAAAGAAAGTGCAAATCTGTACGGGGTTGCATTGTGGTTGCCAATCTGAGTGTTTAATTGGGTCACCATAAAAAAAGGGGAGAAGGATATTCCCGGACTCACTGATACTACTGTGCCTCATCATCTGGGGCCCAAAAGAGCTAGCAGATTCTGCAAGCTTTTCAATCTCTCTAAAGAAGACGATGTCTGCCAGTATGTTGTGAGAAAGCCCATAAACAAAGAAGGTAAGAAACCTAGGACCAAAGTACCCAGGATTCAGCATCTTGTTACTCCACGTGTTCTGCAACACAAACATTGGCATATTGCTCTGAAGGAACAGCGTACTAAGAAAAATAAGAAAAAGGCTGCAGAATATGCTAAACTTTTGGCCAAGGGAATGAAGGAGGCCAAAGAAAAATGTCAGGAACAGACTGCCAAGAGTCGAGGCTGTTCTCTCTGAAAGCTTCTACCTCTAAGTCTGAGTCTAGTCAAAAATGAGGTGTTCTAAAGTAACAAGTAATAAGATCAGACATCAAAAAAACAATAAAATAAATAAATAAAATAAAAATAGCACTACCATATGATCTAGCAATTCTACTCCTGGGTATATATCTGGAAAAAAAATGAAAACACTGTTTTGAAAATATATATGCACCCCAATGTTCACAGCATTATTTACATTGGCCAAGATATGGAAGCATCCTAATGTCCATCAACAGATGAGTGGATAAAGAAGATGTGGTGTGTGTGGTGTGTGTGTGTGTGTGTGTGTGTGTGTGTGTATGTGTGTGTCTATATCTAAATCTATATCTAATGGGATATTACTCAGCCATAAAAAAGAATGAGATTCTATCATTTGCAAAAACTTGGACGGACCTAGAGAGTATTATGCTTAGTGAAATATCAGATAAAGACCAATTCTCTATGTTATCACTTATATATGAAATCTAAAAAATGAAACGAATGTATGTAGCAAAACAGAAACAGACTCACAGACACAGAGAATAAACTAGTGGTTATCACTGGGGAGGGAGAAAGGGGGAGGGACAAGATAAGGGTATGGGATTAAGAGGTACAAACTACTATGTACAAAATAGATAAGCAAGTAGAATATATTGTACAGCATAGGTAAATATAGCCAGTTTTGTAATAACTCTAAATGAAGTATAATCTATAAAAATATCACATCAGTCTATTGTATACCTGAAACTAATATAATATTGTAAATCAGCTATTCTTTAATAAAAAATAAACAATTCTTTTTAAAAAAGAAGATATTGTTGGATCACTGATCACTCTAGCTACAGATCTGTAGGTATATCTATGATTTAACAAAAGAAAAGAAAAACAAGATGAAGATTATATTTAGAGTATTTTTCTTTAGAAAATAAAGCTATAAAAGAGAGCTTTATTAGGATACAGTCATGCATGTAAGTACATAAACAAGGGAAATTGAAACCACAATTTTGCTTATTCTAGTTAGTCTAAGGAGAATATGTTAAGAAAGTGTGAGGGTAATATTAGAAAATTATGAAAAAATACTATTTTAACTCATTTTGGAAGTGTCATTATTTCTAATTTTCAACCAAGTGTTTTAATGCATATTTTAATCTCATGTTTCTTATTTAATTATATTTAATAACTAAAGTTTCCATTAATTTAACTAGACATTTAAGCACAGAAAATGTACAATAATAGCTCAGGTACCAGATCTTTAGAAACTCAGTTTAGGGAAGGAAATAAATTGTAAAAATATTGAAAAAAATATATAACAATTTAATACACACATTATATATTACTTTAGAGAAGGAAGAGAAAATGCGTAACTGTCCAGAGAGAACAGGCAAGGGTTTACCCAGCATATGATGTTTGATCAGAATCCCAAAGAATGGGTTGGAGTTCAGTCATTAAGAGGGCTACTGGGATACATTAGGGTGAGTTTAAACTACTAATGGAAGTTTGAGTAATATTAGTATGTAGTTAAGGTTTCAAATATCAAGGGTTTTGTATAACTTACTAATGATAATGAAAATAGTTACCATTTCTTGAGCAGTTACATGCCAGTCACTGGTCTAAGTAGCTTGTGTCAATTGTTTTTTAACTTTATATTTTGAATGGCATTAAAACATTGGTAAATTAACTGTCATTTTACAGATGATGAAAGAGAAGCTAAATATCTTAGTTATGGATTTTATTTTCAGGCAATGTGACCAAAAGCATTGAGGAAATCAGAATTAAGAAATAGTGGCATGGTCATTGTTTTAGAATGCCAAAGTGAGACTACTATAGACATCCAAGGAAGAAATATTAAAAACACAAATTAGGGCTTCCCTGGTGGCGCAGTGGTTGAGAGTCCGCCTGCCGATGCAGAGGACATGGGTTCGTGCCCCGGTCCAGGAAGATCCCACATGACGCGGAGTGGCTGGGCCTGTCCGTGAGCCATGGCCGCTGAGCCTGCGCGTCCGGAGCCTGTGCTCTGCAATGGGAGAGGCCACAACAGTGAGAGGCCCGCATACTGAAAAACAACAACAACAACAACAACAAAACAAAACAAAACACAAATTAATGCAGTAACATTAGAAAATGGAGATAGCATACATGATTTATGTGATATTTGGGATCCTTAGCTGACAGAATATGGTAATCTGCTGGATCTTTAAAATCAGGAAAAAAAAAATACAGTCACATTTGACCATGTGTTTAGGTGCCTGAATAAGTAAAACTGCTATTAACTAAAATTGTGAAAGCAGTGAAAAGAACGTGTCTCATTCTTATCTTGAGGAAATCATAAATTAGGATTTTTTTTTTCAATTTTTATTTTTATTTGGCCACACCACACAGCATGTGGGATCTTACTCTCCCCACCAGGGATTGAACCCACAACCCCTGCATTGGAAGCACAGAGACTTTAACCACTGGACCATCAGGGAACCCCTATAAATTCAGATTTAAACTTAAAGATATTGAGTTTTCTGGATATTCAATTGAAGAATATTTAGGAAAAATTGGAAATATATATTTTGGCTCCATACAGAGATGTGGCAGGCCTTGAAGACCATCATCTTGTAGACAGAAATTGAGATCATGCATATGGATATTATTTACTTGATTAACAATGAATTCTGATTGAGTCAGTCATACTGTACTGATGTGATATTTCCCAATTATTGAACAATTCTAAATAATAGAATCAGGACAGGAAGTATAGTCTTTGAGAGGCTGGTTTGTCCTCTTTTCTTAGCTTAAATGCAAGTTGATTATCTACCTTTATTTCTATTATTTTTCTGAGTGATATAATGCCATAGAGATAGCTTCATAAAACATAGCGTAAGAACACAGAAATTGGGCTTCCCTGGTGGTGCAGTGGTTGAGAGTCCGCCTGCCGATGCAGGAGACACGGGTTCATGCCCCGGTCCGGGAAGATCCCACATGCCGCGGAGCGGCTGGGCCCGTGAGCTATGGCCGCTGAGCCTGTGCTTCCGGAGCCTGTGCTCCGCAACGGGAGAGGCCACAACAGTGAGAGGCCCGCGTACTGAAAAAAACAAACAAACAAACAAAAAACACAGAAATATATCCACATAAATATGCCCATTTAATTTTTGACAAAGGAGCAAAAACAATTCAATTGAGGAGGGTTAGCTTTTTCAACAAATGATGCTGGATAAATTGGGCATTCATAGACCAACAGATGAAACTTAACTAAACCTTACCCTATATACAGAATTTAACTCAAATGGATCATGAATTTAGATGTACAACACAAAACTATAAACTTATAGGAAAAAAATAGAAAATATTTGGGAACTAGGACTAGGAAAAGAATTCTTAGACTTGACACCAAAAATACAATACATTTTTAAAAATTGATAAATTTGACCTCATCAAATTAAAAACATTTGCTCTGTGAAAGATTGTGTGAAGAGGATGAAAATGAAAATTATAGACTGGAAGAAAACATTTGCCAAAAAAAAAAAATAGCAAAACAAAAAGAACCCTGAAACCTCAACAGCAATATAATTAGAAAATGGTTAAAGTACATAAACAGAAATTTTACTACAGAGGATAAATAGATGATAAATAAACAAATGAGAAAAGTTCAACATCTAGAAATGCAAATTAAAAATACCATGAGATATCACTACACACTTATCAGAATGGCTAAATATAAAATTAATGATCCCACCAAATGCTGGTGAGGATGCAGAGAAACTGGATCACTGACACATTTTTAGTAGAAATGTAGAAGTGTAGAGCCACTCGGCAAAATAGTTTGGCAAATTCTTTTAAAAAATAAAAATGGACTTACCATATGTCCCAGCAATTGCATTCTTGAGAAAATATCCTAGAGAAATTAAAAGTTATTTTCATTTTTAAATTTGTTAATGAATATTCATAAAAGTTTTATTAATAATAGCCAGAAACTGGAAACTACCCAAATGTCCTTCAATGCTGAACTGTTAAGCAATCTGTGGTGCATCCATATCATGGGATACTAATCAGCAATACAAGGTAACAAACTATTGATACACACAAATTGTGTAAATCTCAAATCATGCTGAATGGGAAAAAAAAAACAAAAAACTTATCTAAAAGAATACATACTGCATGATTGCACTTATATAACATTCATGAATATATATGTAATATATGTGAATATATATAACATCATTATAAAGATGAAAAACAGATTAATGGTCGTTAGGGGTTTGAGATGGTGAAGGGTAGGATATGGCGCTACAAGGGTAACATGTTGGAGTCTTGCGATCAAGGTTCAATAGTGATTTGATTTTGGTGGTGAAGCCTCCATCAAGTGAAGTCCCAATTGTGATAAGATTGCACAGAGCTACACACACTCAAAACTATGTGCAAAGTTATATGTACAAACGTGTGCAGGTATAACTGATGAAATCTGCATAATATCTATGGTTTGCATCAATGTCTATTCCCTGGTTTAGACATTGTGCTATAGTTATGCAAGATGTTAACACTGGGTTAAGCTGGAGGAAGCATCCATGAAATAACATTCTGTGAAATCTAAATTATCTCAAACTAAAGGTTTTCAATTTTTTCTCTTCCTGGATCCTTAAAATATTATTGAATTATTGAATTCCTATGTAGTATTGAATGACTCTATTTAAAAAGGACTGTATTTGTTTTGCCAGTTTCCTGTAAATTTCCACAGGTTATTATATATTAAAAACATGTTCAGTTTTTAATATCTATATGTATTAATATTGTCATGAATGCCAACACAAGGTGCATGGAGAGAGGCAAAGCAAATACTATTTATATATAGCAAATAACAAATGTGCCTTTGGCTTTGCCTCAATATTTCACCCTGGGGTAAAACAAGGAGAACTAGAAGATGTCATTTTATATATAATGTAGTCTAATGTAAAGGAGAAATCCAAAAAAAGTGAATGTGGATATTTATATAGGAAAGAGTCTCCCTTCCCACTCTGAGTCTCCTCAGAAATATAATGGGAAAGATCTTGTGTTCTTACCCTAGTCTTTTGGAATGTAAGTAAAATTTTCTTACACTTTTACTAGTATCTGCAGATGATACTAGTATCTGCAGATTTTTAATCTGGGGGTATACTCACAGAAGGGGTGATTTATTTACTTTTGAAATGTAAACATAAAACTCCAGGGATATTTATCTCACTGGCTAATTAGTCATAATTTAAATTTTAGGCTTTTATTTTAGTCAATAAAATTTAGTTTTAGTAAAATTAACTCAGAAAGCCCTAACTGTAAAGAAACATAATATTTTTTTCTCCAGCCTCACAGAAGATAAACTTTCCTGTTCTTCTATCTTTTCTAGAAATAATTTGTTATACTTCTTTAATATCATGTTAAATTCAACATCCATATATCACCATTTTCAGTGAACTTGATAAGTTACTAAAATTATTTATAGACAGTATTTTGTACCACAGGTAGATCATTACAATGGGGATGAGAACATCAATATTTTACTTATCTTCTCCCAAGGAACTGAAAGAGAAATAGAAATATTATGTGGGCCACTTTTCCAACTGTGCAGTTGATTAGTTTTGAAAATAAGTGACCTAAGCAAATTTATCTCCTCTCTTTTGAAAGTGCTTTTCTGAATTGTGTAAGTATGTGTTTTATCTCCTTATCCTCCCTCTATACAAATTTGTGACTTATTCTCAATTAGTATTATATTTCACACCTATTTTAATATTTCCCATTAAGCTTTATTGTCTTAATTCTTAATGAACATTAAGATAAAAATATATCCATATATATATTTAAACTTGTTCATAAATACTTGTTTAACATATTAGGAATATTAAGAATATCAGCCATTAGTTTACATTTCAGTTTCAAAAACACTTAAGAAATTTGAGTCCCATAGTAGACCTCAGTAAATGTTAGAAAAGTCTTACTGAGTGTGTCATTGGCTTACCAAAGTTCACTGAAGCATTTTCTTCTGCAATACATGCAGAATTTAAATGTGATTAATGGTAACTCTCTTGGATTTTGGTTAGAAAAGTTTTCTAATGACTCCATAAACTGAATCTATAGCATGCTTATTTTATTTTGCAGTATCTACCTTAACTTCAAAAGGAAAAACAATTGATAGGTGCCTGTAGCCTTAATTGTGAGGAGTTCTTAATGGCAGGGATTTTTTTTAAGGTGGAAGAGGTAGATATTTAAGCAGAAATGCTATTCAGAACCCCTCGAAGAGTAACTGAAATGACCAACATTAATGTTTCAGGCAGCTGTTGTATACATTGACAATCACCCCCTACAAATTCAAGGTCTAAAATTTTTTAGTATGTGTATAAGATAATAAACCATTTTTCCCCATGAGATTTTACAATATTGATCCAGTGTCACTGACTATACACCTAGCACCCAAAATTTGTTTGTGTGAAGTAGGTTTAGGAGCAATCATAGAAAATTTGTTAAATGATTTATACAGCATGAAATTTGTATGTATTAATATGTTATTGAATGTGCATAAATATCATTTTGTAACTGATAAACACAATTATTGATAAAACCCAAGAAAGACAACATAAAGACAAACTGTTTGTGTAGAATCCCTCTTAAATAGAATCTCCAGAAAGGAAAAAAAAATTCCATGAAGAAAATAAATGTATATTTTTTGTACTTTCCTATATTATCATTCATAGTGCAAAAGAAGGAAAATCTGTATTGGTGCCATATTAATCTGAGCATCAATAATAGTAAAAATGTAGAAAAACAACTCCAATAAACACTGTAAATGAATAGAAAAGCTTCAAGTAATTGATTATGAGTGCTTTTTTTCTTTATACAGTTTACAACTTTCTTATGATGATCAGATATTACTTTTAAAAATATGAAAGTGTTCTAAGCAAACATAAATATAGGGAGAATAGCATCATGAATTTCTTTGAACCCATCATGAAACTTCAACACTACCTCTTTTAAAATACTATTTTGTGTATATGCTTGCTAGGGCCCACCTACATATTATTTAAAAGTAATCACAGACACCATATCATTTTTTTCAGTAAAGTCCCACTATGTAACATGAACACATACAGATCTTTAAATATAACCAGTTCTCTAATAATATCCAATATCTGGTTTCTGTTCAAATTTCTCTGCTTATCTGAAAATGTGTTTAAGTTAATTCATTCAAATTTGATTACAAATGGGTCTCACCTATTATTATTGGTATATATATACCTACTATGATTGGTTATGTGTCCCTTAACTTTCTTTTTATCTGTAATTTGTTTATCATTCCCACCTTGTCACCTTTTTAATTCTAGCTTTTTGAATAAAAAGAAAAAAAGTCATATATATTACATTTTAACAAATTTGTGCTATTAAAGATAATCAATACTTCTGCCTAAAATGTGCTACTTAAAAGGAATGTCATTCTGTATTTTAGGTAAGCTTTTTACTCAAATTATTTTTTTTTTTTTTTAGATTTGTCAAGTTGTAATCATACAATGAAGCATCTAAGAACAAGCTCAAAGAATATTTTTGCCCAGCAAGTACATTTTCCATAGCAGAGTAAGTACATATTTATGATAGTTTGAAGTAGACATGCAAGGTTTCAGACTATAGTCAACTAGAGTTGACCATATTTAAAATTAAATTGTTATAATATTAGTTTTGAAAGTATAAATAATTTTGAATTTCTCATATATTCACTTATAATTTTAAAATATATTCAAAGACATTTCTAATTCTTGGAAGGCATGTGTCAATAAGAATAACTGGAGTTTATTTTCCTTTTATTTTATAAACTAGATTTTCAATAAAAATTTTATCACCATATTTCATAGGTTCAGTACACTGCACACAGAACACAGTATAAATTTCAGTACCTTGTTTTTAGAGGACCACATTATCCTGCATGAATATAAAAGGTGGTTAAGTTCAGCAGAAACTTGCATTGGTACATTAACATAATCCATTTGTAAATTTCAGGGTGCTCTTCTGCAGTATTTCTGCCTATAGACATTTCTGTACACAACTATAAAACTATACAAACAATTTAATGCTGTCTAAAACTGCACCTCAGATTTTAATATACTTTTGATATGTACAGAATCATAAAGTATTAGAAGCTAGAGAAAGTAAAGACTTCTAGGTCATCTTATCTCTCTCTGTTCCAATATGAGATTGTTCCAGGAAATGTATGCTTAAATATTCTGTCTAAGAAAGCTTTTAAATGATTCCAGTAAAAGAGCTTCTGCTACTTCCCATGGGATCCCACTCTGCAATCTAACATACTTCAACAGAAACCTATTTCACTTTCTCACTTAGGTTTTTCTCTCTCCTTTTGCTACACTTTGTTGAGTCTGGTGTTGGAATGCTGCTTTGTCATGTTGTCCTTCAGATATCATGAGCTTCTCTGCTGCCACACACTTTTTAACTGCATGGGAAGGAAAAACACTAGGGTAATAAAGAAAGCTTACTGTATCATAATGTATATAATAATACGATAGAAAAAAATGTTAAAATGTAATTGCAGTTGAACTTCAGTAGAGAAGTTGAGTGCTTTAGTGACATACTTCTAATATGCATTTCCTAATCTAATGTAACGTGCTTGATTTAGAGAAGTGACATGAAAACCATGCTGAGCCAGTCTAATTTCTTAAAACAGAGTGGTAGTTTGTCCCCAACCAGTTGAAACCAATATTCCATTGATTTCATAATTCAGCATTTTTAAACCTCTGAAAAATGACAACATTGGTAGAAATAAACAGGCAATGAAAGGGGGCTCAGTGAACAAGAATCCTTTTGCTGAGAAAAATCTGGACTAGTCCCCACTGTAGAGTAGAAGCGTAATGGTGAATGTTTTGTGCATGCGCATAAACATCCCAAATACTAAATTATTCTTTTAGTGAAGCCTAAAGTGACCCTTTGCATTAGTAAATATTTTGTCCTAAAGAGAACCCATTTTAATCTAGTCTGGCTTAGCCAACATATATACAAGAAGCTAATCAGGAGAAAAACATACTTCTATTATTTTTAGATACTGTGAACATAATCACATTAGATATATTTTCATTAGAATTTAGACTAATTGGAGTTTTTTTTTTAAAGATTATCAACCCATTGCAAGCATTTAAATGTTCTGATCTTAGAAGACTTCAGTGAAAAAGTAATTTACTCCCCACCCCCTTTTTAATGAAAATGTTTAATATCAACATTTCAAAGCCTTTTTTTTTCAGGTGTTCAGTTCTCTCTAATAAAAATCTGGTGGAGAGGGAGAGAGAGAGGGAGGGCTGGAGGGAGAGAGAGAAAGAGACAGATGTCACAGAACATTTCATTGAACCACATTTTTTTAAAGAAAAAAAATCACATTCCTTTTCATAATGTCATTGATGATATTGTGTGTTTTTTAAAATACATTAAAATTAGAATTTTAATTGTTTTATCTCTTATTCTATCTAAATTCAAATATATTTTGTCCAGAAAATATTGAATTGGAAACTGGAATGACCAAGTTTAAGTTCTAATTCTGCTGGTAAATAACAAGGTAACAAAGTTCAAGATGTTTGTTGCTCTGTGATTTTATATTCAATACAAGATATTTAAGTTGAGTATCCATTAAATTTTCTGTAATTTGAATTGTCTGTTTAAAAATGTATTTATTGTTATTGTTTTTAAATATATACAATTTTGGTGGGGGTTTTAGTAACTGAATTTTTGATTTAGAGGTGTTTGAGTTATTTTGTCTTTTACCATTCTCTAGGAAGAATTTTTGTTTCTAACATAATTTCTGTTAATAACTGTTGACTTCCTGTTCACTAATCTGTAACAACCTATCTCTCAGTCAATCATTTGTATTTATATAACACTTCTTATTCACAATTTAAAATGCTTTACAAATCAGAGCAAATTAAGAAACACCAACTCCAATAAAAGTTTTTAATTTGGATTTTTTAAAATAGTAATTTTAGTCATATAGTCATAATTTTAGAATTCTCAAGCAGCACACTGAGTGAATGTGAATGCAGTCTTTTTTAAAAATTTTTATTATAGTTGCTTTACAATTTTGTGTTAATTTCTGATGTACAGCAAAGTGAATCAGTTATACATATACATGTATCTACTCTTTTTAAATTTTTTTTCCCCATATAGGCCATTACAGAGTATTGAGTGGAGTTCCCTGTGCTATACAATAGGTCCTTATTAGTTATCTATTTTATATATAGTAGTGTGTCTATGTCAATCCTGATTTCCCAATTTATCCCTCTCCCCCTCCTTTCTCCCCTGGTAACCATAAGTTTATTTTTTACAACTGTGACTCTATTTCTGTTTTGTAAATAAGTTCATTTGGACCATTTTTTTAAAGATTCCACATAGAAGCAATATCATATGATATATGTCTTTCTCTGTCTGACTTACTTCACTCAGTATGACAATCTCCATGTCTATCCCTGTTGCTGCAAATGACATAATTTCATTACATTTTATGGCTCAGTAATGTTCTATTGTATAATGTACCACTTCTTCTTTATCCATTTCTCTGTCAATGGACATTTAGGTTGCTTGCATGTCCTCTCTATAATAAATAGTGTTACAATGAACATTACAGTGGATGTATCTTTTTTAATTATGGTTTTCTCGAGATATATGCCCAGGAGTGGAATTGCTAGGTCATATCATAGCTCTATTTTTAGTTTTTTAAGGAACCTCCATACTATTCTCCATAGTGGCTATACCAATTTACATTCCCACCAACAGTGTAGGACGGTTCCCTTTACTCCACACTCTCTCCAGCATTTATTGTTTAATGATGGCCATTCTGACCAGTGTGAGTTGATACCTCATTGTACTTTGGATTTTCATTTCTCTGATAATTGGTAATATTGAGCATTTTTCATGTGCCTCTTGCCCATCTGTATGTCTTCTTTGGAGAAATGTGTATTTAGATCTTCTGCCCATTTTTTGATTGTGTTGTTTGTTTTTTTGATATTAAGTTGCTTGAGCAGTTTGTATATTTTTATCATAAATCGGTGTTGAATTTTGTCAAAAGCATTTTCTGCATCTATTGAGATAATCATATGGTTTTTATTCTTTGGTGTGTTAATGTGGAGTATCATACTGATTGATTTGTGAATATTGAAGAATGCTTGCATTTCTAAGAATTTGCCCATTTCTTCTAGTTTGTCTATTTTATTGGCATATAGTTGCTTGTAGTAGTCTCTTATGATCCTTTGTATTTATGTGGTGTCCATTGTAACTTCTCCTTTTTCATTTTTAATTTTATTGATTTGAGTCTTCTCCTTTTTTACTCAATGAGTCTGGCTAAAAGATTTTTTTTTTTAATCTTCTCAAAGAAGCAGCTTTTAGTTTCATTCATCTTTGCTATTGTTTTCTTCATGTCTATTTATTTTATTTATGCTCTGATCTTTATGATTTCTTTCCTCCTACTAACTTTGGGTTTTGTTTGTTCTTCTTTCTCTACTTGATTTAGGTGTATGGTTAGGTTGTGTATTTAATATGTTTCTTGTTCCCTGAGGTGAGATTGTATTGCTATAAAGTTCCTTCTTAGAACTGCTTTTGCTGCATCCCATAAGTTTTGGATCATTGTATTTTCATTGTCATTTGTCCCTGTGTATATATTTTTTTTCTTTAAATAGATCTCTACAGGAGTATAATTGCTTCACAATACTTTGTTACTTTCTGTTGTACACTAAAGTGAATCAGCCATATGCATACATATGTCCCCATATCCCCTCCCTCTTGAGCCTCCCTCGCAACCTCCCTATCCCACCCCTGTAGGTTATCGCAAAGCACTGAGGTGATCTCCCTGTGCTATGCTGCTGCTTCCCACTAGCTATTTTACGTTTGGTAGTGCATATATGTCGTCGCTCTCACTTCACCCCAGCTTCCCCCTCCCACCCCGTGTCCTCAAGTCCATTCTCTATGTCTACATCTTTATTCCTACTCTGGCCTAGGTTCATCAGAACGATTTTTGTTTTTTTGTTTTTTTACATTCCTTATATATGCATTAGCATATGGTATTTGTTTTTCTCTTTCTGACTTACTTCACTCTGTATGACAGACTCTAGGTCCATCCACCTCACTACAAATAATTCAATTTCAATTCTTTTTATGGCTGAGTAATATTCCATTGTATATATATGCCACATCTTTATCCATTCATCTCTCGATGGACATTTAAGTTGGTTCCATATCCTAGCTATTGTAAATAGTGCTGCAATGAACATTGTGGCACATCTATTTTTGAGTTATGGTTTTCTCAGGGTATATGTTGGGTCAATGGTAGTGGGATTGCTGGGTCATATGGTAGTTTTATTTTTCATATTTTAAGGAACTTCTTTACTTTTTCCCATAGTGGTTGTATCAATTAACATTCCCACCAACAGTGCAGTAGAGTTCCCTTTTCACCACACCCTTTCCAGCATTTATGGTTTCTAGATATTTTGATAATGGCTATTCTGACTGGAATGAGGTGATAACTCATTGTAGTTTTGATTTGCACTTCTCTAATAATTAGTGATGTTGAGCATCTTTTCCTGTGCCTCTTGGCCATCTGTTTGTGTTCCTTGGTGAAATGTCTATTTAGGTCTTCTGCCCATTTTTTAACTTGTTTGTTTTTTTGATATTGAAGTCCATGAGCTGTTTGTATAATTTGAAGATTAATCCTCCCATTTTTTGATTGTGTTGTTTGTTTTTTTGATATTAAGTTGCTTGAGCAGTTTGTATATTTTTATCATAAATCGGTGTTGAATTTTGTCAAAAGCATTTTCTGCATCTATTGAGATAATCATATGGTTTTTATTCTTTGGTGTGTTAATGTGGAGTATCATACTGATTGATTTGTGAATATTGAAGAATGCTTGCATTTCTAAGAATTTGCCCATTTCTTCTAGTTTGTCTATTTTATTGGCATATAGTTGCTTGTAGTAGTCTCTTATGATCCTTTGTATTTATGTGGTGTCCATTGTAACTTCTCCTTTTTCATTTTTAATTTTATTGATTTGAGTCTTCTCCTTTTTTACTCAATGAGTCTGGCTAAAAGATTTTTTTTTTTAATCTTCTCAAAGAAGCAGCTTTTAGTTTCATTCATCTTTGCTATTGTTTTCTTCATGTCTATTTATTTTATTTATGCTCTGATCTTTATGATTTCTTTCCTCCTACTAACTTTGGGTTTTGTTTGTTCTTCTTTCTCTACTTGATTTAGGTGTATGGTTAGGTTGTGTATTTAATATGTTTCTTGTTCCCTGAGGTGAGATTGTATTGCTATAAAGTTCCTTCTTAGAACTGCTTTTGCTGCATCCCATAAGTTTTGGATCATTGTATTTTCATTGTCATTTGTCCCTGTGTATATATTTTTTTTCTTTAAATAGATCTCTACAGGAGTATAATTGCTTCACAATACTTTGTTACTTTCTGTTGTACACTAAAGTGAATCAGCCATATGCATACATATGTCCCCATATCCCCTCCCTCTTGAGCCTCCCTCGCAACCTCCCTATCCCACCCCTGTAGGTTATCGCAAAGCACTGAGGTGATCTCCCTGTGCTATGCTGCTGCTTCCCACTAGCTATTTTACGTTTGGTAGTGCATATATGTCGTCGCTCTCACTTCACCCCAGCTTCCCCCTCCCACCCCGTGTCCTCAAGTCCATTCTCTATGTCTACATCTTTATTCCTACTCTGGCCTAGGT
>NC_041214.2:124920849-124922412 GCF_002837175.3 Physeter macrocephalus
TGGTTGTACCAATTTACATTCCCACCAACAGTGTAGGAGGGTTCCCTTTTCTCCACACCTTCTGATGTGGAGATTTTCTGATTTAGGTTTTCTGATGATGGCCATTCTGACCGGTGTGAGGTGATACCTCATTGTAGTTTTGATTTGCATTTCTTTAATAATTAGTGCTGTTGAGCATCTTTTCATGTGTCTCTTTGTCATCTGTATGTCTTCTTTGGAGAAATGTCTATTTACGTCTTCTGCCCAGTTTTTGATTGGGTTGTTTGTTTTTTGTGATATTGAGCTGCATGAGCTGTTTGTATATTTTGGAGATTAATCCTTTGTCTGTGGCTTCATTTGCGATTATTTTCTCCCATTCTGTGGGTTGTCTTTTCATCTTGTTTATGGTTTCCTTTGCTGTGCAAAAGCTTTTAAGTTTAATTAGGCCCCATTCACTTATTTTTGTTTTTATTTTCATCACTCTAAGAGGTGGATCAAAAAAGATCTTGCTGTGATTTATGTCAAAGGGTGTTCTTCCTATGTTTTCCTCTAAGAGTTTTAGAGTGTCCGGTCTTACATTTAGGTCTTGAATCCATTTTGAGTTTATTTTTGTGTATGGTGTTAGGGAGTGTTCTAATTTCATTCTTTTACGTGTAGCTGTCCAGTTTTCCCAGGACCACTTATTGAAGAGACTGTCTTTTCTCCATTGTATATCTTTGCCTCCTTTGTCATAGATTTTTTGACCATAGGTGCGTGGGTTTATCTCTGGGCTTTCTATCTTGTTCTATTGATCTATGTTTCTGTTTTTGTGCCAGTACCATATTGTCTTGATTACTGTAACTTTGTAGTATAGTTAGTATAGTCTGAAGTCAGGGAGTCTGATTCCTCCAGCTCCATTCGTCTCCCACAAGACTGCTTTGGCTATTCGGAGTCTTTTGTGTCACCATACAAATTTTAAGAGTTTGGTTCTACTTCTGTAAAAAATGCCATTGGTAATTTGATAGGGATTGTTTTCTTGTTCCTGATCTTAGAGTAAATGCTTTCAGTTCTTCACCATTGAGAATGCTGTTTACTGTGGGTTTGCCATATATGGCCTTTATTATGTTGTGGTAGGTTCCCTCTATGCCCACATTCTGGAGAGTTTTTATCATAAATGGTTGTTGAATTTTATCAAAGCTTTTTCTGCATCTATTGAAATGATCATATTGTTTTTATTCTTCAATTTGTGAATATGCTGTATCACATTGATTGATTTGCATATACTGAAGAATCCTTGTGTCCCTGGGATAAATCCCAACTGATCGTGGTGTATGATCCTTTTAATGTGTTGTTGGATTCTGTTTGCTAGTATTTTGTTAGGGTTTTTGCATCTATATTCATCAGTGATATTGGTCTGTAATTTTCTTTTTTTTGTAGTATCTTTGTCTGGTTTTGGTATCAGGGTGATGGTGGCCTCATAGAATGAGTTTGGGAGTGTTCCTTCCTCTGCAATTTTTTGGAAGAGTTTGAGAAGAATGGGTGTTAGCTCTTCTCTAAATGTTTGATAGAATTCACCTGTGAAGCCATATGGTCCTGGACTTTTGT
>NC_041214.2:124923211-124924110 GCF_002837175.3 Physeter macrocephalus
GATGTGATCTATCCTGGAGAATGTTCCATGCACACTTGAGAAGAAAGTGTAATCTGCTGTTTTTGGATGGAATGTTCTAGAAATATCAATTAAATCTATCTGGTCTATTGTGTCATTTAAAGCTTCTGTTTCCTTATTTATTTTCATTTTGGATGATCTGTCCTTTGGTTTAAATGAGGTGTTAAAATCCCCCACTATTATTGTGTTGCTGTCGATTTCCTCTTTTATAGCTGTTAGCAGTTGCCTTATGTATTGAGGTGCTCCTATGTTGGTTGTGTGTATATTTATAATTGTTATATCTTCTTCTTGGATTGATCCCTTCATCATTATGTAGTGTCCTTTCTTGTCTCTTGTAACATACTTTATTTTAAAGTTTATTTTATCTTATATGAGTATAGCTACTCCAGCTTTCTTTTGATTTCCATTTGCATGGAATATCTTTTTCCATCCCCTCACTTTCAGTCTGTATGTGTCCCTAGGTCTGATTCCATTTGCATGGAATATCTTTTTCCCTCCTCTCACTTTCAGTCTGTATGTGTCCCTAGGTCTGATGTGGGTCTCCTGTAGACAGCATATATGTGGGTCTTGTTTTTGTATCCATTCAGCAAGCCTTTGTCTTTTGGTTGGAGCATTTAATCCATTCACGTTTAAGGTAATTATCAATAAGTATGTTTTATTACCATTTTCTTAAATTGTTTTGGGTTTGTTTTTGTAGGTCCTTTACTTCTCTTGTGTTTCCCAAAATCAGCTGTTAACCTTATGGGAGTTCCCTTGTATGTTATTTGTCTTTTTTCCCTTGCTGCTTTCAATAGTTTTTCTTTGTCTTTAAATTTTGCCAATTTGATTACTATGTGTCCTGGCCTGTTTCTCCTTGGGTTTATCCTGTATGGGACTCGCTG
>NC_041214.2:124924404-124942578 GCF_002837175.3 Physeter macrocephalus
CTGCCTCAGTTATTATGCTATTGATTCCTTCTAGTGTAGTTTTCATTTCAGTTATTGTATTGTTCCTCTCTGTTTGTTTGTTCTTTAATTCTTCTAGTTCTTTGTTAAACATTTCTTGCATCTTCTCGATCTTTGCCCCCATTCTTTTTCCGAGGTCCCTGATCATCTTCATTATCATTATTCTGAATTCTTTTTCTGTAAGGTTGCCTATCTCCACTTCATTTAGTTGTTTTTCTGGGGTTTTATCTTGTTCCTTCATCTTGTATATAGCTCTCTGTCTTTTCATCTTGTCTATCTTTCTTGAATGTGGTTTTTGTTCCACAGGCTGCAGGACTGTAGTTCTTCTTGCTTCTGCTCTCTGCCCTCTGGTGGATGAGGCTCTCTAAGCGGCTTGATGGGAGGGACTGTTGGTGGGTAGAGCTGACTGTTCCTCTGGTGGGCAGAACTCATTAAAACTTTAGTGCACTTGACTGTTGATGGGTGGGGCTGGGTTTCCTCCCTGTTGGTTGTTTGGCCTGAGGCACCCAAAACTGGAGCCTATCTGGGCTCTTTGGTGGGGCTAATGGCAGACTCTGGGAGGGCTCACACCTAGGAATACTTCCCAGAACTTCTGCTGCCAATGTCCTTGTCCCCATGGTGAAAGAAAGCCACCACCCACCTCTGCAGGAGACCCTCCAGCACTAACAGGTAGGTCTGTTTCAGTCTCCCCTGGGGTAACTGCTCCTTCCCCTGGGTCCCGATTCACACACTACTTTGTTTGTGCCCTCCAAGAGTGGCGTCTCTGTTTCCCCCAGTCCTGTCAAAGTCCTGCAATCAGTTCCCACTAGGCTTCAATGTCTGATTCTCTAGGAATTCCTCCTCCTGTTGCCGAACCCCCATGTTGTGAAGCCTGACATGGGGCTCAGAACCTTCACTCCAGTGGGTTGACTTCTGTGGCATAAGTGTTTGCCCGTCTGTGAGCCACACACCCACCAGTTATGGGATTTGATTTTACTGTGATTTCACCCCTCCTACTGTCTCATTGTGGCTTCTCCTTTGTCTTTGGATGTGGGGTATCTTTTTTGGTGAGTTCCAGTGTCTTCCTGTCGATGATTGTCTAGCAGCTAGTTGTGATTCTGGTGTTCTTGCAAGAGGGAGTGAGAGCATGTCCTTCTACTCCACCATCTTGGTTCCTCCTCTCCCTGTTTATGTCATCTTTGATTTCTCTCTTCATTTTTTTAGAGTTCTGAGTACAAGTCTTTTGCCTCCTTAGGCACGTTTTTTCCTAGGTATTTTATTCTTTTTGTTTTGATGCTAAATGAGATTGTTTCCTTAATTTCTCTTTCTGATTTTTCATTGTTGGTGTGTAGGAATGGCAGAGATTTCTGTGCATTAATTTTGTATCTTGTATCCTTACCAAATGCATTGATTAGTCTAGTAGTTTTCTGGTGCCATCTTTAGCATTTTCTATGTATAGTATCATGTTATCTGCAAACAGGGATGGTTTTACTTCTTTGCCAATTTGTATTCCTTTTATTACTTTTCCCTGTCTGATTGCCATGGCTAGGACTTCCAAAACTATTTTGAATAAGAGTGGCACAAGTGGACATCCTTGTCTTTTTCCTGATCTTATTGGAAATGCTTTCAGTTTTTCACTACTGAGTATGATGCTTGCTGTGGGTTTTTCATATACAGCTTTTATTATGTTAAGGTAGGTTCCCTCTATGCCCATTTTCTGGAGAGTTTTTATCATAAATAGGTGTTGAATTTTGTCAAAAGCTTTTTCTGCATCTGTTGAGATGATCATATGATTTTTGTTCCTTAATTTGTTAATGTGGTGTATCACATTGTTTGATTTGCTTATATTGAATAATCCTTGCATCCCTGGGATAAATCCCACTTGATCATGGTGTATGTTCAATTGGGATTGATCATACACCATGTGTTGTTGAATTATGCTTATTAGTATTTTGTTTAGGATATGATGTCCTCTTTGATTTCTCCTGTGATCAGTTAGTCGTCTAGTAACATATTGTTTCATCTCCATGTGTTTGTGTTTTTTAACACTTGTTTTTTGTAATTGGTTTCTAATCTAATAGCATAGTAGTCAGGACCACAAGAATTTAATCCTCAGAGGAATAAAATGAGGGGAATTAAATACTGGCATACTGTTGGTGATTATACAAACACTAGTCCATTTTACAGCTAACCTATTTCTGAACGTGAGACATTTAAAATTAAAATAAAGGAAAAATGGACAGTTATATGTCAACAGTATTCTGAAGAACTGAAAACATGCCAATTTGCAGTCACATTGTGAATATTCCATAAAGAAGCAGTGTCAAATGAAAAATTTGAGGCATGGCAGGCAAAGGACTAGAGGTATATGACAAATTATACTAGTATCAAGTTGGAATAAGGACTTCTACTGTCAGTATTACATCAAATCTCTGTAAAGTACATCCTGTGCTAAACACAGCAAAGTATTCTGAAAAAATTTTGGACAGTGTTTAGCTTCATTTTTACATATGTAGATTTTTTTTATGTGGGCTGTGAGGTTTTATAGCTCTGTAAGAGGAGCTGGGTGAAAAAAACACAATGGAGAGTGATAATAAAGTAGCATATATCTACATTTGTAGGAACTAATAAAGTACAGCATAGAAGAAGATAGGAATCAGTGATGCTGATAACATAGCTGTTCATTTTGAATTTCTGTCTGTTATTTTATATTATTCTTATTAATAGCTATATTGATATCCTTATCTTGGTTACCAAGGTAATCAATTAAAAATATTCATTTAAATTTTATCTAACTTAGAGATGGTATATATGATCTTTTGAAAACAAATAAGTAAATTAAAATTGCCTAATCAACCCCTGAGGAAAAAAATACCATTTACTTGACCTTTTTTGGGGGGAGGGTCATTCTCCTATGCCCATCTACCTGTCTACAGCAGACAGTTCACTTGTTAACTTGTTTCACAAAGATAGCATCGTCTGCTATTTATTCATCCATCTGCCTCTATTTCTGTGCTATGTAAACTGAACGTATTCCTTAGTCATTGAATCCTCTTTTGCAACATGGCTACAATACTTAATCTCTTCATACAATTCTATTATAAGAAGATATACTAAAATAATACATTATTATCTAATACAGTTCATTTAATCCATATTAGCATTTTTTTTAAATTAAGAATTGATGCCCAGCTTTTAGAATAATTTTACTTATGTAGCATAAATTCCTAGTAAAGAACTTTGTTGCAAATAATTTAAATATATTTTAGAATTTGGAAAATAAATAAAATATATTTCCAGAGAAAATGTTAACACACATATGTAAATAGAACCAATACATATTTAGAATTGTTAATTTTTATTGTAATTTCCCTATGAACAGATGATATGGTAAATTATATTAAAATTTATATGATCTTAAATAATTAGGTTACTATAGTAAATTCTCTATGACCAGATAATTATTTATTAATTAATTCTATTTCATTTATCATTTTGTATTAATGCTAATATTTGAATCAGATCTGTAGCTTTTTTTTTTTAGTAGAGCACAAAAATCTAGGCTATTACTGCATCATCATATATTTTAGGCACCTTTCCTCTTTCAACTTTTAAAAAATATAGGATAGAATTTATCAGAAATATTTTAACTTAAATAAATGGAACATAATAGGAAAATGGACTTTTGATTATACTGAAAGCTTTTTTTCTAAATCTTTGATGATTATTGCTCTAATCAAATTTTTACCATTCTCCTTTCAGTCCATTTTAACTTACATTTTCCAAGAAAATAAATTGTTTTATAAAAAAAATTATTATAGAGTTGAATAAATATCATCAAGTTTAAATAATAATTACAGACAAAAATAAACACAAACGAAATCCTTTCTACCTTTTTCATATATTCCATTTTTCCTTCTCAAGTTTGTGTTTGTAAACTCTCTCATTCTTTATCAAACTTCCCAGTTTTTTTGTTACTTTTTGTTATTTTTACCCCCTCTCCCTGAGAGTCAGAGTTTGGATTTATTAAGTAGAAATAAATGCTAAGATTGATTCCTTAATTTCTTAGTTTGATTTTAATCTTAACTTATTCAGTTTATTTCTTAGGTTTATGGTCTTTTTTTCCTGCTTTATTATTTTACATAAATTTCTACATTAATTATTTTAGTCTACAGTTCAGAGGTTTCAGACTATAGTTATGTTTCTAACTGTAGCTTTGACTGCAATTGATTTGATTTGATGCATATATTTTCATAATCAATTTTCTATATGAACTATGACTGCTATTATGAGTACCACTTTAAATTCATGAATGATAAAGATTTTTTTCCCTCAAAATTTCAGTTGGTTTATTTATCTTTGTGATCTCTTTAAGACTACTGTTTTGATTATTTTATTAAAATAAGAGAATTGCTTTTTATTTTTTGGAAACAAATGGGTTTTTTGGTGGCATAGTTGTAATGAATTTTCTGTTGATAAGGCATAGTATTTGATATGTATTGTCAAAAATTATAAATATCATATAAAATCATTTTGTTCATTTATTTGTTTTGTCAAAGAGATGTCTATTAAAATCTGTAATTTAAGCTATTATTATAAGTTTTCTCTCATATTTCAATTTTTAAAATGTATTTATGTGTCTTCTATGCATAGAAATACTTGCCCCTTATATTCTTTGTCAGTTGAAACTCATACTAATATAAAATTGCCTTTACATTGTTTAGGCTTTTTTTTCTGATATTAAATTTTCTTTATATTGCCTTTAAAAAAATTACTGTATATTATCTTTTCATTTCTCACACATTCTAAGCTGTGTATTTTGTTAACAGAAGGACAGTGTGTTTAAATTTCCTTGTGAAGAAACTCTCTGATTTATGTAGTTTGGATGAGGAGTGTTTTATAACTGAAAATAAATGCCTATGTTATATTAAGGAATGATATACCAGAGAGATATACTCAACTTCTAGAGAGTAAGAAAAATTTTCCCATTAACTGTGCACATTTCTATCCCATTGCACAAGGATCAAAATAGGACACATTCTTGACGTCATAAACACTTATATCTGCAGAATTCTTTACTGGAAATGAAAGAAAATTTTTATTTCTGAGCAAAAACACAGAACATACTTTTCTACCAGAAAGTACGTCTAAATGATTAGTTCTTAGACTTCTGACATTTCAAATGGAAAGAGAGATAGATGTCTGAGACAGAGAAGAGGGAGAATTTAATAGACTTCACAATTTATGTGCAAAAGGGAAACTTGGAAAAGGGAACAGAAAGATAATGTTTATTCATCCAATGTTTAAAACTTGAAAACCTGAGATGAAGGCCAAGTCAGTTTTCTAAAACATGAGATGTCTTTAAAATAATCTGATATTACTGGTTAAGGAATGAAGGGTGGTAGGGGCAATTATTTTCTTTTAAATATTACTAGATTAAGAAGAATGTTCCAATAGATGCTGAAGTTTACTTTAGGATACATAAAATGTTGTTCAACTTTTGAATAAACAGAATGTCACAAATCCATACAATGGAATACCATTTGGCAAGCAAACTTCTGATACACTCCTTGGCATGGTAAACCTCAAAAATACACCATTCTAATTGTAAAAGCTAGATGAAAACTATTAAATATTCTATGAGTCCATTTCATTTGAAGTGTCTAGAAAAGACACATATGGGTATAATAATTGGATCAGTGTTTGCCTGGGACTAGGAGTGTGTGATTGTGGATTGAGTAAAAATGAATTTTGAGAGATATTTTAAGGATAATAAAAATGTTCTTACACTGGATTATATTTGCACACATCTATAAATTTACTTTAAAAAACACTGAATTGTATACTCACAATGGTTAAATTGTATGATCTATAAGTTATAATAAAGCTATATTTATTTAATTTTACATTTTCTTTCTCTGACTTATTGGTCAAATGGTATTGGATTCATTCCTTGTCTTTTAAAGGGTTTAAATTTGGTGTCATTTTTGTTGATCATCCTTGCTATATATAAGACATTTACATAGTGTTTTATCTTTTGAAATGAGAGCTCTGTAAAGAGAAACGTATCCTTTTTATCTACTTGACTGGAAGCAGTTGTTTTTTTTTTTGATAGATTTTATGGAAGATTCTATCTTTTCTTATCATTTCCATATACTTAATATGCTGATAATTCCAAAAATTTCAACTCCTGTTTAACTCTTCTTCTGAAACTCCATGTACTTATACCTTCCTCCTAGTCAGGTTTATTTAGATAAGTCATAGATATCTTAAATTCATCATGTCCCAAACTGATCTCAGAACTTTTCACCCTAAATGTTTTGATTTTCTGTTCTCCCATTTCTTATTTACTGGCATTATTCCCTAAGCCTTTAAGATAGAAACTTGGATGTTAGGATTGACTCCAACTACTCAATTGCACTGATATCTAATTGATAACTAATGTCAACTAAGCTAGCCAATAGATTGAGATCCTATATCACAACTTCCAATGTTAAGCTTTTTAAACAGTCCAAGTAATTGACTTTGTGAATATGAAAATTCTGCCCCTTCTATATAAAATTAAAGATCTTTATTTTCAGTACTTGGAGTTCCATATCATTTTTGATATCAAATAACTACTGATAAGTTTTTCCATTTAGTAGAAATAGTTGCACGCAAACACAATTACAAATTCATATAAAATTTTTTGAGCACTTTATTTTTCAATATACTTGGAGAGAGGTTTTCTAAGTATGACATTCAGTAAAACTACTTGTTTTCTACTTCATAGATATATTAGTTGAAACATATGCAATTGATGTTTTTATGGGTCAAAATAGTAAAATGTTGGCAGGTAAGTTTTTATGTGACAAAATACAGTATATTTCATTCTCTATAATATTAATTATGCAGTAATAATTTCCAAATATAAATATTTCATTCTGTAAGCTAGGAATCCATGATAAAAATTAATGAATTAATATAATGAATGCTTTTCAAATACCAGACTCATAGTATGATTTATAATTTATCTAAAATTATCCCCTTCTAAAAATTTCTCAAAGTATTTATAGATATAAGCACCACCAAACTTGGTATGGTTTTATTAAAACTCAATTCTACACTTCTTAAATATTTGAAAGGAGTTGGATTATACTGTTATATTCCAACTTATCTCTTTAGAATAATTAGAATATTTTGTATAATATATGCACACTTTTATAATCAATGAAATAAGCCTGTTTGTTTAATGCTAGAAAGTACAGGAAAGAGTTTTTCAAAACACAATATATTGTCTGCAATAACCCAGGTATGTTAAAATGAAAGAAAGAATTGAAAACTACTGTCTAGGCTTAAAAAATTACTGACATAAGCCTTGACCAGAAGATTGTTGCCATTCATGATTAGAAAGTAATATTTCATTTTAGCACATTATTTACTTTTGGAAAGACAAAATTTCTTGTGCAGGAATTACAAAGTTCCAGAATATTTAGTAAAAAATGGCCAATTCATCCTCCCGTTACAGAATATTTGTGTTAAATTTTGTGTTTTTTGTTTAAAAGCATACATTCAATATGTCACATATATTTCATGTTTTATTTTGCTTATTTCAAATAGAAAATATTCTTGAAATGTTGTTCAATGAAAATTACCTAGTATATGTTCTTGTCTTTAATTTTTACTTTGCTTTTGATTGGTATAAAACATTTCATGATCTTGGAGATTTCAAAAAGTTAGATTTATTTTCTTTGATAGGAAATATGATACCTGAAAGGGGAATGGTATTTTACATATTGCATTATAACTTCCCTTTTCATCACATAGTCTTCATAAAGTATTTCATAGCATTTTAAATTTTCTTGAAAAATTAATATACAAAATATATGTTATAAATACTGAAATTAAAAAAAATATATTGTCTTCAAAGCAAAAGTATATCAGATTTAGAGAAAGCTTTGCTATAAAATGTTATATAAGTCAATGAAATATATATGGTGTCTTGGTGTCTTAGCATTACTATATTTAAACATATTACTATATTTAAAGATACATTGATATGATCAACTATTTTGCTTATTATTTTACATAGTCTATAACACTAGACTTTTAATGTTTTAGATGTTTGCTCTAGATTATGTGAGGTTTTATTTTTCCTTTTTATTTTTTCTTTTTTTTTTTTTTTTTTTTTTGTGGTACACGGGCCTCTCTCTGTTATGGCCTCTCCCATTGTGGAGCACAGGCTCCGGACGCACAGGCTCAGTGGCCATGGCTCACGCGCCCAGCCGCTCCGCGACATGTGGGATCCTCCCAGACCGGGACACGATCCCGTGTCCCCTGCATCGGCAGGTGGATTCTCAACCACTGCGCCATCAGGGAAGCCTTCCGTTTTTATTAAGATATAATTAACGTAACATTGTGTAAGTTTAAAATACACAATAAAAAGATTTGATGTATGTTTACATTGTAAAATAATTACCAATTAAGGGTAGTTAACACATCCAATCATCTCGCTTTTTTTGTGTGTGGTGAGAGCCTTAAGGATCTGTTCTCTTAGTAAGTTTCAAATATGCAATCCAGTATTGTAAACTACAGTCACCATGCTGTACGTTACATCCCCACAAATCATTTATCTTATAATTTTGTCAAGTTTCTACCCTCTGACAACATTCACCCATTTCCCTCAAACGTCACTGTCCACCCCTGGCAACAACCAATCTGCTCTCTATTTCAGTGTGTTTGTTTGTCTTTAGATTACACATAAAAGTGAGATCATACAGTATTTGTCTTTTTCTGACTTATTCTGCTTAGTATAATGCCCTCAAGTTTCATCCATTGTTTGTTTTTCAAACGGCAGACTTCCTTCTTTTCTATGGCTGAATAATATTTAGCTATATGTATATCTCACATTTTCTTTAGCCATACACCCATTGATGATCACTTAGGTTGTTTCCATGTCTTGGCCATGGCAAATAATGCTGCAGTGGACATGGGAGTGTAGATATCTCTTTGAGATAAAATTTAATTTCCTTCAGATATATATCCAGAATGTAATTGCTCGGTCACACAGTAGGTCTAGTTGTTTTGTTTTGTTTTAAGAGCTGCACACTTTTTTCCACAGAGGCTGTACCAATTACATCATACCAGCAGTGCACAGGATTTTCTGCTTCCTTTTCCCCACATTCTCTCCAGAACTTGTTATCTAGTCTTTTTGCTAATAGACATTCTTACAGGTGTGAGGTGATTTCTCATCGTGGTTTTGATTTGCATTTCCTTGATGATTAGTGATGTTGAGAAATTTTTCATGTACCTATTGCCCATTTGAATACCTTCTTCAGAAAAATGTCTATTCAGATAATTTGCTCATTTTTTAATCAGTTTATATACTCATTTATTTTTTTGCTGCTGAGTTGTATGAGTTCCTTATATATTTTGTATTTTTGTGGGTTTTTTTTTTTTTTTTTTTTTTTTTTTTGTGGTATGCGGGCCTTCCTCTGTTGTGGCCTCTCCCATTGAGGAGCACAGGCTCCGGACACGCAGGCTCACCGGGGCGCGAACCCGGTTCCCCTGCATCGGCAGGCGGACGCGCAAACACTGCGCCACCAGGGAAGCCCCCTATATTTTGGATATTAACCCCTTGTCAGATATGTGGTTTGCAAATATTTTCTCCCATTCTCTATGTTGCCTTTTCATTTGGTTAATATTTCTTTTGCTGTGCAAAAGCTTTTAAGTTTGATATAGTCTCACTTGCTTATTTTTTGCTTTTGTTGCTTGAGCTTTTGGTGTCATATTCATAAAATGATTGTCACCTGCCTTCTTATTTCCTGTTGGATCCCCTGTTGTCAAGCCTTCCAGGTTCCCCCAGTAATCTCTGTGAGGCAAGACCTGAGTGGGATTTGGGGAAGCATCCTGTAATACTGGGGATTCTGGATGTTCACCTTCTGGTTTCATTTTCCCACTGGAGAAACCTTAGGCCCAGGGAAGTCTCCTTGGTGAAACATTGTGTCTGCCTACAAGAGGGGAGATGCAGTCAGAGCAGAGCCACTTCTCTTTCCCTTCTAATGTGGTCCTCCTTGATCTCTGTGGTCCATGAGAGTGCTTCAGGCCACTCCACTGGGCTTTAGGAATTTTCACAATGGCGTCTTGTCTATGGAGATTTGCTAGTTGGTCTTCTTGTGAGGGGGACTGAAGTTGGGGAAGACCTATATCACCATCTTGACAGACTTTAAAGGAAAAAAATGCAAATCACCTCTCTTCAGAAATACATAGTGTGTATAACTTGTACTCTTTTGGTTAAATGTTCACTCTCTTATTGGTGTTTTATAAAACTACAAGTTCTTAGTATTAATATGGGTTCAAGTCATCAGCATTCTAACAGGTGTGAGGTGATTTCTCATTGTGATTTTGATTTGCATTTGCTGGATGATTAGTGATGTTGGGCATCCTTAATGTTATGTTTAATGAAACATAGGTTTAATGAAATGTTAAAAATATTTTCAAACTTCTATATTTTCTGCAATCTCCATGAATTGAAACTAGTATTATCATCCTCTTTTCCTTAGTGGCTTCATAGATGACCTACGGGAGATACTGTAAAACTTCCTGGTCTTGATTATTTTGTTATTATTATAACATATTGATTAATCTTCAGCTGTTGTATTACAGTTCTGTGATCTTAAGTCAGTTTTATTATTCATAAAATATAAGTTGAATCCATTAAATCCAATTTGTGATATATACATATTTTTTGTTCATAAGAAAAGTGCTTACTCATCTAATATTTATCCACATGTGTAATTCAATGTTTTTCTTTTCAAAATAAGAGTAGCTTGAATTTATATTTTTAAATTTAAATTTTTTCCATAAAGGAAAGACCTCTGATTTTTAAGTAATTCAGTTTGTTAATTTGTGGGTTTTACATATGAAATCTTTCTCTCTCTATCCCTGTGATTTCTTCCCCCTTTGGTAGTTTTCTTACTTTTTGAGCTAATTACTCATAGTGTATTTTCATTCTTTCTTATTCAGTGAAGAGCTCAGTCCATTAATTTTTCTTTGGGCACTTGTTTAGCAATATGTAGTGTATGATTATTTTTATAGATGGGGGTGTCTTTTCTCTATAGTTTTCTTAGAAAACAAGAAGATAAACAGGTTTACAATTTTTCTACCCATGTGTTTATTAAACAGTGCCACTCTCTTCTCCCTAGGAGAAAGGAAACTAAAGTGACTTAATTTTAATTAGCTTATCTTTCTATTTTCCTTTTTGTGCCCAATGAGGGTCATAGCATCCCTTCAAAATATTATGGAAACTATTATGCTAAAGAATGAGAGCCATTTACTATAAGTGAGTTACACTGAAAACACAATTTATCACTAAAACACACTGTCCATTTCAGAATTTTTCTCCATGTTTGCACTGATGGTATGTAGACAAGGAGAGAGGCATGAAGGTGAATAGTCCCACTAACAATCTGATTTTTTATTAATGTAATTCCATGTGCTTTAAATAATCATAACACTAAGAAATTATATTCTCTAATTCTAAGCTTTATATATATATATATATATGAATACACAAGGAAAGACATAAAAACAAAATTTCTTTAGCTACAGTGTTTTTATTATTTGTGATTATTTTTTTCATTATATGTATAAAGTGAGAGAGAATAGCAGGGGTCAATTTCTATCATTGTTTCTAGTTATTTTCCTTGTAAGGAAAGACATTTTATTATTTGTTAATTTCTTTATTTTTAACTCTTTACTTTTTTAGAGAATTTTTAGTTTTACAATAAAATTGAGAGGAAGATACTGAGATTTCCTATATATCTTCTACCCCCACACATGCATAGCCTCCCCCCATTATCTACATCACTCACAAGTGTGGTAGATTTGTTACCAAGGATGAATATCTAATACATTGACACATGATAATTACTCAATGTCCATTTATCTTAGGGTTCACTCTTGGCATTATGCACATATTCTAGGGTTTGGGCAAATGTATACTGACATATTCCTATCATTATAAAATCATGAAGAGTGTTTTCACCACCCTAAAAGCCCTCTGTGCTCTGCCTATTAATTTATCCACTTCTCAGCCCCTAGCACACACTGATCTTTTTATTGTCTCCATAGTTTTGCCTTTTCCAGAATGTCATATAATTGGAATCACACAGTAACCTTCTCAGATTAGCTTCCTTTACTTAGTAATATATATTTAAGATTTCTCCATGTCTATTCATGGTGTGATAGCTCATTTATTTCTAACACTGATAATATCCCAGTGTCTGGAAGTACCACCATTTATTTATCCATTCACCTACTAAAGAATGTCCTGGTTCCTTTCAGGATTTGACAATTATGGATAAAGCTGCTATAAACATCCATGTGCAGGTTTCTGTGTAGACATAGGTTTTAAGTTCTATTGAGTAAATACCAAGGAGTGCAATTGCTGATTGTATGCTAAGACTATGTTTAGTTTTTTAAGAAACCACCAAGCTGTCTTCCAAAGTGACTACTCCATTTTGCGTTCTCATCAGCAATGTATTCCCACCAACAATGTATGATTGTTGTTCCATGTTCTCACCAGCTTTCAGCATTGTTAGTGTTCTGGATTTTGGCCATTCCAATAGTTATATAATGGTATCTCATTTTTGTTTTTATTTGCATTTATCTGATGACAAATTATATGGAGCAACTTTTCACATGTTATTTGCCATCTGAATATCTTCTTCGATGAGATGTCTGTTAAGCTATTTGGCCCATTTTGTAATGGGGCTGTTTGTCTTCTTACTGTTGAGTTTTAAAAGTTTTTTTTTTTTTTTAATTTTAGATTATGGTCTTTTATCAGACATGTCTTTTACAAATATATTCTCCAAGTCTGTCTTGCCTTCTCATTCTCTTCATATTGTCTTTCACAGAACAGAAGTCTTAATTTTAATGGAGTTCAGCTTTCAGTTATTCCTTTTGTTGATTGTCCCTTTGGTGTTGTTTATAAAAACATCACCATACCCAAGGTTATCTAGATTTTCTCTTATGTTATCTTCTAGGAGTTTCATAGTTTTGCATTTTACATTTAAGTTTATGATCAGTTTTGAGTTACTTTTGTGAAGAGTAAATGAGTGTAGAGATTTATTATTTTTCATGTGGAAGTCCAGGTGTTCCAGTCCAATTTGTTGAAAAGACTATCTTTGCTCCATTTTATTGTCTTGGCTCCTTTGTCAAATGTCCCTTGATGATATTTGCATTGTGGGAGTGTATTTGTGGGCTTTCTATTTTTTTCAATTGGTATAATTGTCTATTCTTTTGCCAGCTCTATACTGTCTTGATTACTGTAGCTTAAAGTAAGTGTTGAAGTTGGGTATTGCCAGTCCTCTAATTTAGTTTCTCTCCTTCAGTATTGTGTTGGTTATCCTATAAGGTATATATAATTTTACTTGAAATTTCATTGCAATTTAATAATTATAAGATGACATTCTTTATCTTGTTCAATACATTTACTTTGTCTTCAACTCTTAATACAATGTCATCAGATTTTGTTTCATGCTGACTTAAAGGGCTTTTTTCCTGTGATCTAAACAATGAACCATTTATTTTCATAAATAGATCTTTATATTTATTGTAAAATCGTATGTATTCTTGATTATGTCATCTTCTATTTGTCACAATATCTCTTTCAAATGTTTCCTTTGATTTCCCCCATTATATGATTTGTGGTTATTTTGGCATTGTGGGGGTGAATATATTTAGAATCTGTATGTTTGCTTTGAGATCTTATGGATTTACTTATATTATTTTGATTAATAGCTAATCTATTTATTCTCTAAATGCAAGGTCCATTGATTCTCAATAAAGAAATTGTACTTTCATTTTCACACCTATTTATACCATCTACTTTTGTATATTTTAGTTGTATCATTGATGTTATAAAATGAACAGTCATAAAATATGCAGTCTACAGGCATACCTTGTTTTATTGCACTTTGCTTTATTATGCTTTGCAAGTATTACATTTTTTTACAAATTGAAAGTTTGTGGCAGCACTTCATCAAGCAAGTATATTGGCACCAGGTTTCCAACAGCAATTGCTCAATCCTTCCTTGTCTCTGTGTCACATTTTGGTAATTCTCTCAATATTTCTAAATTTTTCATTATTATTGCATTTGCTATGGTGATCTGTGACCACTGATTTTTGATATTGCCATTGTAATTGTTTTGGATAACTACAAACTTCACCCTTATGAAATGGCAAACTTGATTGATGAATGTTGTGTGTGTTATGGCTGCTCCACCAACCCGCCATCCCCCCATTTTTCTCCCTCTCCTCAGGTCTCCCTATTCCCTGAGACATAATGATATTGAAATTAGGCCATATAGTAACCTTACAATGGACCCTAAATCTTCAAGTGAAAGGAAGAATCCCATGTCTCTCACTTTAAATCAAAAGCTAGAAATGATTATTCTTAGTAAGGAAGGCATGTTGTAAGGTGAGAGAGGCAGAAAGCTAGGCCTCTTGAGCCAGTTAGTCAAGTTGTGAATGCAAAGGTAAAGTTCTTAAAGAAAATTAAAAGTGCTACTTCAGTAACAATAAAAAGATTGATAAAAATTGAATGACAGAAAGTGAAACAGGTTTAATTATGATATGGAGACAGTTTTAGTGGTATGGATATGAGATCAATCCAGATACAACTTTCCTTTAAGCTAAAAACCTAATCCAGAGAAAGGCTGTAACTCTATTCAGTTCTATGAAAACTGAGAGAGGTGAGGAAGCTTCAGAGAAAAAGTTTGAAGCTACAAGGTTTCATAAAGTTTTAGGAAAGAAGCCATCTCCATGACATAAAAGTGAAAGGTGAAGCAGCAAGTGTTGATGTAGAAGCTGTAGCAAGTTATTCAGAAGATCTAGCTAAGAGGATTAATGAAGATGGCTACACTAAACAACGGATTTTTAATGTTAACAGAACAGCCTTATTTTTGAAGAAGATACCATATAGGATTTTCCTAGCCAGAGAGGAAAATTCTGTGACTGACTTTAAAGTCTCAGAGGACATGCTGACACTTGTTAAGGGCAAATGTAACTGGTAACTTTAAGTTGAAGACAATGCTCCTTTACCATTCCTAAAATCCTAGGGTCTTTAAGAATTATGCTAAATTAACTCTGCCTGTTCTATAAATGTAACAACAAAGCACAGATGACAGGGCAATTGTTTACAGTATAGTTCACTGAATACTTTAAGCCCTCTGTGTAGACCTACTGCTAAGAAAAAAAAAAAAAAAGAATTTCTTTCAAAACATGACTGCTCATTGACAATACACCTGGTCACCCAAGAGCTCTGATGAAGATGTACAATGAGATGAATATTCTTTTCATACCTCCTATCAATCACAACATCCATTCTGGATAGATCAAGGAATAATTTTGACTTTTGAGTTTTATTATTTAAGAAATAAATTTCTTAAGACTATAGCTGCCATAGAGATTTATTCCTCTGATGGATCTGGGAAAAGTAAATTGAAAACCTCTGGAAAGGATTCACCATTCTAGATGCCATTAAAAACATTTCTGATTCATGGGAAGAGGTTAAAATATTGGCATTAACAAGAATATGGAAAAAGTTGATTCTAGCCCTCATCGACGCCTTTAAGGGGTTCAGGATTTCAGGGGAGGAAATAATTACCGATGTGGTTGAAATAGCAGAACTAGGTTTAGATGTGGAGCTTGAAGATATGACTGAATAGCTGTAATCTCATTATAAAACTTGAATGGATGAGGAGTTGCTTCTTATGGAAGAGCAAAGAAAATGGCTTTTTGAGGTGGAATATACTCCTGATGAAGATGCTGTGAAGATTGTTGTAATGACAACAAAGGATTTAGAATATTATGTAAACTTAGTTGATAAAGCAGAGGCAGGGTTTGAGAGGATTGGCTCAAAGTTTGAAAAGTTTTACTGTAAGTAGAATGCTATTAAACAGTATTGCATGCTACAGAGAAATTGTCCGTGAAAGGAAGACTCAGTTGACATGGCAAGTGTTATTATTGTTTTGTTTTAAGCAATTGCCACAGCCACCCCAGCTTTCAGCAACCACCACTCTGATCAGTCAGTAGCCAACGACATTGATGTAGAACCATCCACCAGCAAAAAGTTTATGACTCACTGAAAGCTCAGATGATGGTTATCATTTTTTAGCAACAAAGTATTTTTGAATTAAGGTATATACATTGCTTTTTTAGACATAATGCTATTGCATAGTTAATAGACTACAATATAGTGTAAACACAAATTTTTATGCACTGGGAAACCAAGCAATTCATGTGACTGGTTTTGTTGGGGTATTTTCTTTATTGCAGTGGCCTGGAACCAAACCCACAATATCTCTGAGGTATACCTATATTCTTACTGAGAATTTTCCAAATTTATTAATTTCATATTTTATTTGATTCAGTTCTTATATTTAGACATTTTCAAATTGGTTTTTACTTAAGATAATTCATTGGAAATTAAGTTTTTATTATTGTTGAAGTTTTGAGAGACACTCTATTCCATATCTCCTCACACTTTCAGACACGATTATGTAGTATCAAAGATTCTTGGGTTAGCCTTGTCTTGCCTCATACTTCTAAGCACGTACGCTCTTATGTGTAATAATTATTTCTGATGTTTTTGAAATAAAGATACCATCTTTAATCAAACTATTTCATTTTCATGAGATAGTCACTGTTACTCTTGCACTGTTTATTCCTTTAGACATTTTAATCTCATATAACATTGTTGGTTGAGTTTATCAGGTATTTGTTACTTTTAATAGAGGGATTGAAATTATGTGTTTGGTCTAAAGGGGTGAGTACCAACTCTGTGATTAGTATTCTCCCTGTATTACATCTATTTTCGTGTGTCTTTACAATACATATAAATATGTGGTTAAGGGTTGTAGCCATTCCTTTGTTTGAATAGAGATGGAATTCTATTGTCTTTTTTACTAAAATTTTCTTATAGACAATTCAGGTTGCAGAGTAAAATTAAAATAGCTGTATTCCATTCATTTTTTATTATAAATTCTATTATTTGTTTGAACACGTTCTTTGACAAAATTTGAAAATAAAAATAAAATCCAGATTAAAAAACTGGTTTCTAATCTTTACATATGGACAGAAAGGAAAACAAAGTTAAATGTTTTAATGCACATATGTTCCTAGTGCAAATATTTAAGACTGTGCAAATGTTCTCAGTTTGCAAATATTGAAAATATGATTTTCTATTTTTCAGGTTTTAATTCACAAAATCTCTAGGTTAACTTATTCTTAATTGAGCACAATTACTTTAACATTTATTAAGACTTAGAAATTTGTAATTTGTTATATTAAAAATTTAAAGAGGTACAGTATAGGGAAATTTTCTACAAAAATAAGCCAAAGAGAAGTCTGCAAAATTAAAACCAAAGCACTATCTTTATAAGGATTATAGATAAATAGTCCAAGAATTAATGAAAGAAAATTAATTTAACTTTTCAGGAAATTTCAAGTTTTTATTTTTCAACTGCATGAATTGTCTATTCACAATGATTCAGATCATGGTGTAACTTCCTCTAAGTTTCTTTGAGTTTATCTGAGAAGAAGTAGTTTTTTTCTCTATAGTCAAGTGAATTCCTATCTAAGCAAGCAAAAATAAGCCAAAAGCAAAACAGATATTTTTAAAAGTAGTGTCATGAACTACTCATTTGAAGAGGCACCCAACTGAGAACACAACATTTTTTTATTGGAAGTTTCAGACATGTGCTGTCTTTAAGAAGGGCATGTATATAGATTTTTCTTGTCTTAAAATTTCAATTGATTTTGGATCTTCTATAAGTCTCAGATTTTTTAAAAACAATGTGGTTTTTTTGTTTTTTTTTATTTTTACCACTTTAGATTACCATAATGTGAGACAAATTTTTCACTCAGTTTGACAAATAATACCCACCACTGAGGACTAGAAGACTATATCTTACTTGTAAAAATGAAATAGCATAAAGACATATTTCTTCAATTTATTTCAACGGGAAACATATTGCAGCCTAACTTTGCTTCTTTGTCTTTTTTTTTTTTTTAACATCTTTATTGGAGTATAATTGCTTTACAATGGTGTGTTAGTTTCTGTTTTATAACAAAGTGAATCAGTTATACATATACATATATCCCCATATCTCTTCCCTCTTGCATCTCCCTCC
>NC_041214.2:124943047-124967554 GCF_002837175.3 Physeter macrocephalus
AATCATTAGAGAAATGCAAATCAAAACTACAATGAGATATCATCTCACACCAGTCAGAATGGCCATCATCAAAAAATCTAGAAACAATAAATGCTGGAAAGGGTGTGGAGTAAAGGGAACACTCTTGCACTTTTGGTGGGAATGTAAATTGATACAGGCACTATGGAGAACAGTATTGAAGTTCCTTAAAAAACTACAAATAGAACTAACATACAACCCAGCAATCCCACTACTGGGCATATACGCTGAGCAAACCATAATTCAAAAACAGTCATGTACCAGTATGTTCATTGCAGCTCTATTTACAATAGCCAGGATGTGGAAGCAACCTATTTCTTTGTCTTTGTGAAAGTGTCAGTAATTCAGTTGATTTCCAACAACCTTTATTAAGTAACTATAACATTCTGGGGGGAAAGTTTCATTAAAAGAAAGGAGAATGGCATCTGGCTTCTTTTTACACATACAAATTCTGAATTGAACTATTCAAAATTACTCTATAGTATTTGTCTCCTTTCTATGAGAGATTGAAATGAAAATTAAGGTTGAAAACATCCAATTATTTTAATAATTTGCCTTATTTCGAATGACTGCTTCCTTATCTCCTACCAGTTATGCTTGAAGACAATATATTTTTAAATTTAGAACATTGATTATGGTATATGTTTAAATTATCTTTTAAGTAATGTCACATGATTTTAAAATGTGTGATATATATAGTTATTACCAACTCAAGTTGTAATATGTAAGTTCACATTTGAAAAAAAAAAAAAAACCCTCCAAAAATACTTACCAAGAAAAAGAATATTTAGTAGAACACATTTCTCATGAGAGTCCTATTATGAATGGAAAAGTGATTAACATTATTCCACTGATTAGGTATTTTGTGTAATTTTACCATTTATTTTTTCTCCAAAGTCAGGCTTTCATTACTGCCTGCCTGCCTAATCCAAGGAGGTAAATAGAAAATGGGGATTCTAGAAATGTGTTGTATCTTATAACTAGAAATTCATTGCCTGGGTTTTCTTGAATAACATTAAATTGAATATCATTATTTTAAATCTCTATGCCTGGTCTCTAATTTTCTCACTTTCATATGCTGAAAACCTAGATTGTATAATTAAGTATGCTTGAATTTAGAAATGAAAAAATTATGATGATATCATATTTACTTCACTGGCCTCTGAAGGTCACTCTGGGTATTGGTGATAGTTAATAATAGCTGAAATATAGGCCAAAAATCATTTATGAAAAATATTACACTATAGATAATTAAAAATGGAAAAGTTAGAAGTCATTTGGTGTATTAGAAAAATTTAAAAGGAAATAGTGCCATGTTATATTTTAGATGCAAAAACATCTAGAGTAAATTAAATATTTTAATAATATTTGCTTTTTATTATTATGAAATAATTTATATTTTAGAGCAAAACATTTGTACAATACATACAGCTGTCATGAATTTAAAACTTGCTAATAATTCTTCTACCATAGAAAAGCACTCCTAAAATTATGATATATGAAACTGGAATCTTATTGTACACACATGTCCTTTTCTTTTGTAAAATGTATCATACTGTGACAAGTATATACTACTTAAAAACACAATTCTAATGGTTCCATATTAAGTATACTTTTTTCATTGTACTCAATTTATTTAGGCATTATTTTATTATTAAGTTACTACTATTTAGTCAGTTATTAATTGATATTCAGTCTATTTACTTAGACAGTATGCCAAATAATATATTAACACAGAGGACCTGCACATTTCTACTTTTTTAAAATTTTACTCTTAAAACTTGAAGATTTTAACAAACTGAAGGCATTTAATACATATTGGTGTTATGTATTGCATTTCAAAAATTTTAAATTATGAAATTCAAAGTGTATTATTTTTCTTTTCAGTGTATTTATTTGATTATATCTTTTATGTTATATCTTAAGTAATCTCAATTTGTTTACTATTTCCATGAAGTAAAAACAACCTCAAATAAGCAGCTGAACTCTCAAGATTTCTCTGCTACTGTGAAATGCAAATTTCACAAATGAATGAAATATCCACACAGATTTGAAACTTTTCTTAGATCTTTGCAAACTGTACATTGATTAACTTGTGTTCTCTGGTACTATACACTCTAGTTTTAGATTATTTTATTGAAAAAAAAAATAGCGCTTATTCCAGTACAACTCAGTCTAGTATTTAAAAATTTTATAAATGACACTAATTTTACTAGTGTCATTTATGATTAGACATTTAAAATATCATCTCAGTAATATGATCATGTTTGAATTAAACCTATCAGCTAATTGTGGATTGTGGCATTGTACTAACCAGCATACTTCAATAATGCTGCTTAACAAAAATCACAAAAATCTCAGGGACTTAAAATAAGAGCAACAACACTTAATATGTCTTTACTTTCACTATTTACAAAGTCTTGCTTAACTTCTGTGTACATTTTTGATTGGTTTGTTTGCTATTTCTTTCTTTAACTCACCAAGGGTATTTCTTTCTTTTTGTTGTTGTTTTTCTCTTCTATTCTTCAGTAATTGTTTTCCCATTCTTGAGGAATGATGTATCTATTGGGTGAGACATTTATAGGTCCTTCTTGAAATATTCTAGTTCAGATAAAATGAGATAAAAGAGGTAAGGTAAGATTTTTAACAGCTCTACTCTGCCAATTCAGGAATATAGCAAACTGGCAGTATTAAGCACAGAGAAAAAGTAGTAACTGAAGGTATTATTCTTTTATTCTGAAGAGTATCATCCTTACTGCATTTACTCTTTTTAAAAAATGTTTATGTTTAGGGTGTACAACATGATGTTTTTATATACACCTTTTGTGAAATGATGACTATAGCCAAGCTAATTAACACAAAGCCAAATCCTCACATAGTCATGTTTTTGTGTGGGGGTGGAGAGAAAACTTATGATCTACTCTCTTAGCAAATTTCACATATACAATACAATGTCATTAACTAGTAACCATTGGCTATGTAGAATTTATTCATCATAAAAAACTGAAACTTTGTATCATTTGGCAATATCTTACCATTTCTCACACCCTCTGACCTTGGTAACCACTGTTCCAATCTGTGTTTCTATAAATTTAATAAAATTTATAAATTTTTTAGATTCCACATATATGTGAGATCATAGAGTATTTTTCTTTCTATGTCTGGTTTATTTCACTGAACATAATGCCCTCCAGGTTAATCCATGTTTTTGTAAATGGTAGATCTCCTTTTTAAAGACTGAATAACATTTTGTGTGTGTGTGCATGTATATACATATGTATATACATTTATCCACCAACAGAAACTTAGGTTGTTTCCATATCCATTGCTTTTGCTGCATTCTGTAAGTTGTGGTATGTTATATTTTTGTTTTCATTTCTTTTGAGAGATTTTCAAATTCCCTATTGACTTCCCCTTTGACCCAATGGTTATTAAAAACTTAGTTTTTCAGTTTCCACATATTTGTTAATTTTCTCACTATTATTAATTTCTAAACTCATTACACTGTGGTCTGAATAAGTACTTGGAATGATTTCAATCTTCTTAAATTGTTGAGACTTGTTTTGTGACCTAATATATGATCTATGCTGGAAAGTATTCTGTGTGCACATGAGAAGAATATGTACTCTTCTTTTTTAAGGAAAGTTCTAAATATGTCTGCTAGGTGTGTTTGGCCTATAGTGTTGTTCAAAACTACTGTTATTGAGTTTCTGTTTTGATGTCCTATCCATCATTGAACATGGTGTATTGAAGCCTCCTATTATTGTATTGCTGTTAATTTCTCTCTTCAGATCTGTCAATGTATGCTATACATATTTAGGTGTTTTGATGTTGACCACCTATATATGTATACATATATTATATATATATGTAACATATATGAATACTTGTTGTATCTTCCTGTTGAATTGACGCTTTCATCATTATATAAGGACCTCCTCCTTTTTTAGAGAGAATTTTTGATTTAAAGTCTATCTTGTTTGACGTAAGAATAGCTACTCCTGGTTTCTTTTGGTTACCATTTGTCCTTTCAGTTTTAGCCTACATATGTCCTTAAATCTGAAGTGAGTCTCTTCTAGACAACAAATCACTGTAGCTTGTTTCTTTAAACTCCATTCAGCCATCCTACGTCTTTTGACTAGGGAGCTTAATCTATTTATATTTAGAGTAATTATTGATAGATAAGAATTTACTACTACCATTTTGTTAATAATTTTCTGTCTGTTTTGCTGCTGTTAAGTTCCTCTCTGCCTCTCTTGATGTATTCCTTTGTTATGTGATAATTTTTATAATCATTTTAGTTGATGCTCTTGATTTTATTTTTTTGACATCTGCATAGTTTTTTTTTCTATGCAGTTACTCTGAGACTTGCATAAAGTATTTTATAGTTAAAATTGTCTCTTTTAAGTTGATAGTAACTTGACTTCCGGTGCATATAAAATCTCTACACTTTTACTACACACATACACATGCACTTTGTTTTCTTGTAGTCATAGTTTACTTTTTAAAATTTTGTATTCATTAACAAACTTTTGTGATTATAGTTATTCTTAATATCTTTGTCTTGTAATTTTTATATCAGGGTGAAAAATAATTTATGCACCATCATTATTGTATTGAATTGCTCTATGTTGATTATGTATTTAACTTTAGCCTTATTTATGTCTTCACTGGCTTTCATGCTGCTGTTTAGCTTGTTTTTAGTTCAATTTGAATAACTCCTTTAAGCATTTCTTGTAAGAAATTTGTTACAAAGTCTCTCAGTTTTTGTTTGTTTGGGAAAGACTACTCTCCTTCATTTTAAAGGATATTTTTCCAGGTATATTTTTGGTTAGCAGGCTTTTTCTTTCAGAACTTTGAATATTTCATACGACTCTCCTGTCCTGCAAAGTTTCTGCTGTGAAATCTGATTATGGTCTTATGGCGCTTCCCTTATATGTCACTTTTGCTGCTTTCAAAATTATCTTTGTCCTTGACTTTTGACAAATTGATTATTATGTGTTTTGGCATAGTCTTATTGGGGTTGATACTGTACAGGGACTTTTAAACTTCATGGAACTGGATGCTGATTGGCTTCCACATATTTAGAGAGTTTTTAGCCATTAGTTCTTTAAATAAGCTTTCTTTGCCTTTCTTTTTCTTCTCCTTCTGAGGCTTCATAAAGTGTTTATTGGTTATCTTGACAGTATCCCATAAATACTGTAAGTGTTCTATATCCTTTTTCATTCTTTTTTTCTTTATTTTTCTCCTCTGTCTGGAAAATTTCAAATGATTTGTCTTTTAATTCCCTTATTCTTTATTGTTTTATTTTTTTAAAAATATTTATTTATTTTTGGCTGTGTTGGGTCTTTGTTTCTGTGTGAAGGCTTTCTCTATTTGCAGCGAGCAGGGCTCACTCTTCATCATGGTGCGTGGGCCTCTCACTGTCACGGCCTCTCTTGTTGTGGAGCACAGGCTCCAGACGCGCAGGCTCAGTAGTTGTGGCTCACGGGCCTAGTTGCTCTGTGGCATGTGGGATCTTCCCAGACTAGGGCTCGAACCCGTGTCCCCTGCATTGGCAGGCAGATTCTCAACCACTGCACCACCATGGAAGCCCCACTTATTCTTTATTCTGCTTGATCAAATCTGTTGTTGAAGCTCTCTATTGTATTTTTCATTTCAGACATATTTTTCAGCTCTAGTGTTTCTCTTTGTTTTTTTTAATAATTTTTCTCTCTGTTGAACTTCTCGTTTTGTTCTTGTATCATTTTCCTGCTTTTTGCTGAGGTTTGTAGCTCTGTTCTCTTTTAGCACCAATTGTCTTCTTTAAAAGAATTATTTTGAATTCTTTGTCTGGCACTTCATACATTTCTATTTCTTTAGGATTGGTTACTGGAGCATTATTGTGTTCCTTTGGAGGTGTCATGTTCCCTGAATTTTCATGTTCCTTTTTGCCCTGTGCTGCTGTATTTTCATTTGAAGAAGCAGTCACCTCTTTCAAATATCACAAACTGGTCTAGGTAGAAAAAGATTTCCTTACATGGGTGGCCATAAGGACAACAGCTGTGTGAGGTATACTGTGGCTCTCTGTCAGATCCATGTTGAGGAACTTAGAAAGACATGGGTTCTGGGGGTGTGTGGTGGCACTGTCTTTGGGGGGCATGCATGGGTTGAGTCTAGTTGTGGCAGACATCTGACCTCATGAGTGTGCTTTGTGGCAGGTACTTGTTGCAGGCATGAGAGTGCACAGTGACACTGCTATATGCTGGGAGCAGTACATGATTGTGCGCTTGGTGGTGATCATGGCTCATTGGCTCAGGAACACCTAGTCTGCAGGGGTACTGTGGCTCTAAATCCAGGATGGAGAGAGTCAGTACTTAGAGACTCTAGCTCCAAGGCATGCAGGAGCTATGGATCTGGGCAACTCCAGCAGCTGAAGTCTATATCAGTGAAAACTTTGGGAGACCTCTGTGGTAGTAGCTAGGGCTTTTGGGAATCCTCTATGGCAAAAGGCTGCTGAAGTCCACCCTCTCCATCTTCTCCCTGGGGGAACTTAGAGTTAGTGGAATTCTCCACAGCACTGAGATGGTGTCAGAAATGATAAGATATAGATGGAATGTTTCCTGTCCATTTCTGTACAGTTATCCCTAGTCTCTGCATTCCTCTGAGTTGCTGCTGTCCCTAAAGGTATTCCAGTATCTCCCAGAACTATACTCATTGGTAGATAGTTGACTTGATTATTGTTTTTGTTTGAGAGTGAGGGCTGGATTTTCATTGTCTGCTGTCTTGCTGACATCACTTCTCTTACTGCACTCACTCTTCACTCACACTTGCTTGCAATAATCATTCAAACTATGTTAAAATAGTTATTTTATCACAGAATCAAGTTAGAGGTAGTCTTCACCATCTGAGTCCTGGACAGTTGTTGGTGTCTTTCAGGTGCTTTTCAGGTATGACCCCAAAACTTATTCACAATATCTGGTTTTGATTTGTTTTCCCTTTTATCACATATTATCTGAAATCTGTATGAACCAACACTTTTCTGTATTCTAGTATGATCTTAGGTTTCATTTTTTTCTTCTATTTTATTACTTTCCCCTTTCAAGGGTACTATTGGTGTTTTGGCAGTTTCTGTATCTGTACAGAAGTCTTCATTTTATTTCAGAAGTTCAAGTGGCATAAGGAAGATTGAGGAAAATGTTATCTGACATTCTTAGTAATATTAAGTTAGGAAATTATTAGTAAATTTGTCATTCTTTTTCTAAAAGTTTTGAATCTTTAGAGACATTTATTTTTTTCAGGCCTGGTTTTTAGCATCTCTAATCTACTGATTTTTTTCTAGGGAGATATTGACCCCAAGTAAAATAAATTTAAGGGACTCTCTGTTAACCTTCTTCGACTGAGCATTAAATCAACTTAACGTTTATTGGTCTGAGCTGACACATTTAACTGCCACATCTGGCCTACCTCCTTCTAAAATAAATGTTACTGCCTTCAAGATCACACTTCTTTGCAGTGGTCACAACTGACTCCAAGTCTCCCAGTCTACACTTTCTCCAGCAGTGAAACAGACTGTGCTTAGGCAATTGATTGAAAATATTATCGATCTATGTATAAGTCATAATCATTTTAGAAACTGAAGTAGCACATTATAGCTATTATTATAATAGTATCTTTACTGATATTCAAATCATACCACCACTATCACCACCAGAAAAGAAGCTGTCAATTACATTCCTTACAAAAGATTTAAAAAATAGTTTTCTATTGTTTATAGCACTTTGAAGCTTGAAAATACAATTTCATTGATTTTATTTTGTGCTATTTAACAAGCAGTGATATACATGGAGATTTATAGAGCTAACTTCTCATGTAATAATATGAGAAAATAAAAAATCCTGCCATTCTACTGTTTATCATCCAAAAGTAAAAAATAAGTTGGTTCCTTGTGTTTCTTTCCTAAATTATTTAATGGACTTATTCATATTAGTGTTGATTATTTTATAAATCAGTATTTTAAGAACAAGTGAAAGTAAGCAGGTATATGCTCTCACAACCAAACATTGATTCTTAAACCCATCTAAATTAGTAAGCATAATAATTAATATAAATTCAAACATAGGTTGAGTCTAAGTTACCAGAAAAAGAGACATAAACATATACTTATAAAAACAATGTACTCCAGCCACCAATGATTTTGAGAACACATTATTCTTTTTTTTTTCTAACTAACTAACTCCATGTATTTTTAAAGCTTTTTACAATATGTAAATGTGTACAATAAATGCCAGCATTGGGAGGCTTACTTAATCTAAGTAAGTAAGTATGTTCCTTGCTTCTCTTTGAATGACAATACTTCCTGCAGCATACAATTTACAATATATTTATGCCTCCACAACTGAATAGTTAAGGTTATACAGGAATAAAGAAAGTGCCTATAATCAGCATGTAACTTCACTGAAACAATAAAAGAAATATCAGAAATGTGTCTTAAAATATACTTCTCTGTTTTTTTATAGTTCTATTGGTAATTTTAGAGGGAATTTCAATACTATTTTCTGTAGTGACTACACCAATTTACTTACCCATCAACAGTGCCCAAGTGTTCTCTTTTCTCTACGTTCTCACCAACACTTGTAATTTCTTGTCTTTTTCATAATAAACAGTCTAACAGGTGTGAGGTGATATCTCATTGTGGTTTTGGTTTGCATTTTCTTGATGGCTGAGAACTTTTTCATGTACCCATTGACCATCTGTATGTTTTCTTTGGAAAAATGTCTGTCAGATCTTCTGCCCAGTTTTTAATCAACTTTTTTTTTTTTTTTTTTTACTACTGAGTTGTGTGAGTTCTTTATATATTTTAAATATTAACCCTTTATTGATCATATCATTTGCAAATATTTTCTCCCACTCAGTAAATTGTCTTTTCATTTTGAAGGTGAGTTCCTTTGCTGTGCAGAACATTTTTAGATTGCTGTAATTCCCTTTTTTTTTTTCCTGCTTTAGTTTCCATTGCCTTGGGAGGCAGATCCACAAAAATATCAATAAGATTGATGTCAGTGAGATTACTACCTGTGTTAAATTTTGTGTAGGGTGTAAGATAGTAATCTAGTTGCATCATTTTACATGTGACTGTCGACAGTTTTCCCAACACCATTTATTGAAGAGACTATCCTTCCCCCTTTATATGCTCTTGGCTACTTTTCCCTAATTAAATGACCATATATGTGTGGGTTTATTTCTGGGCTCTCTGTCTTGTTCCATTGATCTATTGTATGATTTATGCCAATACCGTACTGTTTTGATTGCTATAGCTCTGTAATAATTTTGACATTAGCAAGAGGGAGTGTATGACCTTCGTCATGCTGAGGTAACTTCCCTCTGTATCCACTTTGGTGAGAGGTTTTATTAGAAATGGATCTTGAATTTTGTCAAATGCTTTCTCCATATCTATTAAGACCAGTGTTTACTTATTGATTTTCTGTCTGAATAATCTATCCATTGATGAAAGTGGGGTATTAAAATCCCCTACTATTGTTATATTGCTGTATTTTTCTCCCTTTAGGTCTGTTAATGTTCACTTTATATATTTAGCTGCTCATGTGTTTAGTGCATAAATCTTTACAAATGTTATAGCCTACCTTCCTGTTGGATTGATTATCACTATGTAATCCTCTTCTTTGTCTCTTATTACAGTCTTTGTTCTATAGTCTATTTTGTCTGATGTGAATGTAAGTCTATTTTTACATATATTTTGTCTGATATATGCTTCAGACTCTCAGGTTGAATATTTTGGACAAGCAAATAGGCTTCTTTCACAGAAAAACTAAGGGTGTATCAGTCTGCTACCTGTGAAATGCCCTTGGGTGGTAGCCTGCCAAGAACTTTTTCTCCAATTGTTAAAGTCCCATTGGATCCAGAATCACAAGCTTTCCTAGTTACCAGAGCCAGGCAATCAAGAGGCATCCCTTGTGGCAGCTTCAAAATCCATGGCACCAGACATAAAATCTGAGGCACCAGACACATATAAAAGCTCCTCTCTAGGAGATACTGGCACACTGGAATGCAGCAATGGGAGAGCATGAAGATAGTGCCCACCCTCCAAGGTCTCTAGAAAGATTAGCGTCATCCCTTAGATGAGTGTTTAATTAGAACACTTCCCCTCAGGTCACAGTTATGAAGATAAGCTAATAGGCCTCTTTCACAGAAAGTCTTGACTTCTGAAAGGATTTCCTCTTGCTATCACCTGGGGGTATAGCTGTTTAAGAACTATTTCTCTATTGGTTGTAGTCCTGTGTGACCCTTGAGTGTTAGCCCTGGTGACAACCAGAGCCAGGCAATCTAGAGGTGTCCCTTGGGTGGCAGCCACAAAAACGTTTGTGCTAGAGGAGGGTACAAGCTTTTTTTCTGAGAGATACAAGTGAGCTGGACTGTGGCAGAGAAGACCACAAATGTGGTGCCCACCAGCCGAAGCAAGACAGAGGGAGAACACACCAAAGATGGTGCCCCCAAGCCTGCATCCTCAGAAAATATCCCAGGAAGCCCCTAGATGTGTGTTAAATTTGATGCTTACCCCTCAAGCTGATACCTTAATCAAAAAATAAGCTCTTTCCACTAAAGTCTGGGTGCCTCTCAATCTGTTGTCTCTGTTCTGGTCCCAGGGCCAAGTGAGTCTTGGCATGCGTGCCCTTTAAAAGCTATTTCTTAGTTTACTATGGCCTCTTGATTCTGGTGGGTGTGAGCCCCATTAGCTTTCAAAGGTAGATGTTTTGGGGACTCTTCCCTCAAGTACAGGTCTTAAAAGTTGAGGTGTCATAACTAGTGTTCAAACTCTTCGCTCCTCAGGGAGAAGCTCCATGTTTTGAGTTATTTTCCAATTGTGGGTCACTTTGCCAAGAGTAGGGTTTATGGCAAGATTGTATCTCAGCCTCTCCTACCTGATTTGATGTGTTTTTATTTTCTTTCTCATTTGCCTGGCGTGTAGGAGTTGTTCAGCTAGTTTTCAGGAGATTTTTTTTTAGAGAAAATTGTTCCATACGTAGCTGCGGATTCAGTTCCATAGATGGAGGTGGGTTAAGGAATTTTTACATTAGCAACCTAGAGGTTTTAATTTTTGAAGGCTGAGGAAAGCTTGAGTACATTGCTGAGATATAGAAACAGGGGCTGTACTAAGGGTCTGTAAAACCCAAGACTAATTATATTTACAGTGTTGCTATGGACTGAATGTTTGTGTCCCACTTGAGTTCATATGTCGAACCTAATTCCCAATGTCATATTTGGAGATGGGACCTTTGGGAGATAATTAGATCATGAAGGAATTATGATCATAAGGCCCCTATAATGGAATTAGAATTAGTGCAATTATAGGCATATTTTGGATATATTGAATGTTTGATTCCAGACCACTACAACAAAGCAAATATCACAATAAAGTGAGTCACATATATTTTTTGGCTTCCCAGTGCATATAAAATTTATGTTTATATTATATTGTAGTCTATAAGTGTTCAGTAGCATTATATCTTGAAAAAAAAACCAATGTACATACCTAAAAAAATTTTCTAAAAAAATACTAACCATTTTCTGAGCCCTCAGCAAGTCATAATCTTGTTGCAATTGTAATATCAAATATCACTGATCACAGAGCACCATAACAAATATAATAACAATAGAAAAGTTTGAAGTATTATGAGAATTACCAAAATGTGACACAGAGACATGAAGTGAACAAATGCTGTTGGAAAAACGGCACCAATGGAATTGTATGCAGAATTGCCACAAGCCTTCAATTTGTAGAAAATGCAGTATATGTGAAGCTCAATAAAATGAAGCACAATAAAATGAGGTAGGCTTATTTAAGAAAAAAATATGAGACAGCTTGCTTCCTCTCTCTCTGCTCTCTGTCATGTGCAGTAGCAGGAAGATGACCAACTGCAAATCACGAAGAGAATTCTCACCAGAACATGGCCATGTCAGTATGCTGATCTCAAACTTTCCAAGCTCCAGAACTGTGATAAATTTCTGTTGTTTAAGCCAACTAGTCTAGGTAATTTTTACAGTGTCTCAAACTGATTAAACCAAATGTTATTAATATTCATTTATTAATGGATACTTAGTTCCTACTGTATGTTGTACCAACTATAAGGTGCTGGAGACAAAAAGTTATAGAGTAAAACAGCAAGAACCACCATCAGCCAACTTGGTAATAACCAGTCAACCAACGAAAGAAGCCAAAAACTCACAAATCCAAACCATGGGTCTTTACTTATGAAACTTACAATTTAGTGGCAGAAATAAACATTGAATAAATAATCAAACAAATGCAAATTTCCAGTGCAATATGTCTGCTGAAATGAAACATATCAATAGTGGAACGTGACAGAAGGTAATGTTGATGTGCAGAAAAAACCCAAGGGATGCTGGTGTGGCTAAGATGCAGAGGAGGCTTCCTTTTGGTAAAAAATAAAGCTGGGGAGGAATACAGAATTAAAGAAATGAGAAGATCCTAAAAGATTTTACCCAATAATAAATATGTACTGATTGGCACTTTCACAAATTCCCCTGATGACTTCTTGTCAAAGTAGCAGTAAAATTCACACTTTCCTTTAGCACTGGAAAATAATATGTAGAAAAATAATTTATATAATCAACTTGGCAGTGGTATAAATAATGTAAATAACTACAGTGAACATTAAGAAAATGGAAACATACGTTTAGTGAGCTCTCACAGAAACAAAAGGCATTATCTGAAAGTCAATGTTTTGGAGCAAGGATTATGAAAGGACGGGTAAAAATTTTATATTTTAGGCTAAGATTATTTCTCTTTTTAAATTGAGATATCATCTACATACAGTAAAAAGCACAAGTTCTAAGCATAGAGCTAAAGGCATTTAAAATATGTAAAAACCTTTTAATCACATTAAAAATAATATTATAGACTATCTCTATCATTCTTTTCCAGCAAATAACCTGGAGAAGTAACTGCAAATCTGACTTCTGTTGATATGAATAACACCTGCCTAATCCAGAATGCACTCTTTCTTTCATGACTCTTCTTTCTCTCACCAGAATAGCTTTGAGAGTAAATTTTTTTAATGCACATATGAATAATTAAATCTTTTTTTATTGCTGTAATGTACTGTGTATATACTACAAAGTGTGTTTATTCTCTTCTTGGTGAACACTTGAAATGTTTCCAATGTGGGTTATTTTATATAAATATTTACTGAATATTCTTGAACAAGTCATTTTTATAGACATAAACACACATTTCTCTTATAAAAACTTAAAGTAGAATCACTGCATTATAGGGAAAATATATGGTTATCTATAACAAATACTACCAAATAATTTCCAACTTAATTGTACAATTTTACAATTATACTATAATGAATGAAAATCCAGTCACTGCATATTCTCAATAAACATGTATTTCCTTAATTTTAGCCATTTTAGTCAATATGTATATCCCATTGTGATTTTAATTTGAACTGAGTAATGATGCAGAACTTTTCCTATGTTTATTGGCAACTTAGATATCATTTCTTTTGAAGTACTTGTTCAAATATTTTGTCCATTTTAAATTGTTTTGATTTTTTTTAATATATCTGTAAAAGTTGTAATATTGTTAGTCTGAGTCATTATTCAGATTTGTGAAGTATGAGTACCTTTTTCCCAGTATCTGACTTATCACTTGCTTAATGTTTTTTTGGTTTAAGATAAGTTTTGAAATTTTTAACTTCTATTTCTCCTGTAGTCCAATTTATCTTTTGTCTTCTGTTATGTTTGTTACTGATATGAAAAAATCTTTCCCTAACACCATGAAGATATTTAATCTATCTTTTTTATACATTTAGCTGTATGTAATCCACTACGTATTTGTGTGTGTGTGTGTGTGTGTGTGTGTGTGTGTGTGTATGGTGTGAGGTATTGATAAAGGTTTATTTTCCCCATATTGTAACCCAGTCATTTCAGCACCATATAGTGAAGACATTCTCTTAACCAGAATACCTCCTCCTAGTTTGCTGATAACTTATTTTTTTCATGTATTTAAATCAGAGCCATTAATTTTAGCATTTTTTTTTTATCATTCAGTCTCTTAATGTGGTTAGTTGAATTACCTTTAACTTTGTATTCTTTGCATACACTTGCCTTGTCATGAAGTTAATATATTTTATAATTTTTTATTCAATTTATTAAAATATTAAAAACACTGTATTTATGAGGGATACTGATTATAAGACTCATCTATTTTAATATCCTTAAAAGGATGTGTTATTTTCATTAGGCTGGCTTCATTGAACAAATGCTAGATGTTCTGTTCTATTGTCTGAAAAACATGTTCAAAATAGATAGTATACCTTTTTTCATATATCTTTTGTAGGCTTTACCAATGAAGTCATCAGAGCTTGAAAATTCCTTCATGGTAAGATTATTAAAGTTTTGACAGATATTAAACTATTTGAATCACCTATTTCTTCTTGTATCTGTTTCAATAAGTTTCATTTTTCAAAGAATATTTCAACTTCCTCATTAATGTCTAATTTATTTGTATGAAATTTTTTATAATATTCTCTTATTGTCATTTTATTGTCGGTACACTAGTGATTTTTATTTTGTTTCTTATCTTGATGAATTTTATTTTTTTTTCTGGATCAATTTTGCTTGGGATCAAAGCAAAATTTCATTTGTTTTTATTGGCTCTTTTCTTTTCTTTTTTTTTTGTTGCGGTATGCGGGCCTCTCACTGTTGTGGCCTCTCCTGTTGCGGAGCACAGGCTCCAGACGTGCAGGCCCAGCGACCATGGCTCACGGGCCTAGCTGCTCCGCGGCATGTGGGATCTTCCCGGACCGGGACATGAACCCGTGTCCCCTGCATCGGCAGGTGGACTCTCAACCACTGCGCCACCAGGGAAGCCCTTTTCATTTGTTTTTAATAAAAGATGACTGCATCCACTTTTCTTAGCATTTGTGGTATCCAAAATAGAGAAAGAGGCAGAAATATGCAGTGTTTCTCATATGTAGATGTAAAAAGACTAATTTATTTTTAAGCATCAATTTAGCTAGAGCCTACAAGTTTTGTTTTATTTTTATCATATTTTTAATTTTTTTGATACTTTGTCTTGTGAACTATTTTGAAGTATATGATTTAATTTTTAATTATTTTGGTATCTTTGGTTTCCTTGTTTTATTCATTTCTAGTTTTATTTTATCATAGTAGATAGCATACTCTGTATGATTTCAATCTTTTGAAATTTGTTGAAATTTGTTCTAAGGAACTACACATGGTCTATTTGGGTGTATTTTGCATCTGCATTTGAAAATAACTTCTATTATTCAGTTGTTTCAGTGTTCTATAAGAGACAACTAAGATATACTTGAGGACTGTTAATAATGCAGTTAGTTGTAACATAGAAACCCATAGAGGAGAAACAGAAGATTGCAATTTGAGCCCTAATTATGCCACTGGGGTTGAGGAGGAATGATTAATTTTAGAAATACAAAATGTCATGTCTTTTAAAAATAACTTTCCATGTATGGTTTTCTCAGTCAGGATCCTGCTATTATGAAATGTTCTCATTCACATGGAGATGGATTTTATATACATAACTTAATGTTCGTCAAACAGTTACTATGTAAGACATATTCAATCTTGTTTATCTTATATTGGTTGTATCCCATATTCTTCATCTCAGTCTCAGCTAGGCCCTCCTCACTGTTTTGCAGCTATTGCTTATTATCACAATCATCTCATGATAGCATCCATATGGTTTCTGCCATTTAATGACTTTTAAGTAGGACAACTTACTCTTCACTATCTAACTGCAGTGTCATTGCAACATAGAATATCTTTCTTTTATATTCAAAGCAAGAAACCGATGAAAATTGTTTTTCCTTGAAGAAATGAAAAACTATGATTAATATTTTTCCCCAGACAATAAAAGAAAACTTAGATGTAGGCAAATTAAAGGTTTGTTTTAACATACTAATAGAATTTAAAATATTGTGTTGGAGCCTACTATCAAATGTTCAAATATTTTTTGTGAGTCTAGCAAAATTGACTGGTATTTTGACTATATACAGTTTCATAATTAGATTTTCCTTTAATTCATTTAAATATTCACCATTGTAATTCTCATGTGATGGTACAAACGCACTAATTCACTTACTCCTTAAATATTATGAGCAAAGCATCCTAATAAGCACATTTATTAACAGTTCTTGACTTATAACCAGGGAAGGTAAATTATATTCAAATACAATGCTTACTGCTCTGGTAAATAAGTGGAAAAAAAACATATATCAATGAAAGTTTCTTGAACTTTTTATTACTTACCTAATACTATGTTACAAAGTATCCCCAAATTTGGCAACATAAAAGAACTAACATTTATTATTTCATAGTTTCTTTACAGTAAGAACTCAACAACAGCTTAGATTACTGGTTCTGGCTAGGGTCTCTCATAGACTGTGGTCAGGGCATCAACCAGCACTGTAGCTATCTGACAGTCTAAATAAAGCTGAAGAAGCAGCCCTTCCCAAGATGGCTTACTAGCATGGTTATTGGCTGCGTGCCTCAGTTTCTCATTAGCTATTGGCAGGAAGTTTCAGTTCCTCACCAGTGTACTCTTCTTAGGGATGGTTTGGTTTCCTTTTCACATGGCAGCTGACGTCACCCAAGGTGAGTGTTCTAAGAGAGAGCCATGTCTTATAGGGTATAGCCTTAGAAGTCATATATCATCATATGTGCCATAACCTATTACTCATGGAAACAAACTCTGGTATAAAGGGGAGAGGAGATAGATAAATAAGAGCATGAAAACCAGGAAACAGCATCACTGAGGACCATCTTGGTGGCTGTCTTTTACAGATTATCATTCTTACTTGAAAATATGATCCTCCTCTCCCTGTCCCAAAGAATTCCATGACTTTCCAGGGTTCAGTGATAAAATCCAAATTACTTTGTAAGATAGATATAAAGGGCCATTCTTGATCAGGATCCTTTATAATGGGTCCCATTTCCTGCTCCATCAATGGCTACCCAAGTTCCCACCCCATCACCTCTCTACTTTCTTGCCAAGATGATGATAATGATGATCATGATATTTTTTCATATAATTTAATAATTGGCATTTTGTGTTAGATATTGATGTAATCATTTTTTCTACATGAACTCATTTAGTCCTCAGAAAATCTTTATGATATTTGCACTATTATTATCCCCATTTTAAAGTTGGAAAAAAATAAGACAATGGTTAGATTCACCTAGATATTAGGTAAGTATTAGAAGAAAATTGAGGAGATTAAGTAAATTACATTTAGTTGCAGTTTTAGTCAACTAATCATGCCAAGTATTCTGTCTTTTTCATAAGCAATTCCTTATTTCTGGAATGATCGTGTCAGTTTCTCTCAACTCAGAATGCTCTAATAACTTGGACATGTTCTATTCATTTACTCATCAAACTTCAACTTAAACATTCTTTTCTGTGATTCCCAAATACAGGCTTATATTCTCTACTATGTCCTTCTGAATTTCATGCATATCTAATTAATTTACTGAGTTTTGTTTTTACTTGTAAGGTTCACTACAAGATTATAAATTTCTTTCATGTACTTATAAGGGATAAAACATACTCCATCATTAATAAATATTTATTGCCTACTTGGAATTATTATTAGAGGAATTGACATTAAGTTGGTCTCGTAAGATTGATAGTATAAGAAAAGATTGAGATCTAAAACAGGAACATATGTAAGGAACAGAAAGGCATTGGGAATGATACTACTACTAGTAATAGGTGATATATATTGAATGCTTACAAGTAATAAGCATAGTTCCAAGCAGTTTTCAAATATATCATTTTTTATTTTCCCTATCATCCTATGGAATATACAATGTTACTGTCACTATTTTACAGATGTTGAAATTGAGACATATATCTAATAAGTGTTAGAAAAGGATTCGAAACCAGGACTCTAAATCAAAATCTATATTCTTAGACCAGTGATTTGACAAGTTTTACTAGTTTTGGCCTAGATCTCATTTAATAGATAACAAGGGGCCATGGAAGACATTTTAATGTGGGAGTTATATGTTCAATGACATATTATAAAAATTATTATTTTTGCTGTGAAGAATGGACTGAGTTAAGAAGAATCTTGAGGCACAGAGAGGATGCAGTTTATAGGTCAAAAACTTATTATATTGTTATTAATATGTATATAAGAAAAGGCCATTTTAAATTCTGTTTCTCAACAGACTTATACTTCACTGTTCTATGAATCAAGAAGCATACGATAAAGATAACAGACTAAAATATTAAACAATAATATTAGTTCATGTAGTTCAAACAAGCTGAGAAAATTGAGGCCCAGATCTTGCTTGAGATTGTATGGTGATTTTAATGAAAAAGCCTACATAAGGAGAACCCAGTTTTCTCAGTTCTAGCATATTTCTTCTAATTAAAACACTAGTAGTCATTAGTAAGAAAGTTCTTGCAGCAGAAAGAAAAGTTTAACTTCCAGATCTATGAAAATATGGAATCATCAAGAAAAGCTGGTGTTTAGAAAACATCTCCAGTGAATAATTAGTACCATGTCAATTTAGATATCATTCTTCAGACTGAAAAGTGAATGTCAGTGCATAATATGCACGTTCATAGACAGTAGATAGGTGATCTTCAATTTTTTTTGTTTTGTTTTTAGCACTTGGGTCAGTATTTCTCATGTTGAGTTTCTAAATTTTAAAAGCTTTTAAAATTATTATTATTATCCTTATACTCTCTGGAGCAGAGAAGATAATTTTGCATTTTATTTATTTAAGTGTAAAATATCTCAAGTCCATCATGCTAAAATTGCAGTACAACATCACGTAAGGAATATTTTAATAATTTTCTAACACATATTCTAGCAACCCATTTATTATAATAATGAATCTTATACAGGAAAACCCAAACCCCAAGTGTAGACAAGATTAAATGTGCTTTCTCCTCTCTCAAGATGCAGAAAATGAAAGTTATCAGTGACATTTGAACTCTTATGCTATCTCTCATTTCTAAGTTGTATGTTAGTAATACTAAAAAATCCTATGCCACAAAAGTAATCTTTTACAAGATTCATGGACTTTTCTAGTGATCCTTTCACCTTTCAGACTCTTTCAAATGTGGTTCATATCAATTGTGACACAAAATCATTGTGGAATAACCTTGGTTCATGGGAAGTGAACGGCTGGTCTCTGTTAAGTGTCCCCACATAGCTGACTATACAATAAGTACCACTATGGCTTGTTTCAACACCAAAGTCAAAGGTTGAGTCTGGATAGAGATGAAATTCTATTATATAACTTTGTGGGAAAATCAAATTCCCCCAAATGGAAGTAATATTTTCTTCATCAGAGCTCTCACAGTAATTTACCTGCCTAGGTTTTATAGTGCTTCACACTTCCTACCTTGTATTTTAGGTATTCATAAACATATTTTCACACAAATCTTTGAAGGCAGGATTTTTGTTTTATTTAACTTTGCATTTCAACAAGCACATACATAGTTGACAAAAACATATTTATAACTCTACCAAACTTTGTTAAACATGTAAGTGAATTAATTTTATTAAAATGAAGTTTTGCTATTAGAGACAGAGGATAATTTTAAATAATACATATGACCTTTTGCTTAAAATAAAATTATTGTTTACCAAGTTGAATCAGTCAGAGATCAATGAGAGAAACAAAATCATAGGGATACATGTTAAGAGAATCATTGCATGGGATTGATATATGCAAATGTGAGAGAGGCAAGGTATGTCCAAAATCTGTAGGCCACAACATCAGGAATCACAGAACGGGACTCTCAGTCATAAGCTGGAGCTACTATCCACAGGGGGAATTTCTTCTTCTGCAGGGAAGCTTCAGCTCTGCTTTTTAAGGCTGTTAAACTAATTGAATCAGACCCATCCAGAATATCTGGAATAATCTCCTTTAAAGCCAGTTGACCGTTAAGTTTAATCACATCAACAGAACACTTTCACAGCAAAATCTAGATTAGTTTTTGATTGAATAACTGGAGATTATAGCTTAGGTAAGTTGATACATAACATTGACCATTACACAGGTTGATGAAAGTGATGGTGTTCATGTCAAATAGTACACAGTGATTAGGAAATGTAAACCAGTTATCTGACATGACTAATCAGAATTCCAAATCATATAAAGAACCATCAAATAAATATCTCTTCCACCTAAGATATTATGCAGGTTTAGACAAACTCTTAGTTTTCATTTCGCCAGACTGCCAAGTCTGCCTAAGACTTCTGATGCCAACTGCAAGTTGAGAGGTCCATAGGGCCACACTCATTTTGGAGCAACATATTGTTGACATTTGTTTTTCTCTTAAGCATGTAGGTAGGTCAGCAACCCATTTCCCACTTGATTTCCCTACCTGTAATGACATCCAACTGGAAGCTCCTAATTATGTCCTGAGACTACTTGGGCATGTGATGAATAAAATTGACCTGATGTCCTAGGGTGTCTCGAAGTTTTGTTTTGAAACTTTCAGTGACAAATTTCTAACTAAGCAATACTGAACATTCCTGGTTGTCAATAAGAAGGTCTTCTTTGAATTAACCTTTTTGTTTTGAAAACTTTGTAAACTGTCTTCCTCAACTATGGACATATTACTATCCTTAAACATTTTGATTTATTCAGCCTTGGTGACCTTTAAACAGGATCAAGTGACTAAAAATCTTGTAATTCTTTTCTACTAGGAATTGACTAGACCATTTTTACAGCAGAAAATAAGTTGTAATAGAAGTTGAAAAGAGTGCTCTTCCCTTCTCTACCATTAATGAAAAAGGTAGGATTTGCACAGTAATCAGCAGAGTATGTCAGCAAACAAGCACTACAAGACCATTAATCCTGTACTATCCCAATGGAACTTTCAGGTCTGGTCATTGAACCTCACTCATAAGATGAAGAAGATTCAATATTGAAGACTGTGTAAGGCTGATGCACTTAGAAAATGCTAGACCTGTGAATAGTTATTTTTGATGCTCCTTTCTTTACAAATTCACAGATATTATACAATATACTACTGTGGCTTTATTATTAAGTATTTGAAAAGACTTAAAAAATTCCAGAGGTTAGGTTTGCTTTCACATACCACACAACATTATCATCTTAGGTGAAAGGTCATAGCATGTGGATATCTTTCTAAATATTCTGGGTATTGTGTTCCTCTAACCTTTCATAACTGACATTTTTCTATTTGACCCCAGTGGGAAATATGTCTTCTGTCTTTATACACTAATGTACCTGGAATTAATGTGCTTTGTCAATGACTGAACTGTGTTGTTGGTGATCAGTGTTTGTAAACATAGGCAGCATTAAGATTGCATTTTTAAAAACATATAATGCCACTTTATTCCTGGGTTAACGAGTATAGTACGGAAGTATAGTGGATGACAAAGTGATACTGCTTACAGTATATATGTTTTCATCTTATAGGAGGTAACAATTATATTGAAGAAAATTACCCAATACATAATTGAGACTGTAGAAAGAAAGGAAAGAATATGTTCATATTAAAATAGTGCATTGTTAGAGAACATAAGATAATTGTCAGACAAAAAAGTACATATCCTATATTCATTTTTTTTAAACATCTTTATTGGAGTATAATTGCTTTATGATTGTGTGTTAGTTTCTGCTTTGTAACAAAATGAATCAGCTATACGTATACATATATCCTCTCCTTCTTGGACTTCCTTGCCTCCCATCCCACCCATCTAGGTCATCACAGAACACTGAGCTGAGCCCCCTATACAGTAGGTTCCCACTAGCTATCTATTTTACACATGATAGTGTATTTACGTCTAATTTTAAAATCCTATGTCCTGCTTGACTCTCACCAATAAGATTCCAGAGCTTGGATTCCACAATTCTATCCCCTCTATTACATCAGGTAGTAAAAATAAACCCCAGAAGAATTAAAAAGTAGAAAATGACCTGTATTACGCTACTGCTACTGTTGTGAAAATGCTGGCGATGTTTATCATAATTATACTTATTCTGATGAAATGGCAAATGGTGACTTTCATAAAAAAATCAGTCTTAGTCTCCATGTTAATGTGAATTTATGTAATCTGCTGTTTTCTGTTTTTTATAATTGTTATATTGTTCTCCAGGACTTGGATTTTCATCTTATTAATGATCACTTTCAATGACTAAAAGTCTAATGTGTTAATTATTTCTTTTCTATTGTTGTTCATACTTTTTTGTATTCCATCAAAGGAAATTATGCCCAACCCAAGTTTACCAAGATTTTCTCCTAGGTATTTTAGAGTTTCAGCAATTACACGTAGATATTTTATCAAGATTTAGTTAATTTCTGGGCATAGCCTCTGTTAAGGATCAAGGTATTTCTCTCTATTAAAAACTATAGTTGTTTCAGAGCCATTTGTTGAAAAGAATTTTATTCCCCACTGCATTACATCAGTAACTTTGTCAAAGTCAATCTATCATATATGCATGGGTTTGATTTTTTTTTTTAACATCTTTATTGGAGTAAAACTGTTTTACAATAGTGTGTTAGCTCTCACTTCGTCACAGCTTACCCTTCCCCCTCCCCGTATGCTCAAGTCCATGCTCTAATAGGTCTGTGTTTTATTCCCGTCCTACCGGTAAAGTCTTCATGACATTTTTTTTCCTTAGATTCCATATATATGTGTTAGCATACGATATTTTTTTGGTCCTCTTGACTTACTTCACTCTGTATGACAGACTCCAGTTCTATCCACCTCATTACAAATAACTCCGTTTCATTTCTTTTTGTGGCTGAGTAATATTCCATCGTATATATGTGCCACATCTTCTTTATCCATTCATCTGTTGATGGACACTTAACATGCTTCCATGTCCTGGCTATCGTAAATAGAGCTGCAATGAACATTTTGGTACATGACTCTTTTTGAATTATGGTTTTCTCAGGGTATATGCCAGGTAGTGGGATTGCGGGTTCGTATGGTAGTTCTATTTGTAGTTTTTTAGGGAAACTCCATAGTGTTCTCCATTGTGGCTGTATCAATTGACATTCCCAGCAGCAGTGCAAGAGTGTTCCCTTTTCTGCACACCCTCTACAGCATTTATTGTTTCTAGAGTTTTTGATGATGGCCATTCTGACCGGTGTGAGATGATACCTCATTGTAGTTTGGGTTGGCATTTCTCTAATGATTAATGATGTTGAGCATTTCTCTCATGTGTTTGTTGGCAATCTGTGTCTCTTCTTTGGAGATATGTCTATTTAGTTCTGCTGGCCATTTTTGGATTGGGTTGTCTGTTTTTTGGTATTGAGCTGCATGTGTGGCTTCTAAATTTTGGATATGAATCCTTTGTCAGTTGCTTCATTTGCAAATATTTTCTCTCGTTCTGAGGGTTGTCTTTTGGTCTTGTTTATGGTATCCTTTGCTGTGCAAAAGCTTTTAAGTTTCATTAGGTCCCATTTGTTTTTTTTTGTTTTTATTTGCATTTCTCTAGGAGATGGGTCCAAAAGGATCCTGCTGTGATTTATGCCATAGAGTGTTCTGCCTATGTTTTCCTCTAAGAGTTTGATAGTGTCTGGCCTTACATTTAGGTCTTTAACCCATTTTGAGTTTATTCTTGTGTGTGGTGTTAGGGATTGTTCTAATTTCATACTTTTACATGTAGCTGTCCAGTTTTCCCAGCACCACTTATTGAAGAGGCTGTCTTTTCTCCACTGTATATCCTTCCCTCCTTTATCAAAGATAAGGTGACCATATGTGTGTGGGTTTATCTCTGGGCTTTCTATCCTGTTCCATTGATCTATATTTCTGTTTTTGTGCCAGTACCATACTGTCTTGATTACTGTAGCCTTGTAGTATAATCTGAAGTCAGGGAGCCTGATTCCTCCAGCTCCATTTTTCGTTCTCAAGATTGCTTTGGCTATTTGGGGTCTTTTGTGTTTTCCATACAAATTGTGAAATTTTTTTTTCTAGTTCTGTAAAAAATGCCAGTGGTAGTTTGATAGGGATTGCATTGAATCTGTAGATTGCTTTGGGTAGTAGAGTCATTTTCACAATGTTGATTCTTCCAATCCAAGAACATGGTATATTTCTCCACCTATTTGTACCATCTTTAATTTCTTTCATCAGCGTATTATAGTTTTCTGCATACAAGTCTTTTGTCTCCTTAGGTAGGTTTATTCCTAGATATTTTATTCTTTTTGTTGCAATGGTAAATGGGAGAGTTTTCTTAATTTCACTCTCAGATTTTTCATCATTAGTGTATAAGAATGCCAGAGATTTCTGTGCATTAATTTTGTATCCTGCTACTTTACCAAATTCATTGATTAGCTCTAGTAGTTTTCTGGTAGCATCTTTAGGATTCTCTATGTATAGTATCATGTCATCTGCAAACAGTAACAATTTTAATTCTCCCTTTCGATTTGGATCCTTTTATCTTTTTTCTTCTCTGATTGCTGTGGCTAAAACTTCCAAAACT